>NW_011333040.1:22050264-22067391 GCF_000735185.1 Notothenia coriiceps
TGTTTCTCTCTACACTCTTTTCAACACGCTCTCAGTGTTTCATTGGAATTTTAGTGACCTTTCTTCCCTTTAATAGGTTTTAACTGTTTTGTCAACACTTACTGACTTATTGGACCTCTCGCCGGGTACAAGGACCAGCTACAAAATTGGGCCCCCAACTTGACAAATGTACTTGGAGACTGTCGCACTGGTCTTACGCGTACAGTGTCGCTCTTCTGGGTTAATTATCTTAAAGGGTCTACTTGAGTACAACACGGTTCTCTCTTTGTTTGTTTAAAGCCTCCAAGCGTTAACAAAAAGAGTTCGGTTTCTGGAAATTTTCTTAATCTGTATAAAACCTCTGGTTGGAGTCCCAGAAACCTTATTAAACCTTGAATCGGAATTCGTTTTCTTTGCTCTCTTCACCCATTAATCTTTCTGTAATCCCTTACATAAATAAGATGCAAATAAAGTAATTCGACGTCCGAAAATTATATATGTGGTGAGATACCAACGTCGCATTGGAGTTTGTTAATAAACCTTCACGTAAAAAGTGTGTACGTAAAGTCGTCTTTCGGTTTCTTACGTTGTGTGATAATTTCTGACTGTTTTTCCTAAAGGTGTTTTAATATTAAATTTATTATAGCTAGTCTTTTACGTACAACAAATGAGATTTCCATCCCATTCATTCTTACCTCTTTGGTCGAAAGCTCACCCCGCGATCTTAAACCTTTCATGCGTCGACTTTTTTTAGTTACGGGAAGGAAGTCTGAAGGAATGTCTCGGGGAGGAGGTTGTTGTGTGCTTGCGCGTCTACTGGTTACTCCGTGCTCTATTCAAAACCACGTGTCTACCTTCCCGACTGTCGTCCATCCGGTAGGTCATGAAAAATCGGGCCCGTCCGAGTCTACTACAAGCACGAAAAATGTCGCGGTGCCCGAAGGTGGTCTACTGTAAAAAATTACATAAATAACAGTTTCGTAAATTACATAAGTAACGAAAGCCCTAAATTCTCGTAAGGTACCTTATATTGATTTTCACAAAAAGACTTCACCTTTACTGGATGGAAATGAAATTACAGGGACCCTGTTTTGGTGATGAAAATACTTAAGTTTTTCGTAGTCATCAGTCGGAAGCCAAGATGAATCCTGTTAAAATAAAAGGACTAAATTTCTTACATATTAAGTTATAATAAACGAGTTACACACAGACAAACGTAATCCCCGGATTATGTAAACTCGGGAACTTTTCTCACATTTCTCTTTGTAACCCCAGTTTTAAGATGTGTATCTGCACGTGTGTGTGTGTGTGTGGTTGTGGTTGTGTGTGTGTGTGTGTGTGTGTGTGTGTGGTTGTGTGTGTGTGTGTAGCCTAATTAAAGCATGGAAGCCATATGTGTTAATGAGCTCCCTCATTAAGCGGCAGCTCTCCTCGTTAGGGGGAGAGGCGTCGCTGGTGGAGGAGAGAGGGAGCGGCTCTCTCTCGAGCTCCTGCTGAGTTCACTGTCCTACGCTGAAGAGGGGATTATCATACGGAGGGGAAGCGAGGAGACATTTTGGCGAGAAAATGTATTTCTGGAGATAGGTCTTTTAAAACGTCATTAAAAATAAAAGTGTTTTTGTAAAGATTGACAAAAGGGTTTTCAAACTGTTACAATACATGTCTCTTAGATTATTTAGGTTAACACAACAAACCAATCACCTTTCAGAATTTCAAACTAAGGACAATAAAAGCAAAGATTGACTGTAAACGTCAAACGAATGTCAAACTTAGAAATGCTGTTTTTATCACTGAAGCATTATTTTTGAAATACAAACAAAACAGGGTAATGTGAATACAAATATGCTAATTAAGCTTTAATTGAACAGCTAACTTGTTAACTTAAAAAATAACTTCCTGTTCACCTTCTGGTCGTCAGTAAATATACCATTCGAAATTGAGCCTCTAGATGTACCATCTTTGTCACTATAGGTTGATGATCAGATGAAGACATTATGGCTCTGACATAGTGGATTTGATGTTCCTGAGTCTGCTTAGCTGCACAGAGATCCTGAATAAAATACAGATCTTTGATTTAGACATTGAAGGTTAATATTTCTGCGTCTTTGCTCAAATGAGGTGCACCATTTGTATAGATTTGCACAAAGATGTTTTCTGCCAGTAATTGACCACATCTGATTCCAAAAATAGTTTTAGGCAATTAGGACAAATTGCCTCTGTTTACTTACACTTAACTGTACTGCTTTTAAACATTTTGAGATGTTTTTGGTATCCATTCTTGCACAAAAATATCCTTCATTATATTTGTTACTGGAAATGTGTATTTCCACATGTATATTTTCCACATGTAGCCTATATATATTTTTTAATTGTTATTTTATATTCTTTAAAGGTGGGGTAGGTAATTTTGGAGAAACCAGCTCGAGTGCACTAGAATTTGAAAATACACAGCCGGAAAAAATCTGCCACTTCCTTACAGAGCCCCTCCTCCAACACACACGAACGCGCACATGACCAATGAGGGCACGAGATAAGTTTGTGCACAGGCTGACAGGCAGGTAGGCCATCCAGTTATTTTAGCCGGGCCGGTGAAAATGATTGGTCGTGCTTTTTACAGCGCCACGGCTTCCACAGATGAACTGATTTTTTGTCAAAGCATTTAAGAAATTCATTGCTTTCGGGATGTTAAGAGCATTCCATGGAATATAACAAAAAGTGTATCTCGAGCCGGTTTCTAAAACTTACCTACACCACCTTTAACTTTTTGATTTTTTTATGATATTTTATTTGTATTTCTGAAACATTTTGGACTGTTTATTTCTTGTGTCTTAATTTCTCTCATGTACATTGCCTTTTGTTTTTATGCTGCTGCAACGCAAAAATGTCCCAAATTTAGATCAATAAAGTACCTATCTCTATCTATCTATCTAATTGGCCACATCTGATTCCGAAAATTGGTTTTGGCAAATAGGACAAATTGCCACTGTTTACTTAAGCTGTACTGTACTGCTTTTAAACATTTTGAGATGATTGTGGTATTGCTAAACAAATCCAGTATAAATTGTATTCCACTGCTGTCACTTAACCATGTAATGAGTTGGTTATTGTGTTTCTCTCTATATGAACTGTGAGATGAAAAAGTGTCGATGTTTTCCCCCTGCAGGCTTCCTCTCCTGCAGAGGCGCCGGCGGCTCGTCCTCCCTGTCCACAGCCTGGTGTGCCTCGCCGCCTTCGGCCTCGCTCTGCCTCTCGCCATCAGCCTCTTCCCACAGATGTCCCAGGTACGTCATCACAAAATAACTTCATCCTATGCAAAGGAATATGTCTTTGCCCTAATATATAATAGATTGTGTTTTTGAAGTTGTTTTTTAACACCAATTCTTGCTTCTTCACATTCTCTGTGTATTAAATAGCTGCTATGCTCATGATAATAATAATAATACATTGTTGTTATATAGAATTTCATCTCAGAGACACTTAACAATAAAATAATCCATATGAAAAAACAAGATGCAATGAAATGGAATAGAAATAAACAAACTATCAAAAGGAAAGCGGCCAAATAGGTTAGCCTTCAGGTGGCGGAAGGAGTTTATCAGGAAAAGGGAGTTTTTGAAGGTCTTGTTGAAGGATCATTCTGTGTGTTACGGTCTGATATGAGGACATTTCTGGAAGGAGGGAACAGCAACCGAGAACAATCCTCATCCTCATGCCTGCCATGACTGATGTTGATGACCGGGGTCTCCTGACCTCTTTATCGTCCCCCATTGAGTTTTACAGAGGCTCTGCTAATGAGGCGTATCCCTCGGAGGCTTAACCCGCTCTGTTATGATCTGCCCACAGTCTCTACTGCCTCCATTCATCGAAGCCATGCAGGTTGAGATCTAACTTGAGCCTTATTGCCTCAGTATGTGTCACACTACTCATTAAATGGCGTTTTGTTTTTCACTCCATGTCTCTATCTTTTTCTCTTGTCTTTGCCAAATGACTCGCTGACACAAGACAAGCAGCCCTGGCTTTAAAATATTTAGGAATTAATTACCACTGGAAATATCTCAGACAGCCATATGGCACAAAAACTTCAGGCATATGTGTTGCTGACAGTCCTGTGAAAAGCTGCCTCCCGCTCCACGAAAGGGGCCTGTTGTTCTCTCACAAGTCCCTTTTTTTTTGCACTTTCGTTAAGATAGCAGGTGAAAAAAACCTCCCTAAAAAGCAACATGAATGCCCTGTTCCCCTGGACCCCCTGCCTACTCAATTTGTCCCACTTCCCCATTTCACACCTACCAAGATGTCTGATTAGGATTCTGCCTCCAACTCCAACAGCCATCTGTCTCTGGTTCAAATATTAGGAGCCGCGAACCTCAAATTAGACTTTCCTCTGCCAAATTGGCTCGTTTTACACATTAGCTGTAAATACAGAACATCTGAAGCCTTTAAGAATATATTTGTGAAACTGTTACAAATTGCATATAGAGTTTTATGGATGCATTTACACATACGGCATTTAGAGTTTTATGGATGCATCTACACATACTGCATGTAGAGTTTTATGGATGCATCTACACATACTGCATGTAGAGTTTTATGGATGCATCTACACATACTGCATGTAGAGTTTTATGGATGCATCTACGCATACTGCATGTAGAGTTTTATGGATGCATCTACACATACTGTACTGTATGTTAGCGTTTTGTGTCTCACTGCTATTTAAACGCATTTCTATTTGCACTGATGACCTTTTTTTTTCTGCTTTGATTCCCACAGATCAGCGTCAATCAGCTAGAGCCAGAGATCGCCATGGCAACAGATTGTAAGATTGTGACATACAATAAAGGCCTGTGAGTGATCTGCTCTGCCAAACATCTAAATATAGGAGTAAAGTAAGAAGATCGAATTATGCTAAAAACTTGGCTGCGTTATCCTGTGAAAAGTAAGCATATGTTTACAGAAAGAATACACGTTGTTTTTGCCAAGACAATATATAATAAATAACACATATCGACACCTTTTAGGAATTACTATCCCTGTTAAAACATGCACACCAACCAACAAAATAACATCATGTGACTGAGCCACAAAACATATTTATGGAGTAACTCGAATAGCAACTATCAAAAACTATTTTCTATTAGCTTGCCTGGTTTCTTCTTACCTGTAAAAGACAATACATTTTGAGGTTAACTTAAAAAAAACGTAGTAGAATTATTAGTGGATTAGATAGTGATGGACCAAATACTCAAAGTAAAGTAGTGAAAAACGTTCCTGCATGATGAGAATCTGAATCATCATATTGTCAAGTCTCTCTGAAGTACAGGAGTAAAGTACCTCCAAATTGTAAATCATTTGAGTCTTGAGTCATTTGACTCCAGTCCGAGCCGACCGTGTGTTCTGGATTGTAAATGTAAATACTGTAAATGAAATCAGGAAAAATGACTGAAATGCATTTCCTTTGAAATAGTTTTTTGTTCTTGTTTATAATGAAACGACCGACCTTCTCTTGCTTTTTATATAAAGCTAACGCCAGTCTTACGACCTGGTGTCAGAGGTTGCATGTCTAGAGGGACAAATCAAAAAATATGGCACAAGAAAAAAGCTAATTGTAAAGTCCAAAATATGAACTTCATTTTGTTTTTTTCTGATTTCTTTACCTGGGCAATCATTTTGCAACCCAGCACATTCTTCTCGCGACCCCTTGTAGGGGTGCTGACCCCTATGTTGCGAAACTCCTATTTAATGGTTTCAGCCAACTGGAAAGGTTGCTCTGCCTGGTTTTGGTATAGTGCGTCTATCTAAAAACCTTTCTTGTAAACTCGAACTGTGAACTGCAATACGTTTTAAAACAAATGTATATCTCATGGAAATCATCCAATGACAATGTGATTTTTGTTCACCACAAAAGCCTGTATTGAAAACATTGTAATGTAGTTAAATGATGAATGTAGTTTTTGTAATAAAACAAGTTAATACTTTATATACACATACAAGTCTTAATGTAAAATATGGAGATTTGTATTCCATATTGTTTATTTTTAAATCTCTATTGTAAAATGCTGCTTTGTGTATGTACTTGGACTTGATTTATATAAACTTCCTGTCTACAAGTGTTATCTTTTGTCATGATCTTTGTGATGTGTGAGGAAACGCACGTTGACAAGCAGCCACATGCAGCACCAGCGGAGGATGCTGGCTGTAACTCGGGTAAGACAAATGCAAAACCCAAATAATTATCAATCCTATGGGCTTTTAACTATTATAATGGCTGTTCTGTGTACCTTATAATTTTTCTGTAATAATGTAAGTTTTATTGAAATATTACCTGATGGCTTTTAACTCTGACTATATTTCAAGAATGTATTTTATGACTCAATACAAATTATAATTGTTAGTTTGTTTACCAATTCCCAAGAATGTTCAAGATATGTTTTACATTTCTAAATTCTAATTACATTTAAAAATGACACATAACTTTATATTTTGGGGGAAAGCACCAATTGTATTTGATCTTTAGCACGCTTAGTTCAATGGCAACCTTCCTTATTGTAATCTCATATGTCAAATTAGATCATATAAGCCGAAATACATTTATTTATGCAATATAAAACGGTGACTAACCGGCATGCAATTTAAAATCAACAATTAAAGATGTGTCATTTGTTGCTCAAAGTAAATAAGGCTTTTTTAATCCTGTGCACAAACCCGGTAATCAGACAGTAATATTCAACCCAGTGCTTGTCTTTCGAGACAGCAGCAGTCTGATGCACGCCCCCCCCCCCTCTGCATCTCTCTGGAGAAGCTCTTTGTTTTTCTCTGCTCTCTCCTTCTCTGCTGACTCAGGCGACAGGAGACGCAGCGTTTAGGGAGACAGGCGTGATTTTCCGCCCTAATTGTTTTCCTAACAGGCGAATGAGAGGTGCGGCTCTCGGTAATCGTGCTGACCTTTTACCTAACGGAGACCTGATTGGCCTCGAACACACCTCCTGCTCCACTATTAGGAGCTGGCCGATATGGAGATCATCAAACATCACAATATTTCTGATCAAATATCACAATGTTGATACTGCGACTATAATGAACGGTTGACTATTGTGCGCTTTCACAATGAATTATTTGATAAATAATCTTCAGTAATGTGAATATAATGTCTAAGTGGGAAAAAGCGAACAGTCTGGGGAATTTGAAAATGACATCACTTCACTTCACATCACTTCACCTCTCTGAAGAACCAGCACCTTACCGTGGTAGAGAGGTTTGTGTGCCCTGATGAACCTGGGGGCTGTGTTGTCTGGAACCTTGTGTTCCTGGTAGGGTCTCCCATGGCAAATTGGTCTCAGGCAAGGGGCCAGACTAACATTGGTTCACAAGACCTCATGAAAGACGACACACGAAGTGAGGATACCCGGCCCGGAGGAAGCCCGGGGTCCCCTTCTGGAGCCAGGCCCAGAAGGAGGACTCGTCGGCGAGCGTCTGGTGGCCGGGCTTGCCACGGAGCCCAGCCGGGCACAGCCCGAAAAGGCAACGTGGGCAACACGTGGTTTGTTACTGGACTTCTGTGCTAGTCATGGATTGGCCATAACAAACACCATGTTCGAATATCAGGATGCTCATAAGTGTATGTGGTACCAGAGCACCCTAGGCAGAAGGTCCATGATCGATTTCGTTATCGTATCATCGGACCTGAGGCCGTATGTTTTGGACACTCGGGTAAAGAGAGGGGCGGAGTTGTCAACTGATCACCATCTGGGGGAAGCCTCTGGATAGACCTGGTAAGCCCAAACGTGTAGTTCGGGTGAACTGGGAACGTCTGGGGAAGGCCCAAGTTCAGGAGGCCTTCAACTCACACCTCCGGCGGAGCTTTTCGGGCATTCCTGTGGAGGTTGGGGACATTGAACCAGAGTGGTCGGTGTTCAAAGCCTCTATTGCCGAAGCCNGCTTACTCATACAAACTTTATTTCCCCACCTTCCATAAAATCGCAGACACAGCCAAGAGTGTTATTCTGTAATTTCATCTTCAGTCTGCCGTCATCATTATGGTGGTTTTGTTTTGTTTTTTTGTTGTTCTTTTTTTTTTTTTATTTTTTTTTGGGTGGGTTGTGTGGGTATTTTGGCTGTTGAGTGTTGTGGATGTGATATGGATATATTGTGCGTAAACGATCCATTGCGGAGAGAGCGAGAATCACTGTAGACAAGCGACGCGCGCGCCGGAGCAGGGATAAGGCATTGGTGCATTTGCCAGCAAATAGACATGTGTAAATATGAATTAACATTGATTTGATTCGAGTGACTTATCTGAATGTTTGTATTGAGTCTACTACTATAGAAAAAAAAGCCTTGAGTAGCGTTTGATTTCTGATGGTGGTCTGACTTCTCCCTTTAGGAAGGAGGTAGGTCTGGACCTGTTCATTCACACAAGAAGCTGATCTATGAGATGAATGGGTTGCGGACTTGTATAATATCGTTGTTAATTGTACAATGAATATAAATCATTTTCTTATTTTCTAATTGGTGCTTTGTTTTTCTGCATCAAACCTAGGAGTATATGTATTTTTTGTGTTGTTATTGGTTTCGTGCGTCGTCTTGGTCCAGCAGACGATTTCATAGGGTTAGTGCTTCGCACCTCTTGAAGTCCAGTGTATACCCTAGTTGGCATTTGTAGCTTTTTTTGGTTCATTCAGGTTTGTATCGTCTCTATCCGGGCACTTTTTTTTCTGGCTCAGTGGCTGACAGCACACACAGCAGAGCTTTAGTCGCCTGCCATCTGGGTTGGTTGGAGCATTTTTACATATTGACTGTCACATGATTTCTTAAGATAAATGTTGGGTCTGTTTTCTGAATGGTTGAGCTGGGGTGGCCCTGTTTCTTATTCAGTCATGTGCTGGAGTCTAGTAGAATTAGAGGGCGTGGTTCCATTCGGCCTCTTGTACTGGATATGTGTCATCAGCCACCGATTCGTTTTATGATACTCCATCTGTGAGGGTTTCTCAATAGTTTGTCCAGAACATTTAATAAATAGCAATATAGAATGTTATGGTTTTAATATTGATATTGTATACATAGGTATGATGTATGTTAGCTGATTGAGTTGATTTAGTTCAGTTATGTGAGTTACACAGACACACAACACACATCTATCTGACACAACCGAGTCACAACACAGCGACACACACACAAACACACACTACCCACTCGCATGGTCGCGACTACATGTCATTAAAATAACTTGTAGCTCGAATTTTTATTCAGGCTAGCCGCAAACGTTGACCAATAAATAATGTAAGACAACAGATGTTAAGACATCTGATAATAGGGCGATGGGGCAAACATGATGTTAGAAAAGGAAATTCCTGGTTGAATGGAATTTAACAAATCATCAATAATTAATGAAGGTTCAGATTAGAAAAATGTCTATTGTGAAATGTTCTGAAAGTTGTGTTTATTGAGGAGATGTATTTGAAGAGAGGGCAAAGGGGATAATACAAACATCGAGTGTTAGTGGCTTTTTCTTTCTTTTTTTATTTTGGAGTGTGAACGCACTGGCGAGGTTGTTTTGTACATGTGTAGGAACATACACATTGGAAGACATGAGCATATTATGCAGTTAGAGCTAGATCGGTACAAATATAGTATGTATCTGGTTCTATCATATAATATGTACAGGTCTCTTTTGTCTCTTGTGCGGCGAGCTCCGTGTGTTGTTTGGCGAGTTTCTCTCATGGTGTGTGCAAGTATCTTCCTGCATCTTCAGAGAGCTTTTGACGGCCTTTTTTTTCGCGATTTGCCCTTGCCGCACTCGTGGGTGGCTGGCTACTATAGCGAGGCTGATGAGGTTGTTGTGTTTATGGAGCCCAAACAGGTATATATAGTGTTTGAATCGCGAGAGAGAGAGAAAATAAGAGAACAGGCATTATGTGCAGCCAAGAGTGTTTGTTTCATGCCTTATCACTTATTATGGAGTATTGCATCGGTTGTGTATATTATTTATTGGAAGTCTTTGCGATATCTTAGTTATGTGTATTCGTTATCTGTGCTATCTATTTCTGTATCTGTTTTTATTGTGTGCGTGCTGTGTGTAGGTAGCGTGGTGTCCTGCTATTGATTTCAGTCGACATATTACGAAGCTTGTATGCTAACACTCGATACCAAATTAATATATGTCTACACTTTTTGTTTTTTGTCTTCTCGTTTTTTCATAGAGTAAGCTCAAGAGAATCGAATAAGACGAGTGGTTCTACATATCACGAGGAAATAACCATTTTTGCTGGTCAACATTATTGTTCACCAAGTGCTTGTAGAATAAATTATGCTGTTGATAGTGTAGCACTCCCCTTTGCCGGATAGATCCAACGGGGGTTTAGCCCTCGATGGCCGGGTGAGGGTTAGGGGTTATGGGTGTGTTATGGGTTTATGTGGGTAAATGTTTGTGTTGAAGTTCTATGGTGGGCCATGGGTGGGTGGGTGTGGTGTATTTGTTGTGTATTGTGTGTGCTATTGCTGCGTATGTGTATTGGAGGTCGTTATTGAGCACTGAGGCACTCTGTATTTGCACTTATACATGGGGTTTACCCTATACCCTAACCCTTAGACTCTTTCACATTCCACGATAGCTTGATGGGCGTTTTTCGGACCCCTCCCAGACCCCCCAATAAAGTCAAAACTGCACGTTTTCAAGAGTGTCCTTTTATTGTGGTACCTAGCTCCGTAATCATGGCGCGACAGCTATTGCAATAATCCTATTGGCTGTTCTATATCAGCATCTTGATATGCCACACTTGTGGGTGAGTGGTTGATGGTGAATTATCTCGGCAAAGAGAAGTGCTCACCATCACAGATTTTTTCAGATTTGTGACAATATTTGAGAAGAATAGTGGTTATTTGTGTATTTTGTTGAGTTATGGGAAAATTGTTTGGAGATTTCTGTGTTTCGTTCATGTGCTTCCTGAAAAAGGTTGGGAGTATCAAAACACTAAGTTGTGCATTTACATTTTGAGTGCTCAGATGTAATTACGAATGCCATATAATTGCGCTCTTGTGTGGAACTTCTGTTAGTAGGAAATGTTGGGACTAGGGTAAGTGCCGTTTAGGTGGGTGCACGTTTATGTCACAGTGATCTGATGAGCCATCGAGGTTGTACACTCACTTAGAGAGAGGGTATAAAAAAAAGAAGTTAACGGTTAGAATGTTGAGGGGTTAAGTGTGGTGTGCGGTAAACAAAAGTATGGCGTGGGTGCAGTTTGAGAGTATAGTAATGAAAATTGATAAAGAAACATATATGAAATGGAAAGAAACTGACTGACTGGATGTATTTTGGTATCCTCTCTCATATCTCTTCGGCAGGGATCTCTTGCTGTCGGTTGAACGTCTCCTCCGGTATTTGTTGGTTTTGGGTTATATTGTTGGATTGTGTGTCTTTGGTTTGGTAGTTTTTTTATTTTGTTTGTTCTTGTGCTGTGGGCAGAAAAGAGCATGGGCCGTATCCTGATCGAATCTGGCTTAGCTGTTGGCTGGAGAGGAACTCTGCCAAACTTCCTCATTATTAATTACCTGGCAGCCAAAGTGTATAATTTATTAATGAATTGTTTTGGGGTGTTTGGTGTTCAACAAAAAAAACACCTGAGTCTAAATGAAGTAAACAACCAGCATCAAACCATTTTCTTTTAAGTTTACAACCTGGGATACTTTGACTCTTATTGTCCTGAATCAAACAACTGGTTCAATAATATAAATCAAATCATAAAAAAATGTCACTGCTGCTTACACTAGTTGGTGAATAAAATACTGTCATCCAAACCTACCTAAGTGCAACCAGGTGTAAAACGCTGAATGTTCCTTTTCATTTTCTAATCCCAAATATATCTGATCTACAGGTAGAGAGGCAGACATTAAAATTACCTGACATCCAAAACGGTGAGCGTCGTGAATCATAAAAATGGCGTGTAACCGATGAAAGCTTTCCATTTTCATATTCATGAATTCAGCTGGACTGAGGCACGTGATGATTTTGGACAGCAGAAAGACACACTCCTTTCTCTATCACAAACACACAATAAAAAGGTTTAAAGACATATCACAGATTATACCAGAAACACAAAGAAGGTTTTAATTGAACCAATCATTTAACTATGTTATTATTCATGCCCAAGCAATCATTGGAAAACACATTTTTTGGACCCGATGTTGGGGAAATGTACAATGTTACAGCAAAGCAAAGTGGCCAGAATTATCTATTGAAGTAGCAAGCACAGTTTTTCAAGTGGTCTGAAGCACATAAGTAGATTAAACGTTTCTCTAACAAACAACAAAAAAAACTGAGATTCCAAGAGTGGGAAAGAAGACTCTAGCGGTGAGTTTATTTCAAATGTCACCTGATTTCCATCTAAAAAAACCTGGTGATGAGTTTAAGGAAAGTCCCCGTTGTGATTTTTCTTATTTTCAGAAAGCACAGATCTCCAGAGGAGACAATTGTTTGGGGCGGATCCTGGGAGTAGGGATTCTCTCGGAGAGGTTCACGATGAGTTTATAAAAGCCCCGTGAGTCCGTCTCATCACCCCCAAACACACTGATCGACACAAATGAAAATTATCCAGTGAGCTTCACGCTGGATGTGTTGCATGTGTGTGTGTGTTTGCAGAGCGGAGAGAGGATCCATGTTGCTGTGAAAACCTGTAAAGACTGTGTCTGCTGAAGTGAAGGAGAATTCTCAGTGAACGCTGGTGAGTGATGGTTGTGTCGGTAATAACAGGGTAAAACTGTTCCTAACCGGCTCAAATCTGGAGTTTTTCTACCTTTGAAAGCATGACTAGAAAAACATCCACTACAAAGAAGACCTTTCGGGTAAAGTGAAAAAAAAGAGAGAATGAGTTTGGCAACATTTTGTTCCGATCAAAACATGTTTGTCGGCGACTCCCTTTGCCTGGTTGTGGCTTTGTGAAAAAGCTAAAACTGGAAGGCTGTGGTAATCCTCATGGTTCAGAACAACAGACTCACTGTGTATGGAATGGATACCGGTGGTTATTCATAGGAATGCTATTCAAACAAAATACACATTACATGTTAGACGCTTTATCCAAAGCAACTTACATACAGTTCAGTGCTTGTGGACAATCCCACAGAGCAAATTTGGGGTGAAGTGTGCTCAGGGACACAACGACATGCTGCTGCAGTGGGACTCGAACTTGCTATCCCCTGATTTAAAGTCCAGCACCTAATCCGCACTGACCACAGCCTCCCCGTGGTATAATATGCACTCTTGAAAAGACTGCAAAATCTTAAAAGTGGAACCTATCATCGCTATATGTGAATAATATAGTGTAGGACCATACTATATAAGGCATATTAATACTTTTTATTTTCAAAATACCAACAGATCATGCTTTTTAGCCATTCCTCATTTCGCTCAATTTACATGTCTTTGCATCATGGGGCGATTCTGTGAGAACAGCACCATCCCTACAGGCCTGGCATATGAAAATCTGGTGGCCTGAAATATGTACTACAGCGTCTCCAGTCGCTTTCCAACGGCAATGTCCGTGGCTGTCTCCTCCTGATTGGTGGAGTTGGCCCAATAGCCGTAGCGCCACTTCTGTGACGTCATAGAAGTGTTCAAATCTGGATCAGTCTGTATCAGATCCGTTGCAGCCCCTTTTTTAAGAGATTTGGGTATGGAGGAAAATAGAGAGGGTTGTGTTTTCTGACACTTGGTGAGTTCCCTGGAACACCGGGGACACATATTCATGTAGAAAAGACGTACAAAAGTGCATTTTGCATGATAGGTCCCCTTTAATTAACATTGAAAAAAAAGCCCTGATTGATGAACCTCGAGGCTGCCATGTTAGAACAAATGTATTGTCATATCAGAAGTCTAGTTTGTATGAAAGCTCATAAGCTGAAGAATAGGTCTGATATTCACTAGCTCTGTTTCAGTCGAAATAGGAACTGTGATATCTTCGCTAATAAGAGAGTGTGAAGTATTTCTAAAGAGGAAGATGACATTGCTCTTATCGCTGGCACAAGCTCTGCCACACACACACAGGTTAGATTCTGCTTTGTGATACTGGTTTTCCTGTCAAGTATAAATAAAAGCTAGTGGTTAAGCGATGGTAACTCTGGTAAGGGACTTTTAATTCCCCTCTCATGCTTCCTGTTCTGCTAAAACGCAAAGTTCTGTCTCTAATAGTAATACATGTCTGTCTTATTTTGTCTTTTATTTGTTAATGATCCTAGCTGCTTTGTGTGTTGCAGACTTGATGAAAAATCTGGATCATCCCCACATTGTGAGTCTAATCGGAGTCATTGAGGTGGATCCCGTGTGGATCGTCATGGAGCTCCTCGAACACGGAGAGGTCGGTTTCTGTTTTGTTTGGATGAAATGAATGATCTTATTTATACAACACGAGGTGATGGAGATATAGTGTCACAGAAACACAGTATAAATTGACTTATTTAAAAGCCGAGAGAATAAAAGAAAATTCTGTATCCTTGTTTTAAAATAGGCGAGTTCAATTGGCAACCTGTCTCTGTATTAAGTTAACACACTGGAGAGTTTAGGTTGCACAATATAAGTTATACGAGGTGCAGGTATCTTTAATAAAAGTGTGTTGTGTTCCTGTCAGCTGGGCAGCTATCTGGTGGAGGAGCAGTACACCCTGACCACAGCAACCTTAACACTGTACTGTCTGCAAATCTGCAAAGCCTTGGCCTACCTGGAAGGACTCAACATGGTGCACAGGTAACACACACTCCTCTAAGACAACCGCACTTTGAAGTGAAAGACACGTAATCATTCGGTCTGGTTTCTGCAGAGATATAGCGGTGAGAAACGTGTTGGTGGCGTCTCCTGACTGCGTCAAACTCGGCGACTTTGGTCTGTCTCGCTACATTGACGAACAAGAGTATTATAAAGGTGAACACTTTGCCTCTGATATGGTCAGCATCTCAGAGACTCTCAGCGTAGACGAAACTCATTTGAGGTGTTAAAGTTTTTCTTGTCTTTATCAAGAGGTACAAGGAGTTTTAAATACCTCCAGCATGCATTCCCATAATGTCATTCTTTGTAATATTAAAGATACGTGTTTAATCTTTATTTCAGCCTCAGTGAGTCGATTACCGATCAAATGGATGGCACCAGAGTCCATCAACTTCAGACGCTTCACCATCGCCAGTGATGTCTGGATGTTTGGTGAGAAAGCACTCGTCTGTCTGAGCATTAAAGCAAACTCACACTCAACTAAAAGTACAGTTTTGTCTGCAGGATCAAGCTTTTCCTAACGTCAGACATGCTACAAATGAACTGTTAGAATTGTTTCAGTGAAGCTCCTTCTTTCCATGTCTCTAGATACGGTGGTAATGAAACTAATTGAAGTAAGAATGCAGTTTCAAAGCTTGTAGACTTCTCTTATTAATATACATATTATTATTCTTACATTTTTGTATTATTTTGTTGGTCTTTTTCCCTTTTTTTCACATTTTTAACTACTAGGCTGTATTTGATGTTAAATATCGTTAAGTGTGAATAAAAAACCAACACAGCTGTCCCCGTGTGTGTGTGTTGACCCAGGTGTGTGTGTGTGGGAGATGTTCTCCATGGCCCAGCAGCCGTTCTTCTGGCTGGAGAACGGTCAGGTGATCAACCAGCTGGAGTTGGGGGTTCGACTCCCCATACCTCAGCAGTGCCCCCCCCACGTCTACTCCCTGCTGAGCCGCTGCTGGAGCTACGAGCCGAACAGCCGGCCCACATTCAGCCAGCTCGTCTGCCTCCTCAGGTAAAAACACCTGCCTCTCTTCTCTTTTAATACCCAACTTAGGGATTTTAGCCTTTGCAGACCATTGACATGCACACAAACGTATATAACACACTACAGGAGAGGGCAGAGACACAATAGGCCTCCTTTAACGTAATTGCCTTTTTTTCTCACTTTGGATGTTTTGTCTCATCTTTCCATCCTTGTTAAGACATAAGACTTGAATATGTTTTAAATTGAAATTGTGGCCTGAAAAGTTCAAATAAACGTGTTCTTACAGTTATGCATGCTGGGATTTGATGTTAAGTACTTTGCATGTTGCATTGTTGGAGGAGTCTGACATTTATTGCCAAAACTACACGGTAGATACTAAAAAAAACTCTGAACGTGTGTGTGTGTGTGTGTGTGTGTGTGTGTGTGTGTGTGTGTGTGTGTGTGTGTGTGTGTGTGTGTGTGTGTGTGAGACAGTGATTTCCACAGGATGGAGTTGGAGCAGGATGGGAGGAGAGACAGATCGCGCTCCGTCTCTACATTTGATGCTAACAATCCCAAAGCGCCTCCACCCAAGGTACGAATAAATGGAAATTACGTGCTGCATAAAATCTGTATGGAGGTGAATGCACTTCCTCTTGTGCTTTAGTTAATCTAGTCTTTTACTTTAGCAGACAGTGACGGTCTGACACTGTAAGTCATTAAGAGCAGGTTTACTTATCCAACTACATTTTGTTTGTTTGCTTTCGCTCAATTTTCCTTCATTCTTATTTGCATTTGAGTCCACATATGTTTATGCTATCTATTTTTAGTTAGTGATGCATTTGACTTAATTAAAAGACTATCTTAAAATAGACCACATGAGGCTGTTTTACTCCTTATAATAAATTAAAAAATCCACTTTTTCTCTTTTCCAGCCATCCAGAATAAAAGGCAACACCCTTCCTCGACTCACGTGCCAACAGGTGTCAAAACAACACACTTTCATATTTCATTTTTTACCAAATTTAGGAGCTATTTAAATCTCCAGTTGTGACTTATTGTTCCCTTATAGATACAGAACACACTGTGTAAACCTGCAAATGTTTTAAATGCAATATTGGAAAAGATGTCTGATCACCTTAAGTGGATATATTGTTCACTCAATGACTAACTCTTCAGTCACACTGCGTAAAGCCAGCTGATTTTAAAGTTGATCAGGCCAAAGTTGATGACTAAGCAGAAACCAACATAGAAATGGAACAATCAATCAATTTAAAAATGCAAAATAACTTCTTAGAAAATGAGTAAAATAACAAACAATTTTTAGACTGAGATCAATCAAATCATAAAGCTATACTATTGCAAATACTGGAGTGAAAATGTAACATTGAAAGGGTGTGTGTGTGTGTGTGTGTGTGTGTGTGTGTGTGTGTGT
>NW_011333040.1:22067575-22072011 GCF_000735185.1 Notothenia coriiceps
GTAAATCTGTTTAACATAGATAGCGTGTTCAGACCGTGAATAAACCTGCCGCCTCTAAGCCCTGTGTATGTTTGTGTGTGTGTGTGTGTGTGTGTGTGTGTGTGTGTGTGTGTGTGTGTGTGTGTGTGTGTGTGTGTGTGTAGAGAACAGAGAGGGACACCAGGCCGGTGTGGGAGAGGGAGAAAGAGCAAGTGGAGAACACTTTACAGCGACAGAGAAGGGAGATGCTGATGGATGAACAGTGGCTGGAGCAGGAAGAGAGACAGCTGGTGAGGAATAACACACACACACACACACACACATACACACACACACACACACACACACACACACACACAAGAAGCAGCACTTCCTTGAGAGAGTGACGAAACTATGAAAGAAACAGAGTGACGTTTCCTAAAAGCAGAAGATCTTTGGCGAGCACATGACAGAATGAACAATTCAACCACGTTATGCAACGCTGCGTTCACTGACCTCTGCTTTCGTTTCTCTGAAGGATCCTGTCGTGCGGGTGGATTCACACATCAAGGTGCTTTATGGTGTCTTTACTTCTCTTTTTGTGCAACATTTAAGAGGCAAACAAAAGGTGTGGTCAACACTTTGTAACCATTAGCTGCAGAGGCATATCTGTTTCTCACACACAAGTGTCGTTTACAAAGCTTCTGCCTCTTTTGTCAGTATAAGCCTATACAAACAAAAACCTCTTTAGCATCTCGAAATTATGAAAATAGGCAATCTAAACCTGACCTCTGACCTAAAACTCATCGATTCACATCCTTTCTTTCATGCTTTTATTGCAGCCTCCTGAAAAAAGAAAAGAAAATGGTGAGTCTAGTGTCTCAAACAAGTGTTTTAAGATAAAGCATGTGTTATTTTCACCATGCATTGTATAAAGGAGATGCAACATGTTATTGATTCCACATTAAAAGTAATTTCATACACATGCGTGGTTATGCATGTCATCTGATATTCAGGTTTTTTGTCTCTATCAGTTCCTCCAGAGAAGCCACCAATGCCTCCCACAGTCATGCAGGTAAAAAATATCCCTTTTATTATACATTGGATTACTTTCTTATGAAAATGACCAAACACTGTAAAAATAACTAGAACATGCACTTTGAGGGGTTGTAAGGACTGGATAAAGTGTTATATAATTACAGTCCATTTACCTTTTGTTGTAGGCACGGCCGACAGCTGAGCTGGACCGGTCAGGTGACCAGGTGTACACGGGCGTCATGGCGATGGTGAAGCAGGTGGTGCAGCTGAAAAATGACGTCAACACGCTGTCGGCCTCCGAGTACCCCAACGCTGTCAAAGTAGGACATCATTTCACATTGAATTTAGCAAAACTGTTCTCCTAGAAGCTGTGAAATTCGTTTTTGGACTGTCCTTATCTCTGACATACTCTCAAGTCCTCTATTAAACACAATAGTTTACATGAACGCACACCATGTGAGCCATTCCTCCTTAAAAATACTGTAAACCTTAAGATAAGAAGTACTTTATTGATCCCAAGTTGGGGAATGTTTGTGTTGCAGCAGCATAAAAAGACATGGCATTGTACAATAAAAATTAAAATAAATAAACATTTCAAAATGTCAACATCTCAATAGCAATAAAATAGCATAAAAAACAAATGCACGTTCCTCTGTATATTTTGCAAATTTCTGCACAATTCTACCTCTTAATTAAAACAGCACATCTAATACATTTAGTACGTTTATACACCAAATCCCTTGTATGTGTTACCCTACCTGGCAACACTCCTGATTGTAATCAAACAGACAGGTAACATACAATATGTCTCTCCCTCTCTAACCTCCAGGCGGTGGGCATCACTCTGCGCGGTCTGATCCAGAGCGTGGATGAGATCCTGCCCTCGCTGCACTGCTCCGTCACCACAGAGGTAAACACCTCCACCTCTTACAATCATTGTCACGTAAATATAGTCATTTGATCATTATTTAGAGTTCATTTGAGTAGTTGTTTATGCTTTTATTTTGAAGGCAGCTTCAGGCAACATGTGGTATTTATTAGTAGACAGACGAAGAAGGGGTTGGAAAATTCTCTAGCAGAGCCAGCTCAAGAAACACTTACCACATACCCAATGTATTTGGCTTTGAATTTAATTGTATTTATTCTTATTTTGTTGTTGTTTCCTTCAGTCCTGGGTTTATTGATTTCTGTGGGAATTAAGTTGTTGTTTTTAGCAGGAAAAGTGCCATATAATTAGATCCAGATTTTATTTTCTGCAACCATATCATTTCTAACGCAACACGTTCACTACTCATGCTACTAAAAGACATCAAAATGCTGATTACGTTTGTATTTTATCCTAATAGTATTAATAAAACTGAGCATTTCTTGAAGACGATCAAATCAAACGACTCCACATTTTCTGTGTTAAAATGCTAATAAAACCCACCTAGATTACCCAAATGAAACTGTTTCATGTGCTCCTCTCAGATCGAGGGCACGAAGAGGCTGCTGAACAAGGACCTGGGGGATCTGATCAGTAAGATGCGTCTGGCTCAGCAGAACAGCGTCACCTCTCTGAAGGAGGAGTGTCAGCGCCAGATGTTGACCGCTGCTCACACTCTGGCTCTGGACTCCAAAAACCTGCTGGACGCCGTGGACCAGGCGAGAGTCAGAGCCAACCTGGCCAGGCCCAGACCCGCCTCTCCAGAAGCTGAGGATTCTGGGGAATGAAGTTCCCTGTTGAGTGAACAGACTGGATTTAAAACGAGGACAGGATGAATCCGGACTGCTCTGCTCCTGTGAGAGTGTGCAGCACTTCGGAAAGACGTCATAATATATATTTGTATTTTCTCCAAATATAATTTAATAAAACAGAGCGTTTCTTCAACATGAACGAATCAAACTACCACAATGTATACCAGAGTTTTATTTCTACAAAACAAGTATCATTTTTATGTATTTTTTTGGTGAGAAATACCAACTTTCCTCTCAGGCTTTTTGTACAATAACATTCTTCAATTTGTTTTAATTCTTCGTGAGATTAGACAAGCATTGCTTAACCAAATGACTGCAAGCACCGTAGACAAGAAAGAACAAAATCATAGGAAAGTTACTGAACTACAATATTTTACATTTCATATCCGGGCTGAACAGATACAATGTCCTACAATACAGTAGGACATTTTGTTCTGCCTTATCTGACTACGGTGGATCAAAGGTTTGATTTCTTATTTTGGGAGACAAGCGTAAGAGATAAACCAAAAAGCCAACAAGAAGCAACAAGAACTTACGGGTCCTGCTATCATCCGACTGGATCTTCAAGTTCTCTCTCTGGTTTTAACATCCCCTTAATCAAGATTACTATAGAAATATCAAAGAATTGAAAGCATGTTTGAACAGGTTGTGAAGTAGAACAAAATGCAAATGATCGAGATGCTGATACAGGGCTGTTACACAGTGGCGGAGCTGGGGGGTGGCTGGGAGTGGCCGTGGCCACCCCCCAGCTGAGTCCTGGCCACCCTATTGGCCACCCCAAACACGGGGGCCCAAACAATTTTAGAATATTAAGAAAAAAATGCTTAAGTAACCTTTCATCATTCATCAATAATTAACATTAATATAACATTGTATTGATAATGTACTCACTAAACTTACAATTCATTTAATTTATTTTCTTCCAAAAGTTATTATCCAAAGCCTCTGTACTAGGGATGTTAAAGATTCACCGATTCGCATCGGCACCAGCATAAAACGTCAAGAATGCGTAGTGCACCGGTTGAAATAAGTGCACATCGGCTACAGTTTTGGGTTGAACTCGAGCGATCACTCATTGCGTAAGCGTATTTTGCATCGTAAAAACATCATCAATTCCATTAAAATGACACCCTCATCCTCGTCAGCACTCAGCAGAGACCGATCTTTGATCTTTGCTTCGCACTACGGAGCCGGCCGAGAGTCTCAGTTATCAACACCATGGAAGTCGAGGAGAAAGAGAAAACACAGCGCACCGACAAAAATATCTACAAAATAAACGTTTGGTGACTTCGGGATTTTATCAAGAAGACGGTCAACTTGAAAATCGCTCGCAAATGAAAAACAATGCACGTGCCAGCTTATAAAGTACACGAGTAGTACGAGGACTTAGCGACGCATGAAATTACCTGTTTGTGAAGGTTATTGTTTTCTTTATTGTTCAGATAGAAACCACTGCTATTCTGCTCACTGGTGAGTTAGCCTATGAAGTGGATTTAAGACATCAGGCCTTGGCAGATGTATGGGCATGCACTATGGTAGCTGTTATTTGCACATTGTTAATACATAGGCAATGCTCCTTAACATTGTTAACTACGTGAGGTGTTATACAATTGTACTGTAGCCTACACTCTGAGAGTTATTTAGGTGACAAAAGAAACAACATGATGGGATGTGCAGTAACCAACTTATATGTAAAGCACTTT
>NW_011333040.1:22072056-22122222 GCF_000735185.1 Notothenia coriiceps
GTAAATAGAGCGCAACATTTGCAGCAGATTTAATTGTAATTCTTGTGCCCGCTCAATACGATCGTGTATTCATGTTAGGCTTGAAAGCTCTCCCGACCTCTCTGTTATTACCCTCCGCTTTTTTGTAGAATGCCAGAGGAGCGTCGGTGGGCGGGAATCATCTGTATGATTTCATTGATCATGAAGCCATGCAAGCCAAAGGAAAACAAGAGAGGCAGAGAATACTGAAACATGCACTCATCTCAGAGTGTTGAATCACGAGTAACAGACGTACCTCAAATTCCCTGTTAATGAAGACAAATGGCTAGCACAGGTGGGACCCACTCAACACTTGTATACTTAAGCCTTTAGCATATAAAAGCTCGACTACCCTTCCCCCCCTCTCGCCGGCTAGGCGAGTCCGCCAGGCATGACGCATTGGATACTTCCGAGCCGCTTTGGATTTCCGGCCGCCCACAGATATGACAAGAGAGAAGGTGACGCCCATATCTCTACTACTCTCCCTGTAGTCGTCAACCCTGAGGCTGGCGGCAGTCGGAGATCCGAGTTACCGCCCATCTCGTCTGTCTTTCCCGGTAAATAATGGAAATTTCAGAAATATATATCAGAAAATCTCGTCGCAACTTTACCTCGCTCCGCCAACAATTAATAGGAAAGAAAAAGAATAAATCTCATAACATATTAATCATGTTGGGATGTTTGAAGTAAAAGCTAAGTTAGGCTATAAATGGAAGGTCACATGATTCACAGTCACCCACCGCTAAGCTAAAATACAAGCAGGCTGATGTTAATGCTGTTTTTAAATTCAACAGGGGGGAATTTACTGACGTACTTTATTCGTAGGACAAAATGTTAAATCTCTTCAGCTTGTGTTTAACCCGGAGATCTTTCTTTCAGGCATATAAACATGGGCACAGACTCATAACAATGCGTTTGGAAAAGATGGAAAAATCTGCCAACATCAGCTGCAGCAGGGCTCTTATGAAGGCTCACATCTAAATAACAATATACAATACATGGGGTTTTACATGTGATGTATTGGTGGTGTGAGGGTTTTGTTTTGGACGGACCCTGCCTTAACACACTCCTTTTCTCTTATGTATCGATAGGGAGCACAGCGTAGAGAGGTGGAGGCAGCCAGGTGCTGTCGAGAGCGTCTCGGATCAGCCGCGCTGAGAGACAGAGCCCACGACCTTCCTCACATGCTGTGTTAACAGAAAGAGGTAAAACACACACACACACACACAACAACCACACACACAGCACGCACACACGCACGCACGCCACGAACGCACGCGCACACGCCGGCACACACACACAACTCTCTCCGCCTCATTCTGTTTTCATTTTACTCGTTCGTTATATGACCAGCTCTTGTTAGGCCTACTCACTTCGCTTTCTGTAGGGCCCCACCTCCTTCGGAAAGGGGTTTTTGGAGGTTGAGTGCCTCGCTGAACGTGAGTTGTTGGTCTTTCTTGTCTGCAGCAGCAGAAAAGCATTTTCGATTGTTTGATGAACTGCAAAGTGCCTGTTATGCGGTAAATTACTGCGATCGGCAGTATCGCGTTTTCACACACAACACACACATACACACACACACACCACACACACACACACCAACACACACACACACACACACACACACACACACACACACACACACACACACACACACACACACAATGTCTAAAAAAAATAATAATAAAAAGTGAATTAATTAATGTCTGAAAAAAGTTGTAGTATAATAATTTCACCTATACAAACTCGTTAATACGAGGGAATAAAAAAAAGATAAGTCCCATAAGAGCATAACATATCAGTGTATAAAATATTTTAGACTTTTATTGCTTTCAATTATTTCCACCATGTTTTTTTATGAAACCAGAACATTTAGGACTTGACATCTCTCTATTATGGAAAGCCATGGGATATTAATGAAATGGACCAGTGTGGAATTCCTGCTTTTATTGCTTTTCATCGAAATACAATAGGCCATCGCTTAAAGAATATATACGTCCTCTTAATTTTTAACAAAACCAAACAGTGTTGTCAAATCTTCTTGTAATTTTTCTGATTCCAAAAACGTGTTGAGTAAACGTTTTCTTGTACGTCTTATCTCTATGTTCTTCAATGTCTGCACTTTGAAACATTATGCGTGAGGCACATGTTGAAGACTTCACTAAACTTAATCAGGTCTCTGTTAGAGAATGATATTTTCACAAGTAGTGTGTCTTCTGCCTAAGTATGCCAATTAGCAGGGTTGGGATAAAAAGGGGACCAGGGATCGACTCCTGAGGGACACCAAATTTAACTTTTACAAAGTTTTAAAATTGGAGCACAAAGACGATTCTGCCCTCGAGGTAGACCCCAAATCGGTTAAGATCTGGGCCAGAGAGGCCGACCCACTTTTCCGACCTTTACTAAAAGTGCCGTCATTACAAAGAGAGGCCATGTTGGAAACTCTTATGAAGGTTATTTAACGCAGTGGAGATTTGAGGGCAGGAAACTAATACTGAATTTAGGAAGGTTTCAAAAGAGTGGAAGAGTACACCCTTCACTAGGAGAAACAGCTTGCTACCAGACATAACAATAATACATGAACACAGCAAAAAAGAAAAAAACTTTTCACAAAAGGTGTCACACGCTGACTAGCAACCAAGAATGAGAGTTGATGTAATCAAACTGTAGGACTGACAATAATAATTCATATGACAATTGCAGACTTACATTTTGATATTTAAGTGGAAATTGCACCTTAGTTTCAGCCAAGATTGGGCTGACTACCCTTTATCTGGGAGACACTTCCATAAACATTGTTTAAGAGGTGTTGATTCAACTTGAGGATTTGGAAGATGTAGTTTGTGGTGCTTTTTGAATGTACTTCATTATACAGACATACTGTGTGGTTGTGGTAGTCGTCTACCAATCAGAGGGTCACGATTTTAAATCCATGCAATCAATATCTTGAAGGGTCCTCAGGCATGGCTAACAGTGGAGAGTGTAAGTCTCTTTGGATTTTGGATAGAAAGCATCAACTGAATGTCATTTATTGATGTATATTTGAAGATGTTTTTTTTTCCTGGTCGGAGGGAGAGAGGAAGCAGAGGTCTGTCAAATCAATGGCCAGCCTTAATCAATGTGGCCTCCTGTAGAGATGTTGCTTGAAGACCGATACACCATCACACAGGCCAGAGCACTAGACAATCATACCATAAATACAGACACACACTATGATAGTCATGTTTACAGTGTTTTAAGCTCTATTCAAACTCATAAGTGGTCACAGATGTAGTCTAAAAACTCATAATCTTTGCTTTTTACCTGCCAATATAAATCTAATGTGCAATGAAAGTATATTTGGCGAGCAACATGTACAGTTAAAGTTGTAGGCATGCGCAATGATGCTGGCCAATGCTACTATATACACTGTTGAAATCACTGCACTGCACTTGCCTGATCAGATCCTTTCTCTTGCTGATGAAAACCTGCCTAAAAGGATGATGCTTTGCTTGTGGCAAACATGCTTTCTGAAGCAGTTTCCTCTCTCTGTGGAATGCAGAATTCCTGAACCTCTCGCGGAAATGTTTCTGGAAAAGGTGCAGCTTTGAAACCACTCTGCTTTGTTATATTGAGGCGAGACCATTTGTGTACCTATGCACAAACCTAGCGTTACACAACGGCCATTTCCTATCAAGCAAAAACACAGGGTTTCCCCAAGAGATTTCCCAAAATCAAAATGTTGCCGTTTGATTAGAGCCCATTCCGAGCAAACTAACTCTCTCGTGTTTGAGTGTTGCAGAGCGAGCACACAGTGTATCCAGTAAAACTATTTGGTGGATCAGCTAAATGTTATTGGGGTCTTTGACACCACACAAAAGTCACGCGTACAGTTTGTTTTACACTTTGAGCTCCTTTATTGCCTATCAGTGTTAGGGATAACACTGTGCCATGTTTAGGTGAAGAAGTCAAATCGCATTAATGAGGGATTAAGAAATGAATCACAAACAACATCTGGCAACAACACCTACGTACACACCTCAGTGATGAAACAGAACGGAAATCAAAGCTTATACCACACACTGGAATAATACAACTGCTTTGGTTGCTAATGGATTTTGTTAAACATTACACATAGTTTGTAGTGTTTTCCTAGTCATTGTAGCGGACTGCTTAGCAAGTCTGACATAAAACAGGAAGCTGTCATAAGGTACAATATACAGTACGGGAGGCTGTGGCTCAGTGGGTAGTGTGCTGAACTTTGAATCAGGGGGTAACAAGTTCGAGTCCCATTGCAGTCAGCATGTCGTTGTGTCCCTGAGACACTTCACCCCAAATTGCTCCTGTGGGGATTGTCCACAGTATTGAGTATGTAAGTGGCTTTGGATAAAAGAATCTAACAAATTACATGTAATGTATTTGTATTCATAAAACTTGAAAAAAAAAATTATTTTAAAAGGCCCCCTATCATACTGTTTGTCATCAATATATTACAGGTCTCAGATATATCCAGAGCCTGTCTCTGATTGGCTGAAACACCAAACAGATCATTGCAGCATTACCCATAATCCCCTCTGTTTCAGCCCTGTTTCCAAAGTGCTGATTCTCTGTCTGTTACTTTAGATGAAAATAAGGAGCCCCTCCCCACGCCCCTCTGAGAGACATTTGGTTACAAAGAACTCAATGGTGCTCTAGGAGGAGATTCAGGTGATAAGGGGGGGGGTTACCTTGGTTGCTGATTGGCTAATGGTTACACAAGCCAAAACATCGTTATGACATCATAAAGTGGTCAAAATCTGATCAGCTCATTTTCAGATAGGTTTTTATAGAAATGGATCAAAAAAGAGAGATAATCTTTCTAATATTTCTCGGGTTGTTACATGTGTTAACATGAGTCGAAATCTAAGATCAGGTAGTAAGTTCTCGTAAACCAACGACAAAGTAAATAGTTTGTGTTTCATGTCACTGTGTTTTCTATATTTATTTCTGGTTAAAGTTCACGTGTTAATGGATGCTCCTGGCCACTCTCAGACCCTCCGTAAGTGTCTTTGGTTTGCAGGTTAATAAGGGACGACACGCTTTTGTGTATTGTAGTTTGTGAGTACGTAAGTAGCGAGTAGCCATTAAGGGGTAACTTCCTTTTTTTCTCGAGTGAGTAAACAGTAATTTACAGTATTAGACGGTAACAGGGTCTATCATTATTCGCGTGAATTAGAGAATATCATGGCCGTGTACCATCCATATAAACCCAAGAGAATACGCACCGGTGGCACCGAGCTTTGGATTTTGGAGGTTTGTTATGGTAACGGGGCTTTATATTAGGAGCACGACTTATTAGTTTTTTATTATAATGTAAACGTGAATTAAAGGTGACATATAGTAAGTGTGACCGATGATTACGGAGAGGTCAACTCGGTCCAATTACGTGTCATTAATGTCGCAATTACGAGCAAAGGTTTGTACGGAATCTGTGTCTGTAGACGTCGCTAATGAGCAAAGTATATAAAGTTTAATAGATCGAAAAAGACTAAATCTACTTTTCAACTTCACCAAATTGTCGAACTTAACGGTAAAATAAGTGTAACACATTGATTTTTTCGTTCATTGTATTCCTTTACACACTTTTTCAGTGAATTTTGAAAAGAGGCAAAATGAATAATATACCATTGAAAACCGAGAACTTCCGGTGCCGTCCGGACTCCGAGACGACTCACAGGTCTGATTTTCCACTGAAGGCATTACTAAGAAAGAATTTAGATTACATAATAAAATTATAGGAACAACCGACGAAAGATTGATAATCGAATTAGGAATTTGCGAACATATTTCTACTGTCGAATCAAAAGAGTTTTTTCACACTAATTAATAAGCCGTTTGAATTTTTGTTACCTACAATAAAAGTGTTCAGGCTACGGTTCGGAGATAAATGTTTCGGTCATACACAGCGTGTAACGCTGAACACTCAAACGTAACAACGAGTAATGAAATCGGTTACATTGCTTTTATTGTCACGACAATTGTGTGTAGATGTGTTACGAATAATGTCTACATTTGTTTAGGTAAGGTACAGTTTGTGCCTTCTGTTGGACTCCATAGGCTTGTTGCAGGATTAGGATTAGTTGCTCTATAAACTTAGTATTTTACTGCTACTATTTATAGGAAGAACTGCATATTAGCGATTTGTACGGGAATTATTAAAAGTTTATTTTTGGATGTTGAATTTCCTATGGATAACGATTTGGGTGAAGAAGGTACAGAGAAGATGTAGTTGTACACCAGGGGAGAAGAGCACAGAGAAGATGTAGTTCGTACACAGGGGAGAAGAGCGTAACAGAGAAGATGTATGTACACCAGGGGGAGCAAGAAGTACCAGAGAGATGTAGTTGTACACTAGGGGAGGAGGAGGTACAAGAAGATGTCAGTTGTATCACAGAGGGAGAACGGAAGTACAAGAGAAGATAGGTAGTTGTACACAGGGTAGAAGAAGTCAGAGAAAGGATGTAGTTGTTGCACAGGGCGAGAAGAAGTGCCAAGACAGAAAGAAGTAGTTGTAATGCACAGGGGAGAGGAGTACAAGAGAAGAGTGTAGTTTTACACGCTTCACAGGAGACACCTGTTCTCTGAGACTTTCAAGTCCTTGTTTNACCGATTCGCATCGGTGCACCAGCATAAACGTTCAAGATGCGAGTGCACCGGTTGAAAGAGTGCACATCGGCTACAGTTTGGGTTGAACTCGAGCGATGCATCGATTGCGTAGCGTTTTTGCATCGGTAAAAAAACGATTAATTCATATAAAATCCCCTCATCCTGTCAGCACTCAGCAGAGACGATCTTTGATCTTTGCTTCGCACAACACACATGGAAGTCGAGGAGAAAGAGAAACACAGCGCACCGAAAAATATCTACAAATCAAACGTTTGGCTGCACTTCGGATTTTTCAAGAAAGACGGTCAACTTGAAAAATCGCTCGCAAATTGAAAACGATGCCGTGCCGCTTTAAAGTACACGAGTAGTACGAGGAACTTAGCGACGCATGAAATACCTGTTTGTGAAAGGTTATTTGTTTTTTTTATTGTTCATATAGAAACCACTGCTTTCTGCTCACTGGTGAGTTAGCCTATGAGTGTTAAGCACATCAGGCTGGCAGCTGTATGGGCATTGCTCTATGGTAGCTGTTATTTGCACATTGTTAATCATAGGCAATGCATCCTTAAATTGTTTAACTGTGAGGTGTTATACAATTGTACTGTAGCCTACTCTGAAGAGTTATTTAAGGTGAAAAAGAAACAGCATGATGGGATGTGCAGTACTAGTAGAACCAAATATGTAAAGCACTTTTTTGTTAATGTATGATTTGCTGCATATAAGGAATAAAACAAAAATCCTCTGTCGTACCATATTGAATTGCATCGTCCCGAATCGCATAATGTTGAATCAAATCGTATCGAACTGTATCGCAACAGGGGTGTATCGTATCGCATCGCCTGGTGTTTCAAAGGTATCGTTAATGTATCGTATCGTTGGCAACGTATCGAGATGCGCATTGTATCGGCCTCAGTGATGGAGATGCACATCCCTAATACACAAACACACATGCCCTGTCTAACCATAAGAAAGTATCTTGTGCGCACAAGATATATATTTTTTTCATTACCCTTTAGGGCAGGGGTGGGGAACCTTTTTCCTCTCAAGGGCCATTTCAATTTTTACAACATCCTTCGAGGGCCGTACAAATTATTGAACTCAACGTCTGCTTAAAAAACTCAAATCACAGCCCATTCATTTCGCCTTTCTTTCATGCTGTGCAAAGAAAAAGCAACCTCTTAATCCAGATATTTGACCATGACCCGCGCATTCATGCACCGTGGCATGACCACCAAAACAGAAAGATATGGACACAATATGTGTGCAAATGTATTTAGTTTCATATCCATGTGGACTAGGGATGTGCATCTCCATCACTGAGGCCGATGCGATGCGCATCTCGATACGTTGCCACGATACGATACATTAACGATACCTTTGAAACACCAGGCGATGCGATACGATACGATTCACCCCTGTTGCGATACAGTTCGATACGATTTGATTCAACATTACGCATAATGTTGAATCAAATCGTATCGAACTGTATCGCAACAGGGGTGAATCGTATCGTATCGCATCGCCTGGTGTTTCAAAGGTATCGTTAATGTATCGTATCNCGTGTGCCTTCGGCGAGCTCACACACACACACACACACACACACACACACACACACAAACACAGCACTAGCAAGTTAACCAGTAACTCGCCAGCAGCCGGTGTCTGTGATGCCAGTCTCACACATTAAGTTTGCTCAATTAAACACACACTAGGGCCCCGGATGTAAGTCCACACCGCCCTCCTGAGGTCCGGCTCCGGGAGGAACCGGCAGCAGAGGTGCTTTGATTTATAGAACTTTAATACAGCAGAAGAAGAAGTGACAGGCCCGAATGGGTCGTTTTTTTCACTTATGAATATATGGACTGCACATAGGCGTCATTTAAACTGTGGTTATGTCCTCACCACTTTTGGAAATGGCCAATTTTGTCCCCACCACTTTGCAATAGGATAATTTGTTTAAAAGTGTTCTGAAAATAGCATAGGAAAACATGTACAATATCGAGGACTGTTCTCACTTTTGGGGTGTGTTTCTGGTGACACAAGTGGTGCATTTTGGACCTGCGACACGTTTAATATTAGTAATAACTGAATAACTCACCACGTTCGTGAGGAAGTCTCCGTCGCTGAGCTCCTCCAGGTCCAACAGGTTGCTCCCTCCGGACGGATAGAGTTTCTCTGCGGCCAAACTGTCTAAGATAGACTCCATCATGACTTCTGTCTGCAGCTCAGTAGCCGGCTGGACTGTTAGCAAATATCAAGATAAATTCATTAAAATTCAACTGTGTTCGTTTCCAGTCGTTATTTACACCATAGGCTACAGCGTTGTTTTCAGTGACACACTGGGAAAATGTGGATAAATCACATCCTTCTGTCTGCAGCTGAAGAGTCAACGCTTTCCATCCAGCTGTGTGCGCGAGGACCAGCCTGCTCGCGTGCGTTTTTGCCTCCCCCCACGAGCCAATGAGTATTTAGTCAAGCCCCGCCCCCGTGGTTTCAAAAAACGAACACGCCCCCCAAAATACACATACATAATACTTACTTTATATTTTATCCCACCTTTGCAACAATATTTTGTCTGAAAAATATTTGTGAAAATGTTTGATTCGTTTTTTTAATGATTTTGCATAAAGCATATTAAAATATATGAGTTTAAAAACGGCAAAAGGAACTGGTGAGGGCTCAACATTGCACACATTAATAGAGTTTGAATGAACTCACATTTAATATAAATTGAAAATCATTGATATTTACTTATTTGATCATTTATTTGTATTATTTACAATGTAATGCACTTGAATGAATACAACAGTTGTTGCATTAAAGGCCTGCACCCTGCTATACACACACAGGTGATTTCAGGATTGTGTAGGCGTGTACAGACCAGCCGACTGACATATAGCTCCCTTTTCTATTAGCTTGGGGGGACAAATTAAAGCTTTATTATTCTTATTAAAACAAGTTTGGTGAACTCACACATTTGCTTGTACAGCTTTAACTAGAGCCTAATCAGCCAGGCTTGTGTGAAATACAAATCATGAAAAAGGAAGGTAGGGACGGTTTTGATTGATCGTTTTGACACCCCGATATATATTGCCTGCAGCTACAACACACACACACACACACACACACACACACACACACACACACACACACACACACACACACACACACACACACACACACACACACACTCTGTAAAAGAGGAATTCATTAGCTTTTTTGCTTCAACGTCTGCTCAGGCTTGCCCATCTCATTCCTCATGCTGCCCCACATAACTCCTATGAGAGAGAGAAATGGAGAGATTAAAACCCCGTCCATTGTGCTGCAGGTATCAGAGCTGTGACCTGTTACATAATCTGGGTAGATTTCCGTGAAAGAGGCTTGTAAGAAGGGCATTATATTTATTGAGATATCTCTACAAATGGATTGTCTCGAAATTTGGTACGGGCATCAATGGCTCTCTTAACATCAGAGGGTGTGTAAGAGGTGACATGGTGATTACTATCAGCTTTTTCTGTCCATTCTTATTCAAACAAAAGTCAATAACTGTCACGTTACATGTTATGATCTCTTATTACTGTTTTTCTCTGTGTCCTTTCTCTCTCAAGATATCAGTTGACAGAGGTTTTCCCATCTCGAGACAGGCTGTATCTGTTGTTCTCTCACAAACAAGGTGTTGTATATCTGTGGCGAGTTTCTATTGATTACTGTACACTTTACTACTTCTAATTAAAGGTACCCTGTGGAGTGTTTGACCACTGGTGGCACTGTGGAGCAATATTGTCACGAGACAAACCCTATTTAGTTTAAACTTGTGGGGCGATAATAACTGTTAAAGGCAGAAAAAGACAATAAGCTGACATTCAACAAAGATGGGCTGCTTTTCATTCACTGGTTGAAACATAAAAATATGATAGGGATATTTAATATTCCTTATATTAAAATAATCTACTAATGGGGAAAGGAGGTGGTGGCAAGGAAATACATACTATAATATTGTTTATTTTATTTGTATACAAACTTCTAGTTCCGGAAAGAGCATTTAATTTAATTAATGTATTTATTCAGAACGTAAAATGTATAGAAATTGAAAAGCCGTCGCTCTGTGATTGGTCTGTTGTCTGTTGATGCAGGTGGTGACACGCAGCGCTCCGATTGGCTCCCGGTGTGATGATGCGAGGATGATGAGTCATCTTCTATTCTGAGAGGAAGAGGTGACTCGGGTTCTGAACTTTCGTCTCCTTGGTGACCGCTGTGATGTCATCGTCTCGCCACACATCCATTGTTGTTATCGTCCCCATCCTCTGTCTCCGTCTGTGAAATCTGATGACATCACAAACAAACAAACAAACATCACATTGTTTTTGTTCTATAATTCACACACAAGAACGATTAGAGATTTAACCCTCATGTAATATCTCTCTTTCTGTGCTGACCTTGTTAAATGGCTGGAGCGAATTCACTGTAGCACTCACTCATGCTGGTGAATGTTAATTAAACATTTTATATTTATGACTTCTGCTCCCTGCTAACATTAAATTAGTAGTCAAGGCCAAAACAAGACTTTTAAAGGATCCCCTCAACGACCGTCATAACAATTCAATTATTAACTTCACCGGAAATAAAAAAAAGTGCTATTAGAATTCAGGCCTACAGAAAAAAAGCACAATAAACGAGCAGGAAAAGCTCAAACTAATAAATACAGTTTTAAAATGGACTAGATTTTGCCAGAACTTAAACTTCAAACTCAAAATGTATGAACAGTTTCACTCTAATATTTCTAATGTGATGCAAAAAAAAGCATATGTTGCTCTTTAAGGGAAAAAATATATATATTTTCTTGTATACATTTGAGGACTTTTGGAAAACATTTAACCTGGCAGAAGAAAAATCAGCAACATCTCCCTCATAGTTTCCTTTTTTGTTTTGTATTAGTGGCAAATAGTTCATTTTTACTTCATTATCTTAAAGAATTCCTAATTTGTTATCTGGCAACACTTAGGGTAACAATGTTATCCATAAGCGGTTAAAAGGCAGACCCTGTGAGTAATCAATAAAAACTACCATCGAGTCACAATCACAGAATCCAATTAAGTAGAATCAAATAAATAGTATGGGCGTCTGATATCCTGAACATTTGAAGGATGTAACTTTCTATCTAACTGCACATTTCCTTCCTGTGTGTGTGCACATGGAGCCCAGTGGGGTTGTGTGGTTGGTTGGTGGTGGTTGGGTGGAGTAGATGATGAATACTAATGATGGTGGTTGGATGGAGAGTACATTTCCCATAAAGCCTTTACCAGTGGCATGAGCTTCAGCATTTAGTTTACACAGTGTGGATAAACTGAGCTGGATAAACCCAAAAAGATGTTTTCCTTTCCTGTTTTAGTCTTTCCTGTGTTTTTTCTCCCTCAGATCAGATGTGTCCCGTTATTGTAAAGTTCAGGAGTTCAGAGTGAGCGATGAAGACAGAGATACAGAGTCCAATAACGCCAAGACTGTAATCAAAGCCAGCCCCATTCTTTACACTCTGTTGGGTCATCTACACACTCTCCTGCTGCAACAAGGGACTGCTTTACTCACACACTGATGAACCTCACTGACATTTCATTGTGTCCTGCATCCATTCTTCTGTAAAAGATCTCCGCTATAATTAGGATATCTGGGTCGGCTTCTTCCATACCAAACTGCACAGAGGTATGCATATAGTTTTGGCCAAAAATATTTGACACACTGGGGAGTCTGCTGCACCTGTATTGCCCTCTACTGGAGAACAAAACACATAACAACTAACTTATTTGTATGCATCAAAAACAAAGCCTGTAATAAGAGAGAAATGGTCTATTTATCATTGTATATCTGCTCGTACTGTCCATATATTACTTTCTTCAAAAACAACTTGGTGTTTGTCTAAAATGTAATTTAAAAAGAGACACCCTCTGCCTTTGATTCCCTATTTTTGAAGCTCTCCCCAACTCTTAAACACACATATATTTCTTGCTCTAACTTCATATTTTAGTGTGCAGCACCCATGTGTTCTTGTCAACAGAGTTCATAGGTTTAAAGCAGGCAAACTCACACTTCAAGAGTCCATTTTCTCAGATGTCCCACTGGAATAGCTGCAGACTGGTTTCTCGTTGCCGTCACCACTGCATGGTTTTGGATCTGGTCAGTTTCCGGGTCAGAGCGTGGCGAACTGTCAGCATGTAGGAGCGTCGGTCAGGAAGAGGACGCTGCTGATCCAACACCAACCTGCAGATATAACAAACAAACAATTACAGATATAACAAATAAACAATTACAGATATAAGATACAAGATATGTTTTTCTGCAAACTGTGAGATGTTGTAATAAAGTTTAACCAAACCTGATGAGCTGAATCACGGAGGTTTCCACAGCTAAAACAGATTCTGCCACCGACAGCTCCCTGAAACCACACCTACAGTATAAACACACACACGCACACGCACACGCACACACACACACACACACACACACACACACACACACACACACACACACACACACACACACACACACTAATCAGACACACACTTAGTTTATTAAAGGCCCTCATCAAAAATAACACACACCTTAAATCCTTGGCCAGTCTCTGTCCTTCCTCTGTTGTGACCTCCCTGCCGATTTCCAGGTCCGCTTTATTGGCTACCAGCACTGTAGGAACAACTGACACACACACACACACACACACACACACACACACACACACACACACACACACACACACACACACACACACACACACACACACACACACACACACACACAAGGTGACAATAAACGATGTAGCTCTGGCATGCAGGCGTTACCTACAGATCACACGTCTTGCTACCAAACATGGTTTATATAATCTGTGTGTGTGTGTGTGTGTGTGTGTGTGTGTGTGTGTGTGTGTGTGTGTGTGTGTGTGTGTGTGTGTGTGTGTGTGTGTGTGTGTAAAAGGTGACAATAGACAGAGGACAGACAGAGTTAGAGCAGAGACAAACACAGCGAACCCACTGTTTTTATAAAGGTCTGGGTCACTAGTTCACCAGCTGCTGTTCTGGTTAGTTGGTTGTCTCTAGATCACACATTAAGTTTACTGAACTCCTGTCCAAACATGTTTTAACGCATGCAGCCGGTGGTGATGAGTGAGTTCCTTCACCTACCCAGACTCTGCTTGGTTTGGTCGATGAGTTTCTTGAGGCGAGGAACCTCCAGGAAGCTGAGGCGCTGTGTGATGGAGTAGAGCAGCAGGAAGCCGTCGGCCCAGCGGAGCGACGCCTCCAGAGAGGCTGCACAGCTGTCCTGCAGGACGACCACCTTATGAAAACACCACTTTCTATACGTTATGGTCATATCAAGTCACCTTGCACCTCATTTGCCACATCATGTCATGTGAATCATGGTAATTCAATCATCAAATGTAGATTTAATGGCGCAAACAATTGAAAAAGTTTGACATTTTGGAAAATACGATTTGTGTTGTCTTGCCGTCAACTGTGCCATTTTTATCGTAGTTTGATAGTTAACTAAATTTAAATCACAACATACATCTGGGATACGCCTCTAAAGACAACTACTTGCCACAAGTTTTACATATATTCTTCTGGCATTTATGATCAATAGACTTAATTTATTCATAATTTAACATCAATTTGAGTCAAAAACAAAGCAGAAATGTTGACAATATATTCGTTAAGATCGGAGGAAAACAGGTTGATGGAGTTATACGTCCAAGTTTAGTCAGGACTCAGTTTTGAATACAATTTTCTGTTGTAATGGCAGCCCAGAATGACTCCAGATGCTATACACTTATAAAACACACATAATTCAATCAAATTTAGTGATCATTCATTTTTCTTGCCAGGAACGCAGTATGAAACTATCAAGTTTGTTTTCTTGGTATCTTAGATCTAATTACCTGTTATAAAAACATTTAGAAACGTGTTTAAAGTTGACTCAATGACAGTAGCGAAGTTACAACAATTACCTTACAAGCTAAATCCAAAATCTCCAGATCAACAGCTTCCTGGTCCACCACCCGACTGCACCTGTAGGTCACCTCTGTGGACACACACACATATTGTATTATTTTAATCCCGTGAGCCTGGTCCAATTACTTCTCCAATGTCAACAATGATTACAGTCACACATATCTACCTTTTTTATGGTCGTATTCTCCAATGAAGCGCTTGGTAAGGAGTCGAACACACAGAGCTGCAGACACAAAGAGACACTGATCTGCAACATGTTCCTGTCGTTCCTTCCATTGAGAATGATCCTCTTAGTAACGCTACCTGCCTTCTTTAAACAAAGGCAGAAGTGCTTTCTCCGTGTTTGGGTGGAAGGAGTCTGGAGCGTTTGTTTGACGTCTTTGTCTGCAGCGTGAGAGCTCTCTGAGTTTCCCTTTGGCAGGACACGCTAAAAAGTTATTCAGGCTCCTTCAAGCTGTTGTTGGAGATTTACTTGGCTTTAAAGTCATGTTTTGAGCCTGAAATGATGGCTTTTCTGAAACATCCGATAAACTTTTATGAAATGAATCTGCTGTAAGTGACCTGTAGCAGTTATCTCTCACACACACACACACACACACACACGTTTTAATATGGCAATGTGTGTTCTGGTGTATGTGTAAGGTGCTTTTAATGTGGCTCTGTCCAGAAATCCATACATTTTAGGTTGAAAACAGTAACTAAATATCATCTTTAATAAGTTGCCCTATTGAGATTAATCCTTTTATAATGTATCTTAAGTCTACTCGCTGTCTCAGTTGATTTTAAAGGCTTAAACTGCATTGTCCGGGTCCATTTTTAGAGCTTGTGAGGAGAGGTCAGCGTTAGACCTTTGTGAGGTTTCCATATTTAGAAAAACCCTTTAAACCGTGACCGAAATGTAACCCTAAACTTAACCTCTTTTACGTGCCTAAACTGTGGAAAACATGTGAGCTAAGCTACTGTTACTCATCCAAAGACTCTTCCTGTCTCCACCTGTGTTTGTTGATCTATTTGATTACCTGTTTTTCCAGAGTTTTGAGATCCAAGAATGAGAAGTTTAACTGGAACCATCGTCCTGTCGGGTCACATATTAGAGGAGAAAGAAGGAGTCAAATGAAAAGCCTCACCACAAAACCTTAAAACATGTAACCTCGTAAAAATAAGCGTAAGGGTTTACGAACATACTGACCTTTAAGTAGAAATAAATTCCAGATATGGAGAGGAGTAAAATAAGGAAGTCACTGTCTTCAGACACTGAGCAGACAGGAATGAAGAGACGGGACTGTCTTCTCTCTTTTCCGTGTGTGTGTGTGTGTGTGTTTGGTTATAGGAGCTCTCTCTCTCTCTTTTAGGGAACAGTGACAAGAGCCATTTGTCTGGAGGAGCTGCGTCTAACTCCAGACCCCTGTAAGCCCTTCTGATCTATTTAAGACACTTAGAAAACTCTTACGGGACTTCCAATCATTCCTCAAAGGTTGGACGGAAATCCAGAGCTGAAGATCAAATCTGAACAGTTTATATCACCCCCCAAAATCTATTATTTTCCTAACATCTCTACTATGCTTTTTGAGACCAGTTGCTTGGTACTTGCCTTGACAAAAAGAGTATCTGTAGCTCATGCCTTTTAAGTATTTTGATAAAGTTGAAGTTTGAAGTTTTAATGACAGCCATAAGAAAAAAAACATTAAAATATTTCTTGTTCATCAGAATAACAGACAAATGCCTAGAAAAACTCAAATCAACCACTTCAACTACAAGCTTTAGCAAATACACCTAAAAGTACAACTTAAATCTCAACGTTCCTGCTTTTTTTCTAATTTATTTCTTAGCTTTTAACGTCCTTTCTTGCTGTGACCCCGAGCTAACCTCTGGATTTGGCAAAACTGCTTTTTATTCAGGGCTCCTGAGTGTCATCAGATCTAGAAGCGGCCAGATTAGAGCATATTTTACGAGAGAATATTTGGCTAACGCTTCCTGGAAAGTCAAAAAATGAAGACAACTTGAATCATTGAGTTAATGCAGTTCAATAGGTTTTCTCTTGAAGGGGCAGAAGTTAGGAAAACATTAGTCAAATAGGTTATGTTAAGAAATGCAAGAAATAGAAACCACCCAAACTGGATTAACGACATTTGTAAGATTTTATTCATATTTAATACGTTCTCTTAATATGCTTTATTCAACAAAGCTTGCTAACGGGAGTGGAAAGGATCTAAGAGTATAGTACAAGCATCAAGGACAACTTTACATTATGACGAGATACCGAGTTGGTTTAGAGAAGTGTGTGTGTGTGTGTGTGTGTGTGTGTGTGTGTGTGTGTGGTCTTGTTTGAAGTGTTCAGTGAGCTCTTGTAAAAACACTAAATTAGCCACAATGACCTTCACTCGTTGCACAAGTGAAAGGACAGGGAAGTGAGGTGTAATGTGCCTTGAGGTGGGCTGTCATCATTGAGTCCATCACGGCCCACACTGAGCATATCTTTCTTTGTTTGGTGTTTCTCTATGGAGACGCTGCTTTGATCCACTGTTCAGCTCAAAGTTACATGGACACACACAATGGACTACAACCTGAGGTGTGACAACTGTAAACCTACATCAATACAGAGAGGAGGGAACGCTGACACACAGGCCTCTATCTCTGCAGTCTATGCAAAGAACGCTCACATTTAAAGAAAAGTCGCACAAATGTAATACATGTCATCTAAATGGAAAACCATTAAAGAACACCTTACAGGTTCAATCCAAAAGCAAAAGAGATTCACTTTTTTTGACTGAACACTAAATCAAATGTTCTATTAAACCACATCAATGAGCCACTTAGTTGCACATGTTTCTTCATCATATGAACAAACTCATTTTTGACTTTGAATCCCACATTCACTTTACTGCTGCCCCCAAAGCACCATTCATTTGCCGGTGAAAATGGTCCCCAAGAAATGCACAATTACAGTACAGAGAGAAATGCATAATTACAGAAGCGCATTCTGAAAGCACATTATTCATTTTATATATTTGAAATTCACTTTAGTAGGAATTAATGGGCTCAGGGCTGAGAGACACATAAATTGAATTTTTGGACAAAAATAAAGAAAATGTATATCCCCTGTCTTTTTTGTTGTGTAATTGACATGTTTTGCTAACTCTTTGAGCCTTTGAATGACACTTGTATAATCTTATATACCAAGCATAGTGTAGACTGGGTTAGTCTTATTCCTACACTGAAGTTATATGTCACAACAAATCCACACAGCTGAGACCTCAGACACTTTCTAGGATCATGTTCCAACAATAAAAACGTCTTTAGACCTCCATTGTCATTTCCAAGAGACCAGAACAAAGCTTTTACCTGATACACATATCAGGATATGAATTACTGATCAGTGCATGGAGGTAACTGAAGGCAACCTTTTTAACAGAAACAAATCAACCACAAAATGACAATTTGTATTGAACTACTTACCCCATGAGACATTTGTTTCTTAAACGTCTTTTTTGAATTCAAGGTGCCACAGGGTTGCGAGTTCAGACAAGTCTTAACCCATAAAAACTGAAATGTGATGTTATGTGGGTTGGAGAAAGTGAAAGCGTTAAACAGGTGCTAACACAGGTCTCTGCATTTACTCAAAACTAATAAGTTGTAAACTAACTGTGCGTAAATTAGACAACTAACAGGATGTATCTGGTAGTTAATTGATTAATTTGTGGTTGTTTGTTTAGGTTTAAGGTTATATTTTCAATTTTAAAAAGTCAGTATAGATTCTCAAATAGAATTTTCTGCTCTCACTTGTCTTTGGTTTCAGACTGTTGGTCAGACAAAACTAAATAATTGAAGATGTGTAATTTGGAATTGAAGAAACTTTGATGATAAATAGACCAAAGGATTTATAGATTATTCCAGAGTTAACACTAGTAACAGCCCTACCGCAATGGATAGTCTTAATCATCAAAAATAAACTAGATTCTCCGTTCCTGATTAAACATCCATTAAATCCCCATTATGGAGCCGGCTGAGGCTGAGAAGTCATGTTGAATATGCAGGTTTGTCATCATTTTCCTATAAAAGGCCTGAGGGGGTGAGTGTGGGGGGTCGAGGAAGTGTGGCAGTAATATAAGCAAACAGAGAATGTGAAGAGAGGAAATGGCTGTCCTGATCCTCACAGCCCGGAGCAGCAGAGCAGCGCGCTCTCTTTCAATGCAGAGTCCTGCTAGCAGCGCTTTATAGAGGCCGGACACCCACAGGAAGTGTAAACAGAGGTCAAGTGTTAAAGTCCAACCCGCCAATTCTCACCTCCATTAAAGAGGGCCGAGGGGGGGGGGGGTCTCCACAGAGCCCTCAAAGCACCTGGGAAGGGGCCCCTCTAAAACACTGCAGGGATTGGTTTCATAAAGGAGCTTTACAAATCAGCAAACATGTGAAATGTCTACAGGACATTTACATGTTATGCATTTATCAAGAAACCAACGGCAGTTTTAGGTTTTGACAGAGAGCAGCTTTCAGTAAACATGTTTGATGCACAAACTTAAGAATGAAACAATTGATATTCTTCTAAAAATGTTAACCTAAAAAGAAAAACTAAATGTTTATTAGAAAATGTAAAGACAACTTCAAATAACTTGGAGGAACTGGGATCGGTGAACATTGAATTAGATACAAATGTATGGACTTTAAGGTTTACATGTTATAAAAAAATGTACTCACTGGCTTTCTTTCTAAAAATATTGAATCCACTCATTTGTATCTGTATGGACAATCCCCACAGGAGCAATTTGGGGTGAAGTGTCTTGCCCAGGGACACAACGACATGCTGACTGCAGTGGGGTTTGAACCTGTGACCCCCTGATCTGAACACCAACACACAACCCACTGCACCACACGCCTCCATACGGAGCTACAGCGGCCCACCTGTCATCTGTTTGCACCTTGCATTATAAAAGTGTAACATGCTTTCAGTCCGGTTTGTTCGCATGATAATGGAACAACTACGAGCATTTTAATAGAACTTAGTGGAAGGGAATAGCAGCAACATTTGGACACTATCTCTTTGCTTGGAGAAGGATTTAAGCTTTTCCTGATAGTCTGATAAAGTATATTAGCTGTGTGCAGATGCTTCTCACTGTTATTACTCTCAGCCACATAGATTGATGTTCAACCCTTTGGAATCTAAACTTCCTATTATTTACTAAATCATCTGAGAGAGCAAAGTAAAAGTTTGAAATAAGTGAACAAACAGCATTATACATTACAGGCATGTGATAACATCTACGAGTCTATGCCATGTAGCAGCTCTGTGAGGATGAACTTGGCGCGGCTGTTTGAGCTAAATGCTAACGTGCTGATGTTCAGCTTGTATCATTTCTATTTACAAAGTCAGAGTTTAGCGTGTAAGCCTTTAAGGAATAAATGACCCTCAAAACAATTATTTGTATTTCAATTTCTCATCCTGTGTTGGCTGCACTTGCACTTTGGCTAAAACCTTGTTTAATGCACTTTGGACGTGTCCGGACGCGTTGACCACTGAGCCAACTTTAGAGTGTGTTTTCAGTATAAAGTTGTATAAAGGGTGGAGCAGTGCGCATACTGGATTAGTGACCATTGGGTTATACTGCTGGAGCTGTGTGAGAGTTTGTAAACAGATGTTTTGTTGTTATTAATGCAACCATTAGTTACTTCAATTCTTCAAGACTGTTTCGTCTCTTAATGGGCATGGTGCTGAAGCATCATCACAAAATGAAACATTAACAAAAAAATATCTATTTCAGTTCATTTTTACTGCAAAAACTCTACTTTTTTCTGCAGGATTCCCCTCTGCCCAGTGGTGTAGTGCCTGCATGGAGTGTCAGACAGATCCAATACACACATCCTCCATTCCCAGGACAGGACCGTGCTCTCAGTAAACAGATACCGTTCAGCGAGAAAGTTAATCCCTCATTAAGTTGGTAATGACATGGTCATTTCTCTCAATGGATGTCTTAAATGGCCACTATTAGCCCGTAGGAGAGCAGCTCGTACAGTAGCAGTTCACAGTGCTGGTGTCAATGCTAATGCTAATGCTAATGGTCAGCAGGAGAACCAAGCTGCAGGGCCTGGAGGTCCTCCTTTCTTTCTGCCACACGTGTAAATGAAAAACACACACACTCTGCATAGTGACACTGTAAGCAGAGGCAGCATTAACGCAGGAATTAGTCAGTTCATTTCACATTTTAAGCATTTAGCTGATGGCGTTAATGTAATGACTGATAACGAGATATACGAATTCTTGGTGTTAATAAAGTTGGAATTCTTACTTTGTAAACCACTTTTGTAGTTTGAGTTTAAAATATGGACTTGACTGCTTTGCATAGTTAAACATTTCTAGGTTTTTGTTTGGTAACTTAAGGATTTAAGGCTCTATTATTCCAATATTTATTTAAACATCATTAAACATAAGCATTGTAAAATCAATCCACAAGTGAATGTTTAAAGTTGGTCTTTTGTATGTTTCTTTCGTGTCCCATTGGTGTACAATGGCTAGCCAGACAGAAGGATGAAAGTTGAATAATCAATTTGTTAATTGAACCTTGAAAAATATTATATTTCTAAATTAAAAAACGGTAATCACTTTTTCTTAATGTAAGGTTGTTAGAATGCCTTTTTTCTTTAACCACAGTATTCACCTTCAGTTCTCAGCAAGTTGTCTCTAGCAAAACACGAGTTAAGCTGAATTAAGTGGGAGACTTATCTAAAGAAATAGATGATGTGTGTTTTCAGATTCAGAGCAGGTGTTTTGGTTGTAACTTCACATCAAATCCTGCTCCTCTTGCTGAAGACACCACCGTGTATATCGGCCCTCAGCAGAGCCAGGATGTGTATTAGAGCCAGACGGAGCGTACCTGGCCTTTTACTGCACTCCCATTCATAGTCAAGGTGAGGGCCAGGCCCAGCAGGACCCAGTAATGAGCCCTCAGCTCGGAAGCAAGGTGCCAGAGGCAGGCGGCCCTGGATCTGCCTGTGAATGGCTTCATAAAGTCATTAGCAATGGATGTGCGTGGACAGGAAAGGCCCAGATTACAGTGGCTGTTAAATGTGTCGGGCAGGTGAGAAAACGATCCCCTTTCACCTCAATAATAATAATGATGACAGTGTTTCTCCATGCTTTTGTTTCATTCAATCATGTGTGAACTGAGCTGGAAGGTGAGACCGAACCGAGCAGCAGTTTCTCCTCTGACACGCATTTCTGTCAGATCCCTCTAATCTGTCACATTTCATATATTAATTATTTTTAGCATCCATTGTTTGGGGGCTCATCATCATGACTTTGATATTTGAATCTCACAATAAGTGGCTCACATAGCTTTGCACTAGATAAGAGCAGAAGGTTAAACATCATTCTTTGCATAATTATGCAAAAATATTTTAAGATAAGATTCAACTTATTGTCATTACGTAGTAGGCCTACAGGTACTATGTAACGAAACGGTTTCTCTGCATTTAACCCATCCTAGTGTTAGGAGCAGCGGGCTGGCATTATGTACGGCGCCCGGGGAGCAGTGTAGGGGACGCTGCCTTGCTCAGGGACACCTCGGTAGCACTTGGTCTTTCCGGGACTTGAACTGGTGACCTTCCAGTCGCCACCACCGCCCTTAGACACAACCAAAACATTTATCTTTCCTGGGAATTTTTCGCCATAGACAACGTCAACCAACTTAAATAGTCATATATGTGATGTCATGTATACTCCATGGCATTTGACAGGGAAATGTTGCTTTACATTAAGAGACAGATGTAGTCTCTTGTTCAAATAAAAATAAAATGTTAAGCTTAATTGTTGTCTCTTAAAAGTCATCTTTCTGAGAGTATGAGTATGGTAGTAGTATGAGTATGTATATGTATGTAGTATGAGTATGAGAGTTGTGTTTTATTGTGAGCAACATTACATCTCTCATAGCACTTCTAAGTCAAACTGAGGTGCTGCATAATGCAAATGTTAATAACTAAGACAAGCTAAAAATATGTTATATTCATTTATACTGGATATTACAGTATTCAAGTGTCTGTTACCAACAGTCAACCATCTAATATATCTAAAAATATATATATTTTATAATAGTTTGAAAGGTGAGGATTGGAAAATGGAAATAGTTGCATGTAAAATGTTTAATTTCATCAGTCATCCACCATTTCTAAAAGAAAAAAACAAATCCTTAAAAGTCGAAGGAAGAAGTGAGCATCCAGCAGCAGATACTGAAGGAAAGAGCGCTGATGAGGAGTTTCAAGCTATAGCTGACAGCCTCATTTGTGAAGGATGGCCCATAGAGCTATTAGAGAGCAGCCCTTCAGCTTCTTTCTCCTCTCAGGCCATGACTATGAAAAGAGGATTCTCGGGGACAAAGGTCCGTGTATTCCTTGTCTGGCTCCAATACACAAGAGGACATGTATCCTTCACTACATCACTACAGGACAGAGGTTCAATGCTGATGTCAGAGGGATGTGTGGAGACAGAATATTAAAGGGGCACCTGGCTGCAAATGGACATTCGTTTTCCCTCTTGATGTAGCAGTTACAGTTGCAACTAATGATGTTTTCATTAACATTGACTTATTGATTAAATGAAATATCCAGAAAACAGTGAAAAATGTCCATCAGGTTCCAGGTGATACCTTCAAATGTCTTGGTTTATTTTTCCAACTGAAAACTTAGAGATATTCAGTAGGCTGAGGCTCCCGTAAAAAAATAACTTTTCCCAAACGTGAATCATCTGTTTTTTTGCCTTTTTACTGGAATATTAAACGAATTATCAAATAGTTTAAATGTACTTATTGTTTTGGTTTAAAATATATACAATTGACTAATATTTTCACTCTGCAACAGGTTTCCAGAACTAGATTGTATCTGACATATTCAATCTGAAAAGCTTTATTCTTTTTAAATGAAAGGTTATTTCCACTTGTCCTGATTATTTTATCTCATTAAAAATGAATCTCATGTCTCACTAGATTCAACATTTTTTTTTCTTTTTAATAAGCTTGGAAAAATATCTGAAATCGCTTAATGCCAATGTAAGCTTTTATGTTGAATAAAGATTTTAAACCAATTTTAAATGAAGTCATTTGTCCGGAGGGTTTCTAGACTGGGGTCGGTCATTGGGGTGGGTGGTCCGCGCGCAGAGGCATCTGAAGAAGCCCCCTTATTGTTCAGGCCAGGTCGACAAAGTCTGTGTTTGCTCTCTTCATTAGACATTCTAGTGTCAGTGAAACAGAATAAATAGAAGGCTGCGAGGTCAAAGGGAAGCAGCGGCTCGCCTCGGTGTTTAAATGTGTTTTAACAGTTACTTAAGGCTGCGGAGAAACTCTCTGCCACCTTCAAATGATGGAAATGAGCCGGGAAAGTTTGCAGAGCTGGCAATAATCCAAGTTGAAAGAGAGGAAGCCTTTGTGCTAAGGCAGTGTAAGAAAGCAAATCACTCGCTTCAAAGGAACCGCTTTATCTTCAAGCCTTTAATGAGAAACCGATAAAACAAAGCACTTTGTGGATATTATTTCCGGGCCAAAATATATTTCAGAATGAAGGCATCTTTTTATAACTTTACTTTCTTAAATCCATAAAATAATTTGTGGTTAAACGAAATAAATTAAACCACCATGCTTCGATTTAAGGATTTAAACCATTGTGGATTGTTTTAGGATTCAACAGAAGCCTTTCCAAGTCTAACATTAAAAGGATGGGATGGATCAACCTGTGGATTAACGCAGTGTCTGAGATTAGCAGAGTGCAGTTCTGTAAACCCAGCAGCACTCTGTCTCCACACCCGACCTGCCGAATCTGACGCCTCAATTACGCAAAGGCACTTTTCCAATTTTAGGAGCGACACCACTGCTGTTAAAAAGCACACTCTGGAAATAGCGCGCATTCATTTAATACAGGAAACAGATCATGGACTGTTTACATACAGGAGTGATTCTTGATTTGCAGCTACTTGTGATAAACGCAAATTAAAGTATTGAATATTCCTAATTTAGAGGGTTGGGGAAAAAATGTAACAGTAGATTCTCTGTAACTTAGTTAAACCTCCAATTGTGAATCGACTTGTTACGCTGCTTAAAGCATCTGTCGGCCAGCCGGGACTTAAAAGGCTTCAAATAAGATGATTTGGTAACATCAAGGCTTTCCCAGCGGTAATGATTACATTTGGACTTAAGATCCATGCAAGAATTTGTAGCCCAGTAAATCTCCTGAGGTCCCTGCCCCCAGCACTCTTCAAAAGCCTTGTCATTCAAAGGGTTAGGATGTTTGACAATCCCAGCTTGTACTACTCCACCAATTAATTGGATACGTTGTCGGGATGTTCGTTTCTCTCATCTGCTACTTAGAAAGACAAAGGACCGATGGGGGGCTGTTGACACCTCTGCGTCCGGCCCGAGTATAAAATAGGGGTCTGCGGGGAGAAGCAGCATTCACTCTCCTGCTGCACTCGGAGCAACATCACCTACTACCAAGATCTTCGATACTTTTCTACTTTTTCTTAACATCTGACAGAATGCAGGTGCCGAACAGACCAATGGGAGCTTATGGATACCCTATGCGTAATTACGCACCAGCGTCGCTGTACCCGCAGTACCAGGGAAGCCAGTGCACATCGATAACGAAGCCTCAGAGTGGGAAATCGTTCACTATTGATGCTTTGCTCGCCAAGCCAGAGGAAAGCAGAAACTGCAGGGCCAGCCCCACTCAGTGCGGAGAGAAATATCACCCAGCTCTGCCCTTTAATGGACACGTAGGCTTACCGATGGCAGCAACACCTTACGCTTACTCTCCCAACATGTTGCAATCCGCGCTCCACTCACAGCCTGGATATTCAGTGTACTGCTACCCGCCTTTCACCTACCAGTCATCGTGTCGGGGAGCATTTTACGCACAAGGTAAACACGAGTGTTGCATTTATTACTGAGCATAATGGTTACTTACTTTAACTATTGCAATGGGGCAGTGTGATTAAACGTGTCGTCTCTTCTTTTCAGCCTCTATGTCCAAAGTGAATGCAGGGCTTCACTTGTTCAAAACCAAAGGTGGGAAGTCTAAGCGCATGCGCACCAGCTTCACCAGCGAGCAGCTCTCCCGGCTGGAGAAGGAGTTTGCCCGGCAGCAGTACATGGTCGGATCCGAGAGATTCCTCCTGGCTTCGGCTCTACAGCTCACAGAAGCTCAGGTGAGAAATAAAGACTTGCAAATCAGAATTGATGCATTTAAAATATAGCCTCAAACTTATATTTTGAAATGTGTCAGGCAATATTTCTAACATGGATGCTATTCCTGTCTCCAGGTCAAAGTGTGGTTCCAGAACAGACGCATCAAGTGGCGCAAACAGAGTCTGGAGCAGCAGCAGGCCAAGCTGGCCAAACTGGGCCTGGCAGCTCCGCCCAAAAGCCCCGGATCTCAGGGCCACGGAGATGAAGAGGATGAGGAGTTCTCCGAGCTGGACGTGGTGTCTGATGACTCCACTGACCACTGCTGACCGAACAACACTGGACTTAATGAGACTAAGACTTTTGTACATACTGCTGAGAAAGGAGGAATGTGTCTCCAAATATGAATATTTATTAGATGTATAGTTATATATTTAATTGTCTTGCTCTTTGATTAGTTCACTTGAAATGTTTTTTACATTTGAATGACATTTTTCAGAAATATATTTTATGACATCAATTGCAACCTTGTCCTGTTCATTCCTTCTTATTGAGCCATGTGTTTGAAACATTTCCAGATGTTTAATTGGACTTAAAAAAAATAAAAAAACCTAAATCCTTATTTAGTATTTGCAAATGTAACACAGTTGAACTGATACATATGAGATCTACCAAAATTAGAAGAGTGTATGTCTCATAAGATATTTGAAATGATCCCTGCTCTTTCAATCGGCCGGGCAATTATTTGGGAACAGGAGACATTCTACACTGTCTCCCATTAAGATGTTACAAACTTTTATCAACATCTGATCACGTTTTGGATTTTTTATGCTACTGTCAGCAAATTCTAATTTTGAGGGTAAAAACATTTACAAAACAAGATGAGTTTTCCAAATGTTCACTTTGAGTTTGTCTCATTTAGTCTAAATACACCAATGTAGTGCGTTTCATGTTTAAGTGAAATACTGAAAAAAGCTTTTCAATGGGTTTGAAATAAAAACAGGTCTGCATAACTATCAGAGGAACTGATACTTATAATTTGGTTGAATCAACAGATAAAGAGGAAACCCCCATGGTAATCTTCCTGCAAAAAAATATTTAAAATATGTTGCCTTATCAGATGCTTAGCTAATTATGAAATTCAAAACCCATACGTGTACATTTTTAGGTAGCGCTTGGGTACAAGACAGAGCTGTGTAGTAATAAAATAGATAGACTATTTCCAGCTTTTGGGTTTTTTTGCCAAAGAAAATACTTCCAAGCACTGCTCTCTTCATAATGAAGCTTCTATACACAGACCTTCCTCAGAGACACTCTTAAATACCCACCTGCACCAATCAGGTCATGCTCTTCTGATATCACTCCTTGAATCAATATGAAATCCATCGATTGAAGCCTCCATTGGCCTCAAATGTCAACATGAGAGAATTTACAGAATAGCCTCCTAAGCAAACGTTTAAAAAAAATAGTGCCTTAGACCTTTCATCATACTTTTGTGTTCCCTACCAAAAGAGCACCAACATTTCAATTTCAATAGGAGACATTTTTTATTAGGGGTCATTTTGCGAGGGTTTTTTAATCTGCACATTAGTATCATAAACTGATTTAATTCAGGAGAGAAAACCTGTCCCCTATAAAACCACCCCCATGCCCTTTGACCTCTCCTTATTGCTCCTCTGAGATCACTCTGCGCCCGGTGGAAAGATGACGGAGACATGGCGAGACATCTCCTCCTTGGTTTGATCCAAGTTAAAATGTGGGGATGGACTCAGGTTCCCCTCTGCTTTAAGCTAAGCAAATAAATAACCAGCTCTGGGATTAGTTGTGGATATGTGTAACCCGGGGTGGTAGGGTCAGTCTGTCTCGGGCAGGAGAGAGCTGCGCCTCACTGTCTAATCTGTTTAAACGGTCACTACGGCTGTTCTCACACACATGCCTCCCCCCCACCCCCACCCCACCTCGGCAGGTGTCCTGTCTCTGCTCTATAGAAACTCCACGTCTTGGCTTCCAGGTGGAAAGGGAGTCCTGCTGTGTGCTGAAGCCTGCCTGGCAGACATGAAGGATGAAACACGAGAGAGGACAGCGTGCAGAAAGGATTGGGATGCAGCAAACGAGTCCATCAGAGCAGCTAATTGGGGAGGTGAAGCTGAAAGACCTGTCCTGTGGATAACTCCAGCAAATTAAACAAAGACATCCAACTGGGAACACATACTGGTTTCCAACACTTTTAATCCCTAAATTGTGTTAATACTTATATTACAGGCTGCTATTTGACTTACTGGTAATACACTGTTCCTCAGAAGTAGAAAGTAATCAAGTAGTAGTAGTTTTGTTTGCTTGTGACCCTGAAAATATCAACTTTTAATGTCTAATCTCAGGTATTATGGCTTTTAGTTTGGACAATATAGATAGACGATGAAGTAGTTTCTGCAGCCATTGCTCATAAACTTTGATTTTTGTATACTCGACTAATAAACAGCTTCAAATGTTTCAGATCTGACCAAGAGTGAATTTTGTTTTTCTAATTGTGATGTTAGTCCAAATTCTTCAGGAAAAAAGTCACAATACTGAGAAAAATGTACTGTTTAACCTTTGGTCCGGTGTCAAAAGTAATTTCACATGTGGCCCTTATCCTAATGTAGAAATGGTTTTGTACATGTTGACCTCTAGTGGCCTGTTTTTAATATGTAAATGCTTCAAAGACACATATAACCGCAGCACACACTGGATGTTTGCAGCAGAGGTGCTGTGAGAGGTCAGGTAACAGTATCAAAGAGAGAAGTTTAATAAACCCCCCCGCCTCTCCTGGTGTTTCTGCTTGCTGTGATTAGAGCAGAATTTGTGTAAAAACCCCAGAGAGCCGTTTCTGATGTGATCAGCCGGGAATCAGAGCTCCCCCTCCCCTCCGCTCTCCACAGCCCAACGTAATCCCATTGAGGGGAAGAAAGAAGCAGTCAGAGGCCTGGGAAAACCTGGAGAGTCCTGGGGAGGAGTGGGGGGGAGCGGGGGTCACCGGGGCTCATCGTCCCAATTAGCACAAGGCACCTTAACGGCTGGAAACATGCCGCACTGCCTGGGCTTCTTAAGACTCACTGCAGGCTCTGAAGCTCCTTATGAAAAGAAACTGTCACATCTTCATTTACCTCCTGACTTGTTGCTCTTATTCCCTTTGCAACTGTTTGTCTTACTGACAATAACAACAGGTTTATCCACACTGCATTTTCAGAACATATTGTCTCTTTATAGGCTGCACTCTATCTTATAGAGCTGAAACAATTAGTTAAGGGGATGAAATGTAATCTGCAACATTGTTGAGGTTTTTCATTTAGCTTGCTCATGGTGAGTCTGGGTGGATCTCCTTAAATAATTATATTAAAAGTATAGTGTACTCTATAAGATAACTTCTGGTTATTCAATTTGAATTATATCTTTATAGAAAATGTAATAACAAGTTAGATATGTCTGTTGGTTGAGCAAAAAAAGCTACTTCGAAAACATAATAATAATAATAATAATAATGCATTACATTTTTAAATAGAGCGCTTTTACAGGTGCTCAAAGCGCTTTACAATTACACATTACACATTACACATATTAGACATGTAAGAGTCATTACTGTGGATATTACCCACAGGAGCAGATGCGGGCAAAGTGTCTTGCCCAAGGACACAACGAAAACATCACCTTAGGCAGGCTCTGGGACATTACTGACTGCAGTGACTAGTGGATTTAGAGTAAAAACTATAATAAATATTATAATCTGAAACTCACCAGCGCTTGATGTGAAGTCACCTTACCTCCTGTTCAGTGTAACTGCAAAACAAGCAAAAGATAGCAACTATGAACAGCCAAAATAGTGATGTTAAGCAATTCATTGATCAAACATGTTGCACAGGCTGTAACAACAGTAACATGAAATGTGAATTGTATAGATGTATTGTAATGTAATGCTTATTGTCAATATTGATTAATTGTTAAATATGTCTACATATTTTTAAATGAATGTGTTTGTCCAAACAACATGATCAGTTTACTGCAGTGTGTGACAAAGGAACGCTACAAATACTCATATTTTAAAAGCTGAAACAAAGGATTTCCTTTGCATTTTTCCACTTTTTGAATACTATTGAATTGTAAGGTGTTATCTCTTTGTTATCACTCCAATGTATTGAATCCATCAAACTAATGCACATTAAATGATAACAGTCAAAATGGAGTCTTTATCCTCACCCTGTTTTTATATATCTTTAAACACCTAAAACATTTCTCCTCCCTGAATTCAAACACCCTTGGTCTCATGACTCAGCTCGGATGTAAGGTGTGAAAGTTCTCATGGAGAGCAATAACCCTCCAGCTCCAATAGCAGAGTGCACTTCATTTGAATTAGGGTAGGCGATTGTAAAAAAAAAAATCTCCTTTGCATTGTATTTGCAAAGGCGAGGGCCCTTCTACTCGATCTAATAGTCATTAGCTTTCATTACAAACGTTTGAAGTAGAAGCTGCCCTTTGTCTCGCGCTGAAAGGTCCGCATTTGAGGCGCACAATGACTTCTGGGCACCGACAAGAGGAGCTCCTCATCCTCCTGATGTGTGGATGACCGACTGCTTTCTCTCAGGAAATAGCAGCAGCTGTCCACGTTCAGCGACAGAGAACCACGTGAAGACCAGTCAAAGAGCAACATTAAAAATAGGAATCCGGATTCAGCTGGATTTAAAATAATGCGTAATGTATCCAACGTGTGCCTTTTACGCACAACATACCCCATGAAAAAAATGCGGGAAAACCGTTGGATCATATCTCCAATATGCAAGCAGGATTACATTGTGTTAACGATACATACACATCAGAAAATACCATCATATATTTTATCAGTGATTTTATTTCTTTATAAATCGCTACAAAACAACTGCCGTAAAGCACATTGTATCTGATAAAGCTTCGCCAAAATGTTCATATTAGAATAGGTGTATTTTATTCTGCTTTAGTGCAGTTCAAATGTACATTTCACACTTTTTGCACTTGATGATATTCACGCCATGGTTATAAAATGGTTAATCTACTTTAAGATATGAAACACATTGATTCAGCGAAATAAAAAGCGATAGATGCCTTTTCTCGATATGAACACGTTGTTCTCCAGGGCGGTTGAAGGTGTAATGTTTGTCTATGCTGAGCAGCAGAGCAGCCCGGTACAGGTGACTAAACGACCGCACTTCTCGTGCAGGTGGCACAAACGCAGTGACGTGCTACTTTTCCCATCTCGTTATAACGGGGTGAAATGTTCCAAGTATTTAAGTGGAGCAGATTAGCTGAACACACAACGCTAATGCGAAACAAAATGGCCAATTAGTTTATTAATGAACGCAGGAGGTGAGAGGGGAAACCTCGGCTGGTCTCTGACGCTTCAATCTGCATCCTCAAAATCACCAGGAAGAGGAAGAGAGAATCATTTTTATCTACGAGCCAAATTGTTTTTAAATGATGATACATTTCTTGAGGATACATGTCTAAAGTTGATCACATATATACCTTGTACAAAGTTGCCTTATACCACAGAAAAGGAGGGGAATTAATGTGGAGAATTGTTGAATACATTTCGAGATTAAAACACTTACAATTAGTTTGGATTATTTCGTGTATTAAGCCCCCCCTTTACTTTGTAGAATATATTTATTTTTTCTGGAAAGCTTAATTTCTGTCTCTGTTCTGAAGTATTTAACATTGACATCTAAAGTGCCCCTATGTTGAGTTCATGGGTTCTGTACACTTGTAAGACTTACTAAGACTGAGAACGTTTTAACCTCCAAGGTTTGTACTTATATCAAATCAGGTTAATACTGCTCATGTTAAACTGAAACAACCGGGATTGGTAACTAAATAGAAACCTGCTTAGGTCAAAGGCTCCAGTTGACCATTGAAGGAAATCTTTAATTTAAAAACCTGCTCTGACTCCTTTCCACCACTGGATGGCAGCATTGCTCTAAAACAACAACACCGTGAATCAGGAGACTGAGGAGAGAGCTCCTCTGGAGGTATTATGTATACATGATGATAGAGCAAAAATATACATTTGTTTCTACAAATAAGTGTATTTTAATGTACGTTATCAAATTCCTTGATACAGGCATTTGTAATTGGAAAAGAGGTTAAACATTTTGCATGTTCACGTTGGTCCTTTGGTATGTTTTCTTTACCATAATACATTTTAAACTTATTTTAATATGATTTTGGTAATACATATTTTAAAACTGTCATAAAGTTAAGTATATGGGCCAAACTCAATCATACTATAATTATACCATTTATTCATTTATTAAGGCAAGTGTCTGCAAAAGTCACATTTTCTCAACCCTTTTTCCTTTGTAGGCCACTAGAGGGCAGCACTAGTATGAAATCGAGCCATCTGCCTTCTCTTCGTCTTTGTCCCTCTTTTACCATGACCACCCCGATATAAAATACATTCTGGATATTAGAGAACATTAACAAGTAGAATATCTTGAGCAGTGATATTTTGTTCATGTGCAAAATGTTTGGACAATGTTATAATTGAATTTTTATATTTATAAGAGCAGACTTTAAAGATTTACGCAAGACACTTTTTGCAATAACTGTTTGGTCTGTAGAGTTTAGATCAAAGTCATTTGTAACCCTTTATAATTCTTGAAATGGTCTTTACGCTATTGTAGTATTGTGATTATACTGGTGAAATAAATAGACATAATACAGTTAATTACATTTGAATAATTTACAACTACATAATTTGGTATTTTTAATACAAATGGAATAGTTTTAAATTACAGTCATGATGTTTCCAGAATGATGTCCTTTATTTGCTAATATTTTCAGTCAGATATTTAATATAAAGGTTGTTAAGTTACATATTGTTTCTCATTCTTTATGTATTAACAAGTTGTGGTGTTTAAATGTGTCTCTGTATTTCTTCCCCAGATAATACACGTTTATGGGAAACCATGGAAAAGCTAGGGTGAATTAACACTTGATAAACTTGGAAATTATTTAAAATGCTTAGAAATATTTCACAAATACTGGAGCTATGCTGAACTGGTGCATATACAAAAAAAATGTGACCTGCTTTTTATGATCTTTTATATTCTATATTTTATATTATTTATTGGCCAATATGTAACATGCTGTAATCCGTAAATTAATAAATAATCTGAAGACATTATGTCATCGAGTTTGATACAAAAGATATTCTCGCGTAATTGTCACACACGCAGTTAAATTTATCAGGGATATTAAACTAGAGGAATGTCACTATAACCTTTAAAGGTATTTCCACTGCACCGCTCACTTTCCTCTCTTTGCTCAGACTCTCCTCCGGAGCCTGGGGGGTGGAATAAACAGTAGGTACGGAACAAAGGTAGACTGCTCTGCTTTGTTTTTGTTAATGCAGAGCGATTTGGACATCTATTAACCAGCAGCGATCAGGGTCAGTGCGTAAATGCGCGCAGGGTTTCATCATTAAACCCAACCGGCCCTTTCAGCCCGTGAGTTCCTGCTGCTGCACAGTTCAAATATAACATTGTGCAATATGTGACCTTTATATGTATCCTGTAACCTTACACCAAAACATAATACTTTTAAACGGAAAATGTGATGAGTATATTTGTATCCTGAAGCAAAATAACTCCACAGAACAACATGAAACTGGTATGGCATTCATTTAAATTCGGTGATCATAATCAACATACGCTTTTTAATAAGATTTAAATGGGAAGTTAAATACAACAGTGGCTCTTCTGAGTCATGCAAGTATAAGGAAATACATTTCCAGTAAAACTGTATGAAAGAGCTCAGGCCTCACCCAGTAAATACATAAAGATGTTAACATGTAACACACACAAAATTCACTGGTGGATAAAATGTTTTTGCTTTTTGGAGACCGAGTCACCTGCTGCCGTCTTTAGGAGCCTTTAGCTCTAAAAGCCCAATCAACAACTTGTTTTACCTCATAATTTCCATCGGTAATGATTTTCTAATGCAACCTCCAAGCAAACGAGTGTATTAGGAGGATAATTATTAACTTGGTTAGTGCACCATGAAGCGAAGCGTGAGAGGGAGAACTAAGGAAGCCGGTGAGCTGCAAACACAATTACAGGCTCTGATTGTTCTCACAGAGGACACACTGGGTGCTAATGTTTAGGTTAAAACCCCAAAACATCTAGAAACTATTTTCGTGTTATTTAATTATCTCAATATCTTGTTATTGTTCGTTTTTTTAAATAACATGTAAAAACACAACATTATTTGAACAATAAAGGTATTCTAATCCTTGAGTCATGTAAACACCTTTACCCACGTAGAACCACAATATCATAAATAATGTATCAATTGATTAAATAAAAGGACAAATAAATAATATTAAACAACATTATTATTGTTATTATTATTGCAGTAAAAACGCATCTATCCGGTAGTTCAACGATACTTTTTGTTCACAGTGCACGTTTATTACAACATTCCCACAGGAAAAAACAATTAGAAATTAAGAATGAAAAATGCCAATATAGGCAGTAAATTGTGCTTTTTGATAGGACTTTGCATAGGCCAATTGATGCTGGACGGACACAATGATAATTCAAGGTGCACGTTAACCTGAATGTAAATCCAATTCAATGGAGAATATGAGTTACATATCTTTGACTTCAGTATCACGATGTTTCAGAACACTATTCATAGAAATTGCATGTGTGACCTTTACAGCTTGTGTTTTAAAGACTTTTTCAAACAGCTAAAGGTCCAGCACAGATTAAACATGATAATGAGGGTAAAACACTATAAATTATTAAAACTACTCTCTTTCCTGCATATAGTCGAATTACGGATGAAGTTTAATTTCCTTGACGCTATAGATATCACTAGAGAATTCCTGGATGATTGAACCTGCACCGAATCGGTTGGAAACGTCTCCACCCTCCACTGTTTCCCTGAAGAAAAACTACATATTACGCCCAATAGGACCCACAATGAGCCCTTAATTGGGGCGCGCATGTTTTCTCAGCGTGTCTCTGTAACTAAGCGGCTGGGTCCTGTGTGATCCATAGAGCAGGTACTTGAGGAGAGCAGAAGTATTGGCAGCTCTGGTCCAATCAGATGCCTTCCTGCGCAGCCTCAAGACACATTGAAGGTTGCAGGCGCGTTACTTGGCGCACTGAAACCCTCAGAGCGCGTAGACTTCTTGGATCAGGGCAATTTGCAGCAGCAGCACTGTTGAGTTTTGCAGCAGCATCTCAACTGCACGAGCTTAAAAACACTCTTTGGTCATGGTGCATCTTTGAGACTTATTTTCCAGCAAGAGGAAGAACACTTCATATTTTCTTCTTGGTTCCTATTTCTGCAAGAAGAAGATGTTTTCCACTGCAGGAAAGCGCTGCTTCACGATAGAGTCTCTGGTCGCTAAAGAGAATCCTCTGATGTCCGAGGAGCCCATCCGCCCCACGGCTTTAAGTTACTCCAACCCGACGACAGATGCCTTAATGAACAGTTACCAGCATCCAGCGGGCCGGACCATATACCAGAGCCCTGAGCTGATGTTCCCGGACACGGTGAACCACCCCTCCCTCACCGTGGCCCCTCACCAGCTGGGAGGCTCGCACCACCTGCAGCATCCGCACTTCTTCGGCTCGCAACACCGAGACCCGCTCAACTTCTACCCCTGGGTGCTACGGAACAGGTTTTTCGGACACAGATTTCAAGGTGAGTGAAGTGGGGATTATGCAAATTACACAATATTGTATTCAACCAAAACATTATACAAGCTTTTTCCAAGGGTGTAATTAAATTAGGCATGAATTAACATCCTAAAAAAAAGTATTTTGTGCACAAAAATTCGGATTTCTGTGTGTGCATGGGTTACCCGTGTGAACAACAAATTAAACCTATTTCAGGTTATAAATCGCTTTAATCTTTTATTTTTCTTGGATGTACACTGTTGTCAACATTGAACATATCTTAGTTGGACGATAACTTGCCGGCACAGATAGCCATAACCCGAACAAGGCCACGGCGCTAGCAGCAGGCTGCCCTCATGTTTCCACTCTCAGTCGCCCTGCAGCTATACTCTCAGGAAGCATAGCCAGGAGTAGATAAGCTCTGATCTAGATTTGTTTTTCCATACAAGAAAATCTAGCCCGAGGTTAGGCTCATTTCATTCAAACACAACAGCACGGCTGACGAAAGTGATAAAAATCGAAGAGAGTAATTTAAATATAATAGGAATAGAAAGGAAATGAAAAAACTGCACAGGTTTAACAGCAAATTATTTGAATACAGCCTGCAGTGATTAACTTAATCTCAGATCAACAAACCCAAAACAATGTATTAACCCTGTATCTATCTATCTAATATAGCCTAGTTTAAGAAAACCTTTATTTTCATATAACTTTTTATTGCATTCAAAAAGTTCCGGGGAGAAAATGTATTTTATAATACACAGAACGATGCAAAGCATTACAATTAACATGATTTATTAAGGAAATTAATATAATTGAATTTATGCTCATTTGTTAATATCCCATAATTAACTTTAATTAAGGCTATTGGGATACAATATAAAAAAAACATATTAGCTTAACAAATACAAACGACTTAAAAAAATTCAAAGTGTTTGACAACAATAAACATCTCATTTTAGAATATTTTCGATTTCGGTTACAACTTCCTGACTCAATATTAGGAAGTGTAAAACGGGGAAAGCCAAATGGGCTACAGATCAATTCCACAACCACAATTCTCTGTCAAAATAATCACACCAAGTGATCAAACACCTTGTTTCGTTTGCTGTCAGGAAATGTTATTCAATCAGAAGAATACAATTGTATACCCGATATTATTATTATTACATTACAATTCGTTGTAGGCCATGCATCTAATGTTTAATTTCTCTTTTGAAAACCATACAGCGTCCTATATGTTTGATTATATTTTATTAAACTCTTTTGAGTGTTTACAAATTAATTGATCAACAATAAACACGGTTTTAGTCTCATAATGTGTTTCCTTTATCAGGTTTGTTCAGCATTATGAGAGCCTATTTGAAAATGTTCTCCGTCCGTCTCCATATGTATAAATGAATTGTCATGCCTTAAATGTACGTTAAATTACAGACTTAAAATGAATGATTTTCCAATAGGTCTGATATATAAAATGAAAGCAATAAAAAGACAACTTTACATGGAAGCAAAGTGGTCTATTTCTAAAAACAGCTGGTCATTTACCAAAAATGAATTTGACATAAAACTGTTTCCAATAGGCCATAATTCATAGCAATACATATTTGATTTCCTTGTAATTATGCTAATTAGCCTAATTATATATTTGTATTATGATTTATAATGTAAAAATCGAAATTAATAATGTTATCGAAATCTTTATATATTCAAGGTTTTGCTGAACACAATTGCTTTAACATAATGACATCATAATTTGGTCCCACTTTGCAGTAGAATAGACCCATTAACACACTGTTCACCGTTTTCTATTAATACCGTTTTCAACACACGCACAGCCTACCTACATGCCCAGATACAATTGGTGTAATTAAAAGTTTCCTTACTGACCGACTGACGGGGCCGTGTTGTTCTCTTCCTCGCTGGTGTCAGGTAACGATGTGTCCCAGGACAGCATGCTCCTCCACGGTCCTTTCGCCAGGAAACCCAAGCGCATCCGGACCGCCTTCTCCCCGTCTCAGCTCCTCCGCCTGGAGAGAGCCTTCGAGAAGAACCACTACGTCGTCGGAGCCGAGAGGAAGCAGCTCGCTAACAACTTGAATCTATCTGAAACACAGGTGAGCTAATGCTAAGCTAATATTTACAGTTGTATGGAACGCTGTTGAGCCAGAGCCCTATATTGATATTAATATAGGGCTCTGTGTTGAGCTAATGCTAAGCTAACACTAACAGCTGTATGAAACACAGGTGTGCTAATGCTAACACTATGCGAATAAGTGGATTTAGCCTTTAAGTATGGATTTTTCAATGTGTTGCCCACCTTAAAGCACTAAAGCAGGTCAATCTTTATCATTTCTACCTCATTTCACGTTAGTTTACCGAAAGCAGTCATTTCCATGGCAACATATTTTCCCTTTACACCCCAACCTAAGTGTTATCGCAATATCGCGATATTTTAACGACAACATCCTTATAGAAAAAATGAATACATTAAGAATATTTCTTAAAAAGTTATATATTTAAATATATAGGGGGGTTATGTCAACCTTTATTTCAGGTATATTTAGCTTAGGATACATCTTTGTCCATGAAGGCTTTTATGTGGCAACATATCAGGGTACTATAATGCTAAAGAAGAGTAAACCATTTATTTCCAGTGTGAAATGATCTTTCATTTGCTATAGCTGTATTGTAAACTTAAAAAAACAAACATAAAACAGTGCAACTCAATTGAAATAATACCCTTCTTAGAGCATGAGAAAAAGAGTCTCTTAAAAGGTGTTTAATTAATGCGTGCTATAGAAATAAGATGTGTAAATATTATTGATGGTTAAGTTTAATGAGTCCACAATGTCTGGATGTCAATTAGGCCTAATAGGCAATATAACCAGAGTTTTCCTGAGTCAGCTTTGTGGATAAATGCTGCTTGCAGGGTTTGTGTCAGTAAATAAGAGGCTTGCAATTAAGCACAAATTGCATTATGCTAATTACAAAGAGATTGAACTGAATATGAATTGACCTACTTTAAGTGTTTTGATCTGCTGTTACTTTCAATTAAGCACTCAAGGACACCAGTAGAAACATGTGGACTATTGGTGGGATTATATTAAATTAGCATTATTATAAATCAGAAGAATAACTAATGGATGCTAAAATAACAACACTGGCTAACCCTTACACAACGTCTTCTGCACTGCCTCCACTTAAAACAAATAAACAAAGATACTCACACACAGCTCTAGGAAAGAAGACATCAGTGTTTCAGGGACAACTAGAGTTAGCCCGAAGCTTGTAAGAGTCAAGCGGTAATAAAGAAGGAAGCGTTTGTGTTGCTATTTAAAAAATGCATCCTGGCTTCGTCTATGTTACACCGCGCTCATTTTCTAAGGTCATACCAACAACTCTAGTCAGTCAGAAATATATGTTGTCCGTTGACCTTTCATACACTAATGCCATTCTTAGTTATGAACGCAAAGAGAAGAGGTTGTTTTGCAAAAAGTGATGCTGGAGTTGGCAAAATCCAAAAGTGTTAATTATCGGAGCTTCATTTAAATGGCGAAAAGCATTTTTGTGATTAGTAGTGGTTTTACTTGTTTGAGTTTTAATGTTTAGGTTCAGTGGTTTGCAGTAACTAAATGTTGGAAGGAAAGTTAAATCATAGACATTTTAACAGTTAGAAAATCACAGGTTGAACTGGAAATATGACCCAATTCATAAATTAGTTGATTGATAAAAGATTAACATTTTTAAAGCAAAAATGCCTAACCTTTTCAGGTCGAAGCCTCTCAAACACAACTATTTGCAGCGTTTTCTCTGTTTCACAACATTGTCAATTGTTTGTAATTGGTATTTCGACAGTTTGCCTCAAGGGAATTCAAGACATCCCCATGTACTTAAGAAAATCATGCATCTTATTTTTGCTCTGAAAAACAGGGCTATGGGAATGAATGTGTGGTATGGCTGTCAACAGACACTGTTCTCTTTTGAACCCGTCAACAAAATGAAAAAATATTTTGGACCTGGTATTGTCCAATCTTCTGACTCAGTTCTGGAAATATATGCAAAACTGTATATTCATAAGACAAGGATTATTTGCATGTTTAAACATAAACGGCCATGGTGTAATCTATTAGATATTCATTGTCCCTTTTCACCTGGGGTGCCACCTCTTTAAAAAAAAAGTGCGTCATGATCATTGACACTGTTTGTTTTTGTGCACAGGTGAAGGTGTGGTTCCAGAACAGGCGGACTAAGTACAAGCGACAGAAGCTGGAGGAGGAGGGCCCGGACAGCCAGCAGAAGAAGAAGGGGAACCACCACATCAACAGATGGCGCATGGCCACCAAGCAGCCAGGCTCCGAGGACATAGACGTGACCTCGGAGGACTAAAACCTCCCACAATGCTGCCCTAAAAACCAGAGGACCAACACTATTTATTATGTAATATTATTAAGTATAACTAGAGACATTAGAAAAAGGACTAAATCACTGCACATCTCTTCATCGTGGTGACACTGGAGAAAAACATCTTATTTAATGACTTCCATCCTGAATGTCTCTGAATGAGTATAATAATCTTTGGTGAGACGACCAAAGATGAAGAGAAACATCATCTATCATTGTCTGTTTTTTTAAATATTGTACATAGTCCACGTATAAAGGTTGTTTTTTGAAAGAGGCTATTTGTTTCATTAAAGCTGTTTCTACCACCTGCTTAGGTCATTAACACCTCGTCGCTCCCCCCATTAAATCGGCCACCTGTGTACCGACTTAATTTAAAATTCTCCTCTATGACAGGAAATGTTTTAATCCACCAAGTGAGCCCGGAAAACAGGCTTTCCAGAAGAGCAAGATACTCAAGGAAGATCCCAATTTTGCAGCGTGATTTTATTGTTACTGCTGGGACCCGTTCCCGCGCTCCGCTCTGCTTCATAATGAACATTTCTGCACAAAAATGGCTATTGCCGACCAGCTGTGCGTGACTTTGGGACAGACAAGAAGCTGCAGAGACCTTGGAAATTAGGAGCGAGTTGTGCCACAGGTGCCATGCCACATTTGTCATTTGTGGTGTGATGGATGACTTCATTAAAGTGTAGTACAGAACATATAAGAACATACTTTTCAAGCAGCACACTGGTAGTACAAAAAAAATAGTTTTAGAAATAAAGCTATCTCATTGAGACAATGTATATGTTTTTGTGTAATTCAGCTCTCACTTTGTAACATAGTGTCAAACAGCCTGAAGAGACAGCATTATTATTTTTTATCCAACAAGATTTCAGCTGCAGATTTCACCCATTAGTTCCGCTGCCGATGAAGGTGAAGCTGAAGGTGCAAATCAGTGTGAAACATGCTGCTGCAGCGTTTGATTGGAACAAAAACCCCACAGACACTCGGGCTACTATGGCATATCAAGTTGTGATCAGTGAAATTCAACAAGGGTTGTCCCTGTTCAGGTTGTTTAATGCATTGAACTAGAGCTAAAGGGTACTCGCACAACCAAACAAAAAGTAAAAATAAAAGGTTGGCTTCTATTGCTGTTATTGCAGTGTTGCCCTTGCCCAGTTTGGCAAACATGGGATGGAGGGGAACGTGAGCTCAGTGTGTTGCTCTGTTAAGATGGAGATGCTTAAGAGGTTTTTACTGCGAGCAAAATAATCAGCCAAAGTCTCCTCTCCAAAACAAATGGGCACACAAGTTAAAAGCGGTAAAAACACTGTAACATGCAGAGTCATGCTAAAAAATCATTAGGGTGTGTTTCTCCAATGATGTTTGTATGCCGCTAACATTTGCTACTGCATTCAAACTCAAAATTAAGTCAAAGCTCCAAAGTAATATCACCAAAATATACTTTTAGTACCAAAAGTAAAAAGACTCATTATGCAGAATGGCCCATTTCACTATCGTATTGTTTTTCTGTATTACAATCAGTGATACATGGATGTGTTTATCACTGTAATGTTGCAGCTTGTTAAGGTGGGGCTAGCTATAATGTTTTCATATATTGCTGGGGAGCTTATAACCTACTCTAATACACCATGATTTACAGTATTAGTTTATTTATATGTTATATTAATGATTAATCTGCAACATAGTTAAAGCAGTCAAAAATGTGTAGCAAGCAGAGAAAAAAGTACAAAATCATGTATTCAAAATGTATTGGAGTAGAACAAAAAGTATGATTAAATTGACATTTTAAAGTAAAGTATAAGAACTTCAAGTTATACTCATGGTACTTGAGTAAATGTACTTGCTGTTGCATTCCACCAACAGGACACCGGTTCTAGGTTGGGGCTCATTGATGGAGACCGAGGTGTCAGAAAGGTGCAGGACAGTCGCACAGGTGTCAGGTGTGTTACCGGTATTTCCTCTGAATTCCAGCAGAAGGGGGGGGGGCACAGAAAAAGTTCCCATCCACAGGGTGCAGCCTCTGGAAAAAGAAAGAAAGAAGGAAAGTAGTTACTATTGTGCGGCGGCTCTTTCACCAAACAGCCTCAGTAATCACCTGTCAAAAGAAACGGAAGGAATCTCCTCCTAATGACCCCGAGGCTTCAGAGATGAGCCCTAAAGTCTGACCCTGATGTCTTGTTTTGTAAGCTAAGAAACACAGAGAGAGAGAGAGTAAAGAGGAAGGAGGAGGCACGGGAGGTAAACTGCAGTTGTCTTGCAAACATCTGCAGTTGCAAGAGGGGCCTTGTTTTGACTTCCCAGGGTATCATATACTCACTGCAGCTGCAAATACACAGTAACTGAAGTTCATAAACACCAACAGAGGTGGATTTTAAGCAGGACAGTTACTTACTTAAACTCTGAAAGCACTATAACACACTATGGCTTGGCAATAAGTCAATATCAAATTAATATCGTCATATGATGTCTTTCCCTGGTTTTAAAGGCTTTACAGTGAAGAGATCCATCCATCCATCTTCTCCCGCTTATCCGTGGTCGGGTCGCGGAGGTAGCAGTTCCAGCAGAGAGCCCCAAACTTTCTTTTCCCTGGCCACATCAACCAGCTCTGACTGGGGTATCCCAAGGCGCTCCCAGGCCAGCGAAGAGATATAATCCCTCCACCTGGTTCTAGGTCTACCCCTTGGTCTCTTCCCAGCTGGACGTGCCTGGAACACCTCCCTAGGGAGGCGCCCAGGTGGCATCCTAACTAGGTGCCCGAACCACCTCAACTGGCTCCTTTCGACTCGAAGGAGGAGCGGTTCAACTCCGAGTCCCTCCCGGATGACCGAACTGTGTTGAAGGTATTTTCTAATGTTTTTATCGTTAGAAAATGTACGTTGTTTTTAATGTTGTTATTTGTCAATATGGAGCACATTTGAGATAGTACTGAAAAAAATAGCAGTACATATACATAATATAACCATAACCATGTAAAAAGTACAAGTGTCAAATAAAAGTAGTGGAGTAAAAGTACAATATTTACCTCTGAATTGTAGTGGAGTAGAAACTACAAAGTAGCAGGAAATAGAAATACTCAAGTGAATTACAAGTATTAGTACCCAATATTGTACTTCACTTGAGTACCTCTATGTTCTGCTACTTTGGACTTTGAGTAAATGTACTTAGTTAAATAGCCACCACTGCAGTCAGGGCACACTCAAAATGCTTTGAAGCGAATCTTTGGAGGTCCATAATGTTGCTTTAAGACAGAAAAATAATGAAGTTATACTTTGATGCAGAGACGGCAGGGAGTCTCTGTCTGATTTGTGAGATGAACAGACTCTCAGTTTAGTTAGGGAAGAATCCTGAAGCAAGCCACATGATTGAGGTTTGCGTTGCTCTAACGGACTGACTGAACAACCAAATGATGGTCAACCAAATCTGACAATAGACATGAAGTGAACAACTTTTATTTTATAAATAAAAACAATATTCATTTATCATTCACCTTTTCCTGACCCCTAGAGCTCTGTTGAGAACTGTTTAAACATCTGTGTCTCTTTATCTCTCTCTCTCATTAACCCCCCCCCCCTCCTCTGGTTGTTTCTGGGTGTTTGTTGTTAGTTTCCTGTCAAAGAGGAAGTGCCTCGCCCTGCTGCCTTGCTCCCAATTGGCCCCAGATGAACAGAGATTGTTGGGGGGCCGAGCATGAGGAGGGGTCGGACAGCTCAGAGGATAGAAAGAGGAGAGGAGGAGAGCAGGAGCAGAGGACAGAGGACGGAGGACGGAGCAGAGACATCATCAGAGAGAGACATGTGAGCGGGACATGCTGGAGGAGGTGAGTTTACATTGCAGTGTGGAGCTGCTTATATCTCATGTTTTCTTTTGTGTTTATATTATGTTTGTATTTAATTGGCAGAGGTGGGAGAAGTACTCAGATGTTGTACTTGAGTAAAAGTCGAAATACTCAGATCTTGTACTTGGGTTAAAGTAGAAGTACTCACATCTTGTACTTGAGTAAAAGTAGAAGTACCAGAGTGTAGGAATACTCTGTTATAAGTAAAAGTCCTGCATTCAAAATGTTACTCAAATAAAAGTAGAAAAGTATTATCATCAAAATATAGTGAAAGTAGCGACAGTAAAAGTAGTCGTTGTGCAGATTGGTCCATTTCAGAATAATATATATGATATGTTCTATAATGATTGATCATGAAAGTGTTCTCAAAGCTGGTAAAGGTGCAGCTAGTTTGAATGACTTTGTATACTGCAGTGTTGCTTGTGAGTTTACTCCAGGTGGAGCTAAAGTCTGATTTAACCAATTGTGAGTTCCTAATATCTAAGAAGTTTTTTGAATGTCAGCGTCCTCTGTTCTGAGCGTAGTGCATGGATGCATCTGTATTACTCTACTATTTCTGTCTCTGCCAAAGAGCTGATGATTTGGTTATGTTTCAGTTTGTTTGTTACATTGCATTTAGCTGATACTTTTATCCAAAGTGACGTACAATTGTTTGTTTGTTTTTCTGTCAGCAGGGCAACAGAACACTACAGAATCATACCTGATTCAACCTGATTTGAATGAAGGCTGGTGACTACAACAGAACCAGGACCCCCACTGAAGTCTGGACTGATGTGAATCAAAGGGCTGACCACATGATTTCCCCCTTTGGATGACATCACAGGAGGGCATGGTGGAGGGGGGTCGTTTTCCAGGTGCTTTTCTAGTCTTTCTAGTTTTTCCAAAACAAGATATGTGCCATTAGAGAAACCAGCTGTTTCCAGACTGCTGCCTCTTGGTCTGGTCACTCCCAATCCTTGTACCAGTGTCTGATTGCTCAGTGACACTGGACAGGTTTGGGGGGGGCTGTGCTAAGGACTGCTGTACTCCATTATCTCCTGCTGACTTTTTTTCATTCTCCTCTCATTGGTTTTTGGACTTTTATGATTACTTATGTGCATCTCAATTAAAACGTATACAAACCTTTGAACTTCCTGTACTTTCTTTTTGCTCTGCCATGTGTTTTGTCTGTATGTGCATTTCGTGACTAGAGCAAGTGCAATGCTAATATGAGGACTGTTATCACAAACAGATTTAATGTAAATAGTTTGGAATATATTTGAATGTAAACCAATTAAGCCGCTAACACGTTCATTTTAAAATGCGATGATTTCCCTGGGTCACACTGTCAGAACTGTTAAAGCTCAGTTTTCAAGGTTTATGTTATGTACTGTCCAAATCATTTTAATGTATGAAAACAGATACTTTAAGTACATCTTAAATAACTAATAAAAACAAGCAAGCCCATTTTCAGGATGTTAAGGTTAATTTGGTTATTAACAGTCCTCCCTGTACCCCGCTGACAGTCAGGCTGTTATGGTTTACACATACATGAGCAATGTAACTTAATTTAGGGGGGGCAGGAGCTCCAACAAGCCGTTTAGGACAGAGAGTGAATACCGGTGAATACATATAGAGATGCTGTATGAGAAACCAATGTGAGTTTGGAAAATTGCACAGTATAAATCTATTTTGGTATACCTCAACAATGGAATTATGATCAGTTAAAATGGCCCTTTAAAGAAGAAATTGAAGTCCAACTCCATGCCAACTGTTTTTGCATAAGTGAAAAGCCTTGCAATGCAAATGCAACATCCATATTAACCATATGTACCCTCTCTCAAGACAACACGTAATGCTGTTTTAGTTTTTCCTGAAACACTGAAATTCGGTTACTGTGACTGCAATATAATGTTGAATATAACCCATTTTTATTTGATTGTACATCTGAATAATCATCCACAGTAATATCTTCTAATAATTATTTATTTGAAATCAAATACAGACTGATAATCTGGGTTAAAGGTAGTGATGGGAATTATGGCTCTTTGAAGGGAGCCGGATCTTATGGCTCCATTCCTGCGCGAGAGCCGTTCAAAAGAGCCTTTTTTTTTAAGGGGTCGGGGTTAATAGGTTTATCTGCGAAATATACCTTTTATAATTCAATCAAATTTAGCCCTGTTTTGACTAATGATTTATATGTGTACACATACAGATGTAGCACTCCAGATAGGACTCACATGGGTGTGTCCCAGTCAAAAGCCCAGCGGATCCCAGTGGCTGGGGGTGTTGCCAAATTGCTAGAGTGAGGGTGTTGCAAATTTCCCCATTTGCTTCAATGACAGGATTTAACCATGATTATGGCCGCTTCATTCACAAATACACAAAGACAACCCTGGGTTTGCTAGAACTTAGTTCTCGTTTGCCAATGTTGCGCAGCTCTCAGTTGTGTTTGGCTGCAATACTGCTACCATTTAATCAGCTTAAGTTTGTTATGGTTTCACAGGCTACTGGTTAGAATGCAAAAAACATCATTATTTTAGATCAAATAAAGTATATAGTTTTGCTTTATGCCAGTATATTTTTTGTAATATTGTGGGCGTGTTGTTTACACAGCTACAGGTAGATTGAAGTAAATCAATTATACATTTAAGCATAAGATAAGATGGACTTTGGATTAATCCCGCTGGGGTGGATATTCAGTAGTTCAAACAGCGAACAGGGTAAGAGGGAAAAACAAGAATAGCAAAACCAGATTCACACAGATAATAAAAATCAAAAAATAAGATGGAGCCGCGCGATAAAAAAATCAATAATAGATGAGAATAGCTATGAAATAAGAAATGAATAAAACTAAAGATTATAATTTTATCAGTATGCTATTATTATAACTGTATTGTATTATTAAGTAATGCTCATACATTAACCCCATTTATAGCAGATTGCCACATTGAATGGATGAACACATTTATGCACTCAATAATTACATTCTAAATACCCAATTGTAAAAAATACAATATGTTTTAATATCAATAACATAATGATTAATTCAGATGATAAGTACTTTTCAGGGTTAGGTGCCGTCTGACAGCCGCTTAGCTCCTCTGCTGAAGATCACTGCTGCTCTAAACAAAGTCAAAACATCCTACATCCAAACGGAATAAAAATATAATTAATTATTATTAATACCGTTAAGTGCTTGTTCATTGGTTTCACTTTGTATGTAAACATGTTTGCATATTTCCGGCACAGACCCGTCATGCCGGCAATGCGCGATAGAAAGACAACAGAAAGTGCGACAGTTTAAAGACCTGTGGGACAGCATCCCAGACAACTGTTGTGCAATGAAATATTGGGCTACTGTCATCTCGAGAATCAGTTTCGAGTGGACGTGCGGGTGAGGTTCATGGCTGGTGAGCACTGACTCTTTCAGAGTCAGATTACAAAATATTATATTTGACCTTAATCGAAATATTCGGCATTTTCAAAAGCTTTTTTGAGTCTATGCTTCAATATTTTAAACAGACCGTCTCAACAAAAGGATACCCAACATCTTTTTAAATATTGGATTGTTCTTCTTTGTTTTTTTTGTATAGATCCCATTTTCATTACAATTGTGGGTCTTACCTTGACTGAGATGAAAGTCCTGATGGCTATCCTCTGGAACTAACAGATCTCTATTACTTTTTTGTAAAAGTCCTCCTATCTCCTGTTATTTTAAGAAGGTCTAGCTTGTGTTTGTGCTTCTACCGTCTCTGCATAGGAATAACAGTAGCAACAAGAACCTGTGGGCCTCACTTGTGCGCGCCCCTTCAGTGCGGCAGAGTTGTGGCTGCCTCCCCTGGTGCTTTTTTCATTGCCGTTGTATGATGAGAACCAGCGAGCCTAAATATGCATAGTATATACGTGAAATAATGTAATTAGAGACTGATGGATGGCGAGGATTAAATGTAATAAATGGATCTACAGAACATTACATTGGTGACCTACACGTGAGATGGGTAACAGGCATGCGGCTTAGTGCCCGCGCTCCAGACAGTTTCTGTGGGTGACGCATTCGAGTGAGGCAGAGCTCGATCGCTGCCCACCTCACCCCACAGTACTGCGTTGAGCGCGCTCTACAAAATAAAGGCCCACGTAAATTAGCGCCCCGCTCCAGCAAATGACTATGGGGCTTACGCGAGAGGCAGAGGTCGTCCCCTGCCTCACTTCTCATCGCTACCCGTAGTTGTACGGGAGCTCGGCAAATTTGCTGATTTTGAACTGTTAAAAAGATCTCATTTTGAAGGTTTGGGGGAAGCTGGAAGGGACTTCAGATGCGGGAACGCTTCACTGTGCGGCGAGAGAGACCGAAACACGGAGCAAAGGTGTTGTTTGGTCCGTGCGTAGGAAATGGGAATTACTGAGTTTAGCACGTTAATAACGTTTTAATGATATGTTGTACTACAGTTATATTCAATTTGTCAGTGCTTTGCATGTCAATTCGGGAACATACAACATAAATGATCAGTGGGAAGATGATGATTAAATTATGGATTTAAAAATCCGGTAGTGAGAGCTGCTGAATTTCCTCCCGTAGGATGTGAGAGTAAAAACAAATCGATTATTTTGTGTGTGTAAACCTCAAGTGGATGACCACTACATTTATTAGTGCTTTCAGTGTCAAATTCGTCGAACATATGATAACATTAAATGATCGGTGAGGAAGATGATAAAAATCGTTTGTTGAGTCCGGTCGTGCATTTCCTGATCAGAAAACAAGAGCGATGCTTTTTGTCGTTGTAGTCAGCCAACATGGATTAAACGGGTTTTTTTACCACAATGTGGGAAATAACAGGATAAAATGCATGGATGATTATTATTATTCCCACTCCGGGTCGGGACGACTTGGGTCCACCGTTCCGGCCCCAGGCAGCGAGGCTCCCCCCGTTGACAGTTTGGCTGGGTGGCAGTGGCGGACTGGCCATCTTGTCTGTCAAAATGCGATCTTACCGTTTCTAACTTGCAATATCATTATTTGCCCGCCTCTTCACTCCAGAAGAAGCGATCTCCCTGTGGTCTCTCTGTGTGCGGGGGGCGGGCCTAACGACATGCGCAGCGAACGGGTTGGGAGATCACAAGGAGGGGGGTGGGGGGAGCTGATGAATTGTTGAGCATACCCCTTGGAGACTTACTCCCACACATTCCGATGGCCATTTAGCTTTAAACAAAGAGTTTGGCAACATGGGGGTGGGGCTTCTCAAAAGAGAGAAATGCAATATAATTTCACTCTCTCGACTCGCTGGTATCTCAGCTGAGCGCTCATGGTGGTTTGTACCCGCTGCTGATGGAAACTCTCATGCTCGGCAAAAGTTTGTTTTGTTTTGTTCAGTTTTACGTACGCCACTTCCATTGCACAATTTTTCATCATTGTTCCACAATGTTATCATGAAATTAAGTATCCATAGTATTTTATAGCTATACTACATACGCCAAACGCCTACCGATTTGCTGTAGTCTACGCGCTTTTTGACATGTTTCTACTGCATACCGACTTAGCTGGTTTCCCTACCGATTTTCAATCTTGCGCGCAAACTGGATAGACAAGATAGAAAATGGACACGGTCCAGTAGACACGAGCGGCGAGCGGGTTGGGGTGGGACCACCGTTTGGCAGCATGATCGCATCATACCAAACAGTAGCCGGGGCTGTGGTTCTGAAGAGAGAGAACAACGTGCAGGACCGGGGTAACGCTGCGGGGAAAGGGCAGCGGTGACCCCTGAGCGAGATGTTGAGTCTGCTGCCAGGATTTCCCCGTGTGAAGGGTATGCAGGTGTCTTCGACGAACACATGGTGGGCGAGGCTGAGAGAGAATCCAGTGTTAGGTCGTTCCGGGAAGCAGTCCTTACAGTGTCTTGGTTAGAATATGTTTCTTATTCTCGCGTCCAGGAGAGAAGTCTTTAAAATAGATCTAAATGAGGTCTCTGAAAAGATGTTCAAAATGGGATACTTTAGATTAACCAAAAAGGCCGTGTGTTACAGACAGAATATTGTCCTGGGCAGGAAAGGACAGCGTGTGGACTCGGGCTCTCGGCTGGAGGCGGAGAGAAGAGAGAGGGGCCATGCCCCCGTCGGGGGGCCGGTATATATCTTTTCGCTGGTCGGCGCGCCCGCCAGGCCAGCGTCGGCCTCGTCTGCTAATGTCCGCCCCGAACAGGAGGATTGTAGCTTCACCTGTTCTAAATATTGCTTAACACGCGCTTTTCTCCTCATATTCTCATTTCATCACTGTTTCATGTAACACAGTTGCTAAACGCGTGTAGAGTCTAATACTCTAAAACATACAGAAAGATACTCGACGGGCTGGTTTGGTTTCCGGTTATGTTGTGTCACTATGCACTCTCGTCGTGTTGTTGTAAACAATAATTTATATCAAATAAACTGTATCTCTATATATATTCCAGCTGGTTAGTGGG
>NW_011333040.1:22122367-22125180 GCF_000735185.1 Notothenia coriiceps
GTGTGTGTGGTTGTGTAGCTCCAGGCGTTGCAGTCCCCAGCAGCAGCAGACCTGCCTATTACCTTAAACTTCATTAGTTTTCAATTAGCTTCTTCTATCGTTTCATTTAATGAACCCTAAACCCTAATTAAATGAAGACATGTCAGTAATTGTTGATAACAACAAGTTATTCTCTTATTTTAAGTAGTATTTTGATAATCAGTTGATCGTTTCAGTCATATTGAAAGCATAAATGGCCATTTTTCTCTTGTTCTAGTCTGATTACTTGACAAAATATTTGGTTGAATCATTGATAATACAAAACAACTGTATCAATAGTCAATTGCAAGTCTGCAGGCCATGTCTTCTGTGGGAACTTTAAATAAATAGGCTGCTACCAGCTCAATGCTGCTGCAAACTAATCAGTGGTGCTGTAAAACCCCTTTAAAACCACCTGTTGTCACATTAGGTCCTGAGGGCGACAGCTGCATGCATCATCTCCGGTGCACCTGAGGCGTCTTTGATTTACATAAAGGTGGACCTGTAGCTGTGATTGCATGGAGCAGAACCGTGCTCATTAATATAATAATGGCCTTGTTAGATGCATGTAAACGTACAGAGTTGAATCTAATTGTAATAAGAGTAGCTAGGCAGTATCCCTTAATCAACATCAATGTATTCCTCAAAGTGTGCGGTGCACCTCCAGCCACAAAATGCCAAAAGTATCCAGCCATGCCCCATTTGCACGCCATGCTTGACCAAGCTTTGCACTCTTAATGAATGGAAACAGACTGAGAGCCGTGTCACTGCTGTATAGTGAGAGTGAAATGATAAAGATCCCAAAACCAGCAGGAAGTACTCTGGCTTTGTTCTGTCATAGCCGTCTCTTTTTCCACTCTTTCTCTCCCTTTTTTTTTGAAAGCACAGGTTTTGAAAGCAGACCTCTATTCTAGTCAGTGAGTCAGCCCAGCAGTCTGCTTGTGGTTTAACCCCCCCCGTCCTTGTTCTAAATAAAGTAGTCCACTCTGCTGTGAAGCCACTAGGCTGGGCTGTACCACTGAGGACATGGGAAAGGATGTCTGAGTACTGAAGGATGGCTGAGTACTGAAGGATGGCTGAGTACTAAAGGATGTCGTGCTTATACATATTTGAATCTTTTACCCATAATCTGCTGTTGTGTTGTAGGGACAGGTGCAGCATCAGAGACCTCCTTGGTGCTGCTGGGGCTTTGCAAGTAGCATGGATTTTCTGAGCTTTATTGCTGAAAACTGCAAAATAAGAGCAGTGAGATGGAACAAAGACAGTTAATTGTGGGGCATAAAACCAAAACGAGGTGCAGAAAGAGGCAATAAAGCTCAGAGGAGCTGAGAGAAACTGCAGAGTGGGTGTCAGCTCGTCACCATGAATTACTGTTCCAAATTACTTCATCCAGCTTCAATGTGGGGTTATCTTGAAAACTCACCTTTTTTTGCATGTTTGCCGTCCATCTATAATCAGCATTTAGCCTCCTGTAAATGTATTCTGGTTTATTCCATTCAGACAAATGCACATGAGGACTTTTTGCATTAATATCTTTGTACAAATGATGCTTTAAGTCCAGATGATATCATGAATGGAGATACAGACATCATCTTCTTTATTTAAGCCATGCTCTATGGTGCAGTACAGCATTTGTTTACTTCCTTTACTTCCTGTTAATAACTACAAGGAAGTAAATAGTGTAAATAAGAAGTATGAGTGGGCACTACAGAGCTGATAGTGATTACTTTTGATAAAAAAGCGACTCATACACTTCAAGTTATTCTTGAATACATCACTATTCACTTATGGTGAGTCAAGGATATTCAGCCTTTGAACAAATCCAAACTCAAGCCAACATATTTGAGCATAAAGAACATTTTCTCTGACTTCCATCGGGTCCAGAAAGTTATCCCATTTCACCTCATGGAAAGTCAGGGTAGAATGGATACCATATATATCATGGCACTTGTTTTTATTAAGACTTAAATCTTCCGACCTCAAGATCCCCCACTCACAAGGATTGAACTGTTCGATGTTATTCCTTTGCATAACAATTCCTATTATATGCATGCATTGAAGAAGAGCTCCTAAATCCTGCAGGAGAAATTAGTTGGTTAGACTCAAACACATTCATCCATTATTAGATTTTTTTGAGTGTTAAGTCATGCCAGACAAATGCAGGGGTGGATACCATGGTTACTGCAACACACCAAATTGACCTTTCATTAATGGTCTGTTACCTTGGATCACACCTGAGGGACAATTTCAAAACGTGGTGATAATATTGTATGAGTGGAACACAAATGCTGCAAATCAGTGCTATTCATTTAGTGTAACTATGATGGAGCTGAAACATAAGTCTGTTAATTGACTTGGAAATGTATCAGTGAGATTTTGTTGATACGTTGCATACATTAGGATCAGTGGATTAACATATAAACATACACACACTTGCAAAAAAGTGAGGTCAAGCAGGGACATTGCAGTGGTTTCTTTTCTGTTAGTAAGAAAAGACTTAGAAAATCTTTCTGTCCTCTCCACATGTGGTGTGTTTGTCTACATTTATAATCCATCCCCTCTGTTCTCTCCTTGCTATTCTTTTATTTTTTACTCTCCGTTCAGACCCTGTACTCCAGCTTAAAAAAGACACGCCCCTCTCATTTGCATGCTCGTTGCTGATTGGCCGCTGAGCCTGGAATGTGAGCAGGCATGCAGCAGTGTGTGTGTGTGTGTGTGTGTGTGTGTGTGTGTGTGTGTGTGTGTGTGTGTGTGTGTGTGTGTGTGTGTGTGTGTGTGTGTGTGTGTGTGTGTCG
>NW_011333040.1:22125225-22125825 GCF_000735185.1 Notothenia coriiceps
AAGAAGCCATCATTCTAAGGGGTCATTATCTCACACTTCTTCCGGGGGAGCATCCCCCGGACCCAACCATGGTTGGTTTCACCATTATCACTAGATAAAACCAAAGAATATTATCACGCAGCCATGATGATAAGCCATTGCAGATCATTTTTAAGTAGGTCAAATTGGACTGAGTCACTGGAAAGAAACTCCTATTCTCCCATCTTAATCAACAGATTCCAAATGATATTGCTCGAAGTTTTGTCAAATGTGTTCAAAGTCCATTATGTTCGTCCAAAGTGTGTTTCTTTGTCCTACTCAACTGCAGACAAAATTACTTTGACTGCCCTCCCAGTTTAACAAGTAAATTACATATTTTACGAAAGAAAGAAGCCTAATATACATTATTTAAAGTTCACCTATTATGCAAAATCAACTTTTCATGTCTTTTATACATCAACATGTGTTAAGAGACTCTGAAGTTTCAGGAACAAAGATTCCTCTCTCTTTTTGTCCTGATCCATTTATATAAAAACCTGTCTGAAAATGAGCTGATCAGATTTTGGCCACTTATGATGTCATAACAAATGTTTTGGCTTTTTGTCACCAGTTAGCCAATCA
>NW_011333040.1:22125855-22133186 GCF_000735185.1 Notothenia coriiceps
CTCATCACCTGAATCTCCTCCTAGAGCACCATTGAGTTCTTTGTAACCAAATATCTCTCAGAGGGGCGTGGGGAGGGGTTCCTTATTTTCATCTAAAGTAACAGACAGAGAATCAGCACTTTGGAAACAGGGCTGAAACAGAGGGGATTATGGGATGCTACAATGCGTGATCTGCTTGGTATTTGGAGCCAAACACTTCAGAGACAGGTTCTGTATATATCTGAGACCTATAATATATTGATGAAAAACAGTGTGATATTATTTATTATCTAGCCATGACAGTGCTCACCACTGAAACGTCAGCACTCACCTGTGAATCAGTCTGCAACAGGAGTCTCTGTAGCTGCGTCTTGTTCCTGTTGGGGAGCTTTGAGGATTCTAATGGATTGATTGTTCTCTTTATTTTGTAACACAATGATTTAGCCGTGTTTAAATCCATGTCCACATATTCCATATGGCACTCTTATAGTCTGTTTAGCTAAAAGGAGGTACTGCAGATTCTTTTCACACACAAATTGAGTGCAAGAAATAAGGTTTGAGGTGTTGAAATGTCTTCGTTAGGAGGATCTAAATAAGATGTGTGTATCATGGTTTATATATTTATTCCTGTGTGCCAAGCAACACCTGTAAAACATAAGGTTGACAGAGATGTGAAGTCAGGAGTGTTGAAGAGAAGCAACACCCTGGCTCTTGAACAAAGACGTCCTTCTGCCACGTGGCTTTAAATAAAATACAGGAAGTCTGTATGACAGTTTAGCAGATACCTGTTTCCGTTGTTTCAATTCAGACGGCAGCAAGTCCCAGGCCTCTCGCTTTGAGTAAGTGATAATAAATATTCACCACTAGCACTTTGTATAAGTCTCAAACTGCAGAATTACTGTCTACCATAAAGCAAATTAATACTTGATTAAATTAGTTCCAGCAAGTTGTAAAGGTTTAATTGTCCATTATCTTAGAGGCCTTCAAACTGAAACCACATATGGTTAGGAATCCGATCTTCGAGTTCCTTTAATATTTTCAAAACACTTTAGAATTTAGCTTGATTAAATAACGCTGGTGAGCAAACATCTTTCCCAGCACAGATTATCTAGACTATTGTTAACTCCTCAAGCCAAATGATCAAACTGCACATATAGTAGCTTTAACCTGCAGTTTGTAAACTAAGTGTAACCCAGGTTTGGTGGGTTGAGTTTGCTTTTTTTAACTGTCCACTCACACGATAAAGAGACCACGCAACACAGGGAGTAAGAAGTATATAACCAAGTGTATTCCCTCTGTTAATGTACACATATTTAGAGTCATCTCACTGGAACACTTTACAATAACATTTAGAAAGAACAGGAAGATACTGGGAGGAGTATGCTGGGGATGGAGAAACCAGACGAACGTGGCAGGACAGTGAATTGATGGAGCCTGTCAAATGAAATGGCTTCCATCTCGTCTCTGGCCGTGAAGACAGAATTTTAGATATAAAAGAAATAAAAAAAAGAGATGAAGGATGGACAGAGCCTTGTTCCACACGGTATGGGGACACATGATGTGCCATACAGAGAAAAAGGAATAGATGCAGGACGAAAAATTAGATCGAGGATGACAGATGGAATAAAAGGAGAATTCATGGTTTCATTTCATAATCCAAATCACATTTGCTCAATTACCAAAAGAAAATACATAGACATTTCAGTTTCCCAGAATCATAGTCATTTTTTTCTCCAAACAGGAATGATAGCAGGGAAAACACACTTCTCTTAGTAATGGGATGAGAGTCAAATATTTAGACATTTCACAAACTTTTTTCAGGGTTTTTCTTTTCTTTTCATGGTACAGTGTGGCGTGAGTGCATGAGATATGGGTTAATTGCGTGACCCTCACGCTCAATGCGTGAGTGTTGGCAGCCCTGTTCGCTGTGTATTGCTAAACAAGGAAACGACACCTCCACGGAATTCACAACGTCCCGACCAATCAGAGCACACTGTGCTCACAGGGAGGGTGGGGGCTGGAGCTATTGGAGCTACAATGAGTCCAGACAGGCTGGGGGGGGGGGGGGAGACACAGTCGCTTCTTCAGCTGCAAGGTATGTCTCTCCTCAGCAGAACTCCAGCAATAATTAATTAGGAATTTCTCTAAAATGTCTCTCATGTCACCAGAGAAAAGACTCAAATAAAAAAGAAAAGAGCAAACCAAAGAGACGGAGTCTTGCAGCATGGCTGCATCAGCCGTACTGTTCATGAAGGAGGGGGGGGGGCTGTGTTACTGTTCTGACGTCACAAATCCTAAAGTCTGTCTTGCTGTGCATTAACAGCGTACTCTCCTTTCCACTCGCTCAAGCTTTAGGTCCATAGTTTCTGCAACGTCTATACATATAATCATAATGATATAGAACAGAGTTCATCTTGACTGCTGGAGGTTTTTTCTGTTTTTCGGTTATTAGTAACTGTAAGGACGTGACACAGTTTCTCTTCTGGCCCACTAGGAGGCGCCTCGGAGCCTCGAAACACATGACACAGATCTGCTGGAACAAAGGACGACCAAGGGGGTTGGCCTCAACAAGTTTTTGGCGGCTAAACGTACAAGTTAGCATCCGTTATGTTGGAGCGGTGGTATCTCACATAATTGCTACGTTTAACGTTGTTATGATCATCAATCATCGTATTTTTTGTTTTTTTAAACTCCACAGAAAGAAAAACAGTTTTTATCTCTTTTTCGTAAATGAATACTACATGCTTGAAACACGGCAGAGTTTACGTTGCATCAGCCGCTGAGCACCGGACGAGGAGAGAAACAGAGCGCACGATCCGACGAGAGGAAGAGAGAGAGAGAGATGCAACGGGAGGTAAGAGATCAGAGACGTGGAACACTTCCAGAGGGGGAGGTGGGTTTGACACGATGTTCCTGTAAGCTGGCAGTATATTGATTTTACAGAGCCACGTCGAGTTACTCATTCAAACAGGTGGAAAATAATATGTTGATACTGTCGGAGGGGAACTCGAGCTGACCTCAGAATGAAGGACAGACCATGACACAAATACTGATGGTGGTGCTTTCTACAGTACTCTAGATATTAATTAACCTGTCATGTGCTGACATAAATCACTGTTTTATCAGCATTTGTTACATGGTCGTTGGCACAGTATGTGTGGAGATGTGAGGCCTTTCCTTAATTTCACCCCGTGGTTAACATTTAATAAGAAGTCAAATCAATCTAAGAGATGCTGGAGCAGAAGCATGATGTCACCTGCTGCCTCCCTCTGATTAGACTTGAATAGGTAATGTATGGCCACCAGACAATACTGAGTAGGAAATGAATTGCCCTCTGTTCTGTTTGCCTTTCTCTCCCCCTCCTCTCTCTGGTCTCCTCCCTTCTCTAGGTGCAGCTGCTGTCTGTCTCTGTGTGTCGCGGCGGCTCTCAGACGTAGTACTCTTTGTCTTTGTTCTTCTTGTTCTTGGTGACCGTCTTGGCAGTGCTGGGCTGTTTCTCCTTCACCAGCGCTCCGTTGCTCTGCGTGGCTGAGTTACTGATGTAGTTGCGGCTCTGGTCCACCTGGTAGGACCCCTCGTCGCGGTTGCGGTACTTGTACATAGCGTAGAGCAGGATGAGGATGCAGAGGGCGGCGGCGGCCACGATGCCCACCACCATGCCCGTGGTGCTGCTGGACTGCTGCACCTCCACGGCGCCCGGGAGCCCCCGCTCAGGAGACGTGGGGTCTGGAGTGGGAACATGGGGGAAATTGGGTGGGTATGTTATTCCTGGGACTCTGCGGTGTCCCGGGTCTGAGGAGGGGTGGGCCGGCGGCAGCAGCACCTGGTCCCGGGTGTTCAGTTTCCCAGCGGGGATCTTGTTGTTGCTGCTGCTGCTGCCGCCGGCGGCCGGCTTGATGTGCTGGGAAACTGAACACCCGGGACCAGGTGCTGCTGCCGCCGGCCCACCCNGGTATTTTACCTTGAGTTCTGTGCTAAGTGCGTTAGCATTTTTTTGCTCAGGGCTAATTCAGAGCCTTTGTTATTACCCTTTTGTTTCGTTTAGCTAAAAATTGTTAATATTGTCTGGTAGCTTTGTTTCATCCCGTTAAGTGGGTATGACACATTCATAGCTTATTAAATATTAAGAAGCCCTCAGACGCTGTTTTTTGCAAGATGTTGCGTGAAGTCACCCCATTCAAAGTGAACGGGAAGAAGCGTTGAAGCTTCAACGCACGCCGCCGTGTGGACGGGCCGTAAGAGCATTGAAACGGTAGGCGCATGTTGTGAATCATCACAAGTAAGTAAAAGACGTAAGTCATGTGAGTAACATGTTACAAAATAAACTTAATTGGCATAAATAATATACTGTAAGTTACGTGAAAGACGTAAAGTATAAAAGTAAACGTAATTTTACGTAACTTAATTTGTCTTCAAAAAGATGTTCGAGCTAACGATCCACCCTGACTTCCTCTATAAACTGTTGCTCTTTACACTTTGATTATACTTATATAACTCCCCTTCTTCGCACCCATCATAATTACTAAGGCAATCAAAGTTTCCTGTTTACAATATTTGTAAAAATGGGTGTTAATAAGTTGCAGAAATAGCTAATAGCAGAAATAACTAGGGATGCTTATTTGAAATGTATTTGCTTGTCCAGCTTTACAATGACAAGATCCACAAAAATGTTGAATCCATCACTAATCTCCTGCACAAAATGGAGAACCGAGTCCCAAGGTTTACCATACTCGCTGCTCGTTAGCAGCCGCGATGGTGAGTGTTGTCTTGGATAATTGCAGCTACTTTCCGCTCCATCAATTAGTTTAGCTGTAAAATCGTGAGCTGTGTGTCTGCCTACTCTGTCAGGGTTTCTGCCAATTTAATGCTAGATGATATGTCACTAAAGATGTTATCATCACAGGCAATCAGTACAGGGTAGAAGTTTCCTGTCTAAATCAAAGCTAGCAGGATATTTGACTTTTTTAGTACCACGTAGGAGGAAATTGCATTTCCTGTTATTGATTACACAATCCGTGTTTGCATTTGCATGACATCAGCCATTTCCACTGTACATTTCTCCTGTGTGTGTGTCTGCATGCCTGTATCTGAGTGAGCAGGAGAGGGAGTAACACACACCCTCTGAGGCAGAGCTTTACATCCTGAAAGGTAAGTGGCACTTCTAAAACACCTAGCACTTGATGCATTGAGTTTGACTTAAAGCAAGAGAAGTTCAGTCACAAGCCAAATTACATAAATGAAACCCAAGATCAAATCTATATCTCCTACTAATGAAAACAATCATTAGTTGAAGACACTCTATTTGTCAGAGTTAAATTACACAGTTCCCCAGAGGCATAACTTTGAGACAGACATGAAAAAGAGGCGTAGTGGTAATCTGTCCATCCTGTCGGCGTGCTGCAAACAAGGGTTTGATTTATATCAGGGGACATGATTATGAGCGTCTCAGCTGCAGGGGCCCTGACGGAGGATCATATATCAAAGACACACTGATAGAGCGAGAGGCCTCACGATATATCCAGGCACAGGATCACATACAGCACATCCTCTCTCACACACAAACACACACCTGACTCCTGCCTTTGCTCACCTACTCAGCCAAAATCACTAGTGAGATTAAAATTAAATAAATTCTTCTAAGACTAAAATAGAGCTTCTGAGAATTACCATTTCATACAAAAACATTCATACCTCAAGAATGTTCAAAATTAAGCACTCACACCTGATATTTAAAGTGCACCTATCATGCTATTTTTAGGCAATAGCATAGGTCTAAGATATATAAAAATATATAAAAAACATGTCTNACAAAGGCTCTGAATTAGCCCTGAGCAAAAAAATGCTAACGCACTTAGCACAGAACTCAAGGTAAAATACCCTTATTACTTATCGGATCTGCACGAACAAAATATCGATTAGCAAGCTGAGATTCCACAGATTCCACACATATCATCCCTGAGCGATCAGAACTCGCGGCGAAACGACAACAAACAACAACAAAATGTGCTTTACGGGACCAAATCTGAAAATAAGTCTTACCATTGCTGTTGTTCTGATCAAAAGTTGTGTTCAATGGCATTAAAATGATAAAAACGCTGCTGAAGGTTAATCCAATGGTTAATCCAATGTTTCTGTGTCACTTTGAAATGATTACTGATAATCCATCCTTCGATTTTTATGTCAATACCAGAGTTTTCATATAGCTGCTATCATTCTACTAGAGTGTATGACAGCTTCCGGTTCCGGGGCATTCTGGCTGCACATCACTCATTCACCAATGGGTAATGTTTAGATGGATTTTAGGGACTTCTCCTCAATTTTATTGGCTCTAATGGTTTAAAAGAGGTGTCAATCATCAAAATCGACCGAGGGGGGCCAAAGTGATGATTGACACCTCTTTTAAACCATTAGAGCCAATAAAATTGAGGAGAAGTCCCTAAAATCCATCTAAACATTACNTCTTACACAGCTTTCTTTTTGTAATTTTTTTTTCATGCAAAAATCATGCGGCCAATTTGTTGATGTAAGTGACCTGAACCTCGTGGTTTGCTATCTTATTTAACCAATCACAGCAAGACACTGAGCGTTAGTGCAGTCAGCATAGGTTAGCCTAGCATTAGCAGTGAAGAATAGGCTGTGTAGAGTGATGTTAAATTGTTCAGTGTAATATGTAGTCTACTTTTATCCTGTGTTAGTCATATAGCATGTAGGTCTATGCAGCATAGGTCAGGACAGGTGCAGCTTTATGTCTTGCAGCTAGTATGTATTCAGCTCAGAGTTAGCCAGCATATTAACTTTTTAAATAGAACAGACTAAACTTATATACCTAACCTGATGTAAAGTGTTAGTGCTGTTCTAATTCTGGTGTTCATTCAAGTGTTCTTCTTCTGTTCATCTGGAGGTGGGCTCTCTCCCCGCCGGTCTCTAACACTCTGTTTCTCGTTGTCTCTTTCTTGTCCTAGGAGGTGAATTAGTGTTGCCCATAATAACGGTGGACTCCTTAGCCCCCCCATCCATCGCCACACGCTACCCAGTAATCCCCCCGCCCCCCACCACCTACCGCCCTTTCCTCACCTTGCTCGAAACCACCAAAGAGTCCTTCCCCCTGCCAAACGGCCGGCCCCCCTGCTCCCTGGACCAGGAGGACTGCGGGGAGACCATTGAGGTGTCGGCGTACGGCTCGGGGGAGATGACCGAGTCTGATGACGAGGACTATTACAAAAACTCCCCCCTGGTCACCGACAGGACTGTCCTCCCCCCTCCCCCAGGCGTGGAGGGCAGTGTCCAGAACCCCCGGGACCGCCATTTCTCCCGCTCGCCCAACTCCCACCGCCCCCCCCTGTACTCCACCC
>NW_011333040.1:22133231-22136923 GCF_000735185.1 Notothenia coriiceps
AATTTATTGAGCTCTAATGGTTTGAAAAAGAGGTGTCAATCATCCAAATGGACCGAGACGGGGGGCCAAAAATGGAAAATGCACCCAAAGAGCCCCAGAAGGTTTGTTTCTTTTCTAAACCCGACGTCGCCCCTCTCTAAAAAGGTCAAATGGTCACTTATTTTGCATCAATCTTGATACAGGGTACTTATTATATGTTATAGTTTGGATTCTTAAAGCTTTTAGTCTACTATCCCATCATTCAAGGGTGGTTTTCACACTATAATAATTTTTTTTTTACTATGTTCAATCTGAATTTACTTTAAAATAAAAAAAAATCCATATTGATTCTGACTTTTCTACATCCAACTCACAGGTTTATCATTGCTTTGAGAAAAAAGATTATGAATTTACCCCTTTTAGAAGTGAAGATATAGTCAATTGTTCTGGGAATGTAATTTTCGAGCCTGACACCTGAAAAACAGGCTCGGGCTTAACAGGTTTTAACAACCTATTCCATCATTAAGTTGTGAGGACATGTTAGTCATGTAAGGGCAGACAGATGCCCACACATGTGGTGTGTATTAAAACATTTTTGGAACTTTTAAAATAAGTATCACATACACATTTAGGTTTTTACCACTCTGAAAAGTTCCTTGCTATCATTAATGAAAAGCCCATACTGTTTATTGTATTAGCTATGATGACGTAAGTAAGTACCTTTGCTACAATTCATTTCCCTGTAGTGTGGCCTCAGCTAAAGCTCTGTGCGACTAATCTGAACTCAACTGACCTACTCCACAGGACTTAATGCTGAGCCACAAACTCACCTCCACCTCTCATTCTACTGCTTCCTTTCTGCCTGTCTAGTACAAACATGAAAATGTGTTAGTTAGTGTGTGTCTGCAATGAACTTACTGTAATCACCCTATAGGCTGCTGACTGGCTACTGTCTGGTCATGCCCTCGCATGAGCTTTTTGTCGGTCTCTCGGGTGTGTCCCTCTTCTTTTTAGTTAAAGATTATTTTTTGTGATTAACCGCTGTAGACCCTTAAGGGCGAAGCTTATTTAATCTGATAAAGAGTGTTAGGATGAATAAAAGAGTATACTGCACTGGTTGTGTATGAACAGTAATATACGTTACACGACACGTTCCGTTGTGTGTGTACATAGGTGGTGCAGAACAAAGGCTCAGTTAGATGGTATTACTGTTTGCTTTCCTTGAGATCTGGGTCAATAGCAGTATAAATCAACACTGCACCTCACACTGGGAGACATAACTCTCTCTCTACAGACCTGACATGGAGAATAATCTTTGATGGTAATCTTGCAAGATGCCAGCAGAAATGCGGTAAATATCCAGACAGTATTATGAGATTTCCTTTGGCTCCACAGGTGATTATGTCGTAGATTAGGAAGTTGTTTGAAGGGTAGTTGCTTCCATGTTTGACACTAAGATTACATGTGTTTGGGTGGTCTGTTCAAATCAAGCAAATGGTTGTTAATTTGGGATCTTATATATTAGTCAGTGTCTGCCAGTGGTTTCCCTCTTTTTTCAGTTCAAAAGTGTTTCTTTAGGGCTTCTATCGGGGTGCAGCAGATCTACCATTAGAACATTACTGTTGAAGAAAAGTGCAATTTCCCCATGATGATGTTTTCTTCATACAATTTCTCTTAAAAGACTTAACAATTTTCACTCTAATATAGAGAAATACAGTTTTGGCTTCAAGCTGTGTTACAGTGATTTCCGACTGTTTTGATGATTTTGTTTTGCAATGTTGTATTCAGAGTATTATAAAAAATGAGTCATTCAGATTAATAATGCCTTCAAAAAAAGATCTCATTTCAGAAAGAAGAGAAAAACAGCTTTGCTTCATATGGTAGCTTCCACAAATCAGCATCTAATGCAACCCCAAAACATGTTGCTTTTTTAAGTAATGGATGCAACAGTGTTTTAATGACTCTCCTCAGCCCAGGCCAGGACTGGCCATCGGGAGGACCGGGAGGTTTCCCGATGGCCTGGCCTGTTAAGTGGCCTACTGGCCTTTTATGTATTGTGAACGCAACGCTGCGCAAATGTGGGTCTGCCTCACACAGGGTGACTGGCTGTCTAAATGATGTGGCCTGCCGACATGGCCACTTCCATACCGATCATAAACCAAAGCCCTCGATTGGTCTCTGTGTGTCATTCAAGCTCGGGAGGGTGTGTGTATGTGTGGCACGAGCAAGCGAGAGAGAGCGCGCACCGGTTACGTGTATTGTTGTTGTTAGCATCTGGTTAGCTAGCTGTTTAACAGATATAAGGAGCTGTTTCAACAACAAGGTGGAGGGAGACTCCTCTGCTACCAGACTGAGAGAGATAACTACAGCTCAGGTGAGGTTAAGGACTCTCTGAGTCTTTAGATAGTTAAATTAGTCTAAGTTCTCAGTGGGTCTCAAACGGTTTGGTCGTCGTTTATGTAAACACATATTTCCATTTGAGGGGGGAGTAATTAGTAAAATATGCATGAAGAAAAAGAAAAAAAAGATAAATAGGTGAAAAAAGGTCACTTTTAAAACTTGTTGAGAGCTAAAACTAGTCTTTGCTGCTGCCTCAAAGAGGAGCAGGGGGGAGAGGAGGGAGAGGAGGGAGAGGGGGGAGATGAGGGAGACAGGAGAGGCTGATTCAGGAGCCCAGACACACTCAATAACTAAACAACCTTCAATTTTTTTTTATATTGGATATGGGATGTTATTGGTTATGGCCATGTTCTTATGATTTTATGATTATTTAAATGTATACAGTTCTGTTTCATATGGGTGTTTCCATAGATCTAGTCTCTTTATTTCCCCCCCAAAGTGCACCAGATTGATGCATTTTAAACTCCAAAATAATACATAAAAAATCATATCGGGGGGGCATGGCCCTAACCCGGACCCCCGCTAGAGGCATTTGAGGTCGACCCCACCTTAAAATATGTTCACATGGATAGGTTCCCCAAATACATTGCACATTTTTTTAAAATAGTTAACCCATGGTCCATATGTGTATTATTGTGGTAGGAGATGAAAACTAAAAAAAACGGGTATTGGCCTCGGCTGGGTGTAGAATGCGCTGCCCGGACTTATGGCGCGGTTTCCACTGCAGCGGCTGGAGCTCGCTTAAACCGCCAAGCAAGCCTTGGACCTAGTACCGGCTAGCGGGTCTAATTCACAGTTTTTCCTGGCCCCATAAAATCGTGGTTCTAGGCCAGGAACAACCACAGGCTGAGTCGGCTGAGTATGCTAACTAGAGAAAGTCGCTGGCAAGGGGGCTAGCCTACAAACACACAAGATGACATATTTGACCGTGATTAATTGTAATTACAGGTTTCAAAATGATGCGAAGTAACAACATACTGATGTCCGTTAGTAAAAACCATGAATTAATGCTTGACCAAGCTGCGACAGATGGCCAGGTGAAACTTTTAAAATGCGGTTTCTAATGGAGATTGGCTAAGCTAACGGTTGTACATGCTCCGACCCGTCCACACTCTACAACAATGCCTATACAGACATAAATAAACCACACAGACTTGTAGTCGATCCAACACCAGACAGTCTGAGTTTGTACTTGTTAAACTTTGTCTATGTTTCTGACAGATATGAGGAGCGTGAGCTCTGAGTGCTAACAGCTAACGGCTGTTGTTTGTTTTTTCTGGGGCTCTCATTGAAATGACGTCACGGCTGCCGCC
>NW_011333040.1:22136959-22137220 GCF_000735185.1 Notothenia coriiceps
TATTTGATTATTTTGTAATAGGTGATAAATAATCCTCACGTTAAGACATTTGAATAATTCATTCTTGCTTATTTCAGAAATCTCATGAAGAATGGGCTCAATCCCAGTTCCCCCTTTGGGCATGGGGGTTTCTATGGCTCATTTCTAATTAGCTTAATCTGTATGCTAGCCCTCAGGAGCTGCTGCAGGAAACTGCTGCCCCTCATTCCTAACCCACCTCTCAGCACACACTACAGCACTGAGAGAGATTACACATTGAAG
>NW_011333040.1:22137260-22137574 GCF_000735185.1 Notothenia coriiceps
CCCTCCCAATAGCACAGTAACAGTGAGCAGCCACCAACAAGTTAGTCTTAATGAGCCAGAATTAGTTGTCAAGCTTCAGTTAAGTAATCTGATTTAAGCCCACTGTGATACGGACACCCAAATTAAATAATTATTGGGTGTATAACATTATTACTTATAAAAGTTACACAGCTGGAGTTAAGGGTTAAACATATTGGGAGTATGTTAAAAGAACATGGCAGAATATCAGGTTATACACTACATTTTACTGTCAAATCTAGCATATTTGTTAGGTTGGGTTAACAGTCAAGGAAACATTTGAAAACATGGCAGGG
>NW_011333040.1:22137585-22148274 GCF_000735185.1 Notothenia coriiceps
GGGGGGGGGGGGGTTAGATTATTGAACATCCTTGGGTTAGAAAAGGGAAAGGTAACAGCAAAACATGACCAATTAAAGGCCAACATCACTAGCATAAAATCATGACTGTGGCTTTTTGTTCATTTGATGAGGTAAATCAGAGTTAGGGTTGGATCATGGGTTGTTTTTTAAGGGGGGGTGGGTTTTGAATAACTCCCCCATGACCTTGTCAGCTCAGCAACGCTCAAGCCCCCCCAAACCTCAGTCAGTTACACAACCATACATTTTCACTCAGAGAATGGCAAAGGCTTTGTTACAAAGGGCAATGTGCCGGGTTAACCAAGCCTCTAAACACAGCAGCATTTAACAACACACTTCAAAGAAACAGGCCTTGAAATGAAGCAAAATGTGAAAACGGGAAAAAAACATTAATTCTTCAACCCTTCTAGTTTCCATGGCAATGCTCAGGTTATTTCTCTCCATTATATTTCCTTTCTTTCTGTGTGTGAAGGCTGAGTTTCACCTTGAAGGCTGAGAAGACAGCAGAGAGCGGTGTCACATTTGACTAGTTTTGTGCATTCCTACAAATCTACGAGATAACTTGTCACAGGAGAAGATAATATTAACTGTAGGGCACCTGCTAGATATTCCTCAGAGATACAGTATGTACATATGACTGAAGGTAGTGGAAGACGGTGGTGTGACTATCTGTACTATCTGTGAAAATGGTAGAGATGCTGCAAGTGCGATTTCAAGCTCTCTACCTGCAGCCCCCCAATTACCTCTCACTGTGCCCCACTTGCAGTGTGCGGCTGACACTGCAAACGGATGGACTTGTTATTGTTAACTTCTTGCAATCGTGGCAGAATCAGAAACACTGCTTAACTCGAGTGTTTCTGTCTCCCTCGTATGAACCCATAGAACTGAGCTGAAGATTTTTTAGATATTCTGGAGCCAAATTATTATATACAAACGTTTAACAGTAAATGATTGTTATGACAAATGGCTCCCATCACTCTGCTGTACTCTGCGTCTATTAGAGCCAAAGCCAGGAGGACATTATCTCATATGACAGGCTACTGGACACATAATGAAGCTCAGCCCTCACACACAGAGAGCCATCTCAGCACTATAGGCAGTAATCAAGAGAGCCATCGCTTCATTTCCTGCTGTGTGACCAAAGCCTACTGCACCCTTAGTGTAAACCAATCAACAGCTTCAATTGGCTCTTCCTTCTCCACGACAGCACCCTCTGTATGCAGCTCGGATTGCTCAGTTAATACCCACAGGCACGTGTTCCCAGTACTGAAGACAATCAGGTGATAGATTTTTAACATATTATATCATTTTAACTCACATGAGTATTTAATTTAGCATCATAACGACTATCACTGGTTGAATCAGACATGTTTTGGAAGGCTGAGGAATACATTGAGCATGATTCCAGTGTGGGGGTGCCTCTTTCATTAACACTGTTAGTCTGTAATGTAACAGACTCAAAGATATTCAGCTGATTGATTGACTCGATTGTTTGAACAGCTGAGGCAGTGGAGCCACGTTTAGCCCACATGATGAAATGTCTTCTTTATCTTTACCCACACGCCAGTCAGTATGACTCATCCCCTCCATTCACTCAGAAGGAGACCAGGGCAGATGGGTCCTGATGCATCTATGTGGCTCTCCTGACAAACATCGTTACTGTGCCGCTCACGTCGCCCCGCTCACATCTATTTGAAATATTTAGAACGAAAAGGTTGTTTTGGAGTTTGAGCATTCTATAATTCAGCTTTGATTGGACAGCAGATGGGAAATCCAGCCGCGTGGCCGAGAATAATATATGTTCCTAGCTTGCTTCAATAAGCAATAGCTACATGTATAATATAATCTGGGCAACGGGGGGGGGGGATAAATGTTTGTTTCATATATGTGACTCCATAAACTGTTTACGAATACTGCATTTACAGCTGTCGCTTTCAGGTAACAGGATATATTCTGAAACAAAGTGATGCCCTGCCCCAATCGGGTCTCAACCTCACTGTGGCATAATCTCACACATGCAGAGAATACCTGATTACAACAACATTTACTGCAAAAACAAATATGATGTTGTATGCCATCAGATTCTTAATTGTGCACTGAAGGTAATATCATTCAAACTGGGAGCATTCTTTTTTAACTCTGCTCTCTTCTCTACTGAAAGCTTCTCCTTGGACTCACATCTTTAAATGTTAACACCCACAGGTACTGCTCCAGGGTCACATCCCATAAGAAATGTTATTTCAATAATACTTTACAACTTTACAATAGCAATACTCAATCATGATTAAGTTCACCAATAATTAGTTTGGAAGTGAAATGGTTACAAGACGTCTGGATAATCATTGCTATGGAGGCAACACATATACATATAAATGGTGAATATACGTATTGTATATAATGCTAGATAAATACTGACTTTATTAAATGTTGATTCAAGTTATGTAATTTAAGGATTATTTATTTGATCTGTAACTGAATGCAGATATTTTTCTATCATGTCAGAAACATTACATTGTCTTGTTGTTCATTGTTGCTCTACAAATAAACTAGTCATACATTATAACTCAATAATTAGTATTTGTTATTGTTCCCATATTTTATCATTTGTAATTTTACTTTTCTCTTCTTGGTACTTGTGATCATACGATTTCAGAGCATTATTACCGCAGCCGCTGAGGATTTGTTTTAGCTTTAATTTGATTGATTTTGGAAAAACTCCGAGCTTAATGTTTATTAAACTCTGTAGAAGGGTGAAACATGGTCCAAGGAAGAACCCATTCAAATGAAAAGCAGATCTGAATCAAAGGTGGATACACAATGTATTTTTTACTTCCATTAACACTGAATGGCCTTAGCGAAGTGTTCTTCTACAGAACTTGGTCCAATCAGAAGAAGGTTTATATACTAGGACAGGACCAAGTCCAGTCAGTGACTTAGTCTCTAACCTGTATGACAAACCTGGGCTTGTTTACGTGTGGAGGATGGCTAGCTGAGGGAGATCAATAAAGCATCACGCTGACAAACAACTGACACCCAAACTTCTCGAGCAGAGTGGGTCTGATCCCAGGCCAGCTGTGAGTCACACTGGGTGAGCGGCTCAGCGCTCTGGGTCACCCCTCATCCAACATCCAATCTTATAGGCTCACTCGCCGACCTAAAGAGAACATTTGCAGGTTGCCTCTATAGCATGTCGCCTGATGAATTATTGAGGAGATCCTCGAAGCTCTGATCTTGTCAGAGTAAAAGCGATATAACGCTACAACATCCTAGGACTGATAAGTAGCTTGGAGGTATGCGAGCGAGAGAGGAGGAAGTGAGGTCGTGCTGAGGTAGAGTGAAGAATGGAGAGAAAATGAAAGAGATGTAATGAGCCGGGCTTGTTTGACGGACGTGTGTATAATATCTTCTCTAATTCTGTATTACTGTGAATACAATCAGTGTCTATGGACGGCTTCTCATGTATGCTCGTGTTCATGCGAGTATACAAATATGTTTTTGAATGTCCTCTCCCCAGTACATGTTTCATCTAGGTCTTGTCACTCTTCTCACAGCGGCTCATTAATAGCACTGAAGGATCCAAAAGCAAAGCTTTCATTGGGCGATGTAATTAAAGCTCCCTAACAGAGTCAAAGTTTAATTAGCCTTTTGGGAAAGCCGAGAATCGTTGATGAGAATTTCACTCTGTTCCCTCTCTCAAATGTGTTTCCTCTCTCACTTCCTCTCCCTTTTCCCTCGCGCGCTCCCCTTTTTTTCCCCCCCGCTTCCCTGTTTTGCTTTGAGCGCAAAGTAACGTGACACAAATGTCAAAGAGGGTCAGCGCTCCCAGCTCTTTCTCATCTATTCATCGGGGTCCTCTCCTCCGTGCCCTGTGCTTTTGTCTATTCTGCATTCACTCTGAGCTTCTCAGCAAATGTGTGAATGTGGCTGCACCCAAATCATTGCCTGAGGTTCCTCACTTAGCACCAGCCAGCTGAAAATGCCCTAGTAGAATGCACTTGTGATAAAACCAGTTGCATCCCTTTGAAGCAGCACAGTTCTACCTCTGCAGGGGACCAGCTGTATGTGCTGCAGGAAGGAGTATCGATCCCTGAATTCACAGCATCATATCTTGCTCGGATTAATAGAAAATCTCCGGCTTAACATTTTTCATTCCTGAAGGCAGTTCAATAAAAAGGAGCTGCATTCTGTCATGAAATGAACAACACTGGGGAATTGGTGCTCTCATACAATGTGGAGGCACACAGGCATGTGGAGCTGGGATGGAGAGGGGACAATGTTGATTCTCTTCTCCTTCTAAACAGTTTTCACCGAGGCTTATCCGACCCGGCTGGCTCGCCACGCTGGAACTCTTGTGGCATCTGGAAGGTGTGATACGGAGAATGTTTGTTGTTTCTCAGGAGAGAGAAAACTTTACACCCACAGAGAGAGAAAGACAAGTGTCTGTCTGGTAAGGGGAGCATGTCTGCCACTGTATGTGTGTGTTTGTGTGGGCATTGAGAAAGAGTTGTTTTTCCCCATGGGAGATTAAGCCTGGGCATAGCATCCAGTGAAAAACTCTCATTTCTCCTTCTGATAAGAAGGGAATTGAGTCTCTATTTCGGTCCACACCACCTACAGAGTAAACCGCAGGAGAATGCTGCTCTCCAGTTCTCAGCACAGGTTCAGAGCCGTTCTCCTCACACAAACACACCGATTGCTATAATCTCCTTCCATTTGCAGTCCAACATATATTCTATTCAAACCATTGAATCCCCATTCCTGAAAAAAACTTAAATCTAGGAAAATGAAGTGTTTTCTTTTTACAAAATAACACATTGTGCTGCTGACACTTGTCAAGGTTGTCTACATTCAAGAGATTTGGTGGCAATCTGGCCTTTATGTTGTTTAATCATGTCGAATCCATACTCAGATTACTGAGGTATTTAAAAAGGATGTTTACATTTCTGTGTTTGTCAAAGCCTTTTTTTTTCAGCAGAAATGTCTTCCGAGGATGGGTCTGGGGAACTAAAGTGGTACGATGTATAAAGTTTCTCTACTCATATGCTTTTGGCAGAGTGACAATGTGTTCAAATGAAGCGTACTTAATATGCTATTTCCTAGAGAGAGCCGAGTGTGATATGATTAACGCCACAGAGAGTTCTAATCCTGTCGCCATGTGCTAATTGTTCAGTTATCTCTTGTGAAATGCTAAATGTGTCCAAAAGTGTCCTGAAGTATTTTCAAAGCAAAGTCCCTCTCTCCTCCTCTGAATCTAATAATAAACTATTTTTCATTTGAGATGCTCATGTATTTTACAGAATATGTTTGACTTAATCTACCCAGCGATCTATAATATGCAAAGCAAGTGCGCCTTTATGAACTCATTTTAAAAGATTGGAAACGTCCCAGGTGTTATTAACGGCTTTCAACAAAAAAAACGTTGTGCTAATTGAATTCCAAGAAGTTAGCACTGTAATAGCAAGTGCACTCACACTGTTTTAATAATATGTTTCACTGAGGCAAATTTTGTTTCAATTTCACCCACAACAGTCATTTAAATCTGTCCATTCAACAGATATCTAGTCAGAGACAATCTTTCAGGATAAGATGGCTTTAAATGTAGTTCTGCCTATTATTATTTTGACAACTTTTTAGAGGAAGTAGTCATTGAACCGCATTGTACGTTGTTCTTGGTAGTGTTCAAGTATGACCAGCCTAATAGAGCTAGAAAGCACAGAGCAGGGAGTGAAACGCATGGCCTTTAACATGCACCTCCTGTCATGGTGTCAGAACGTTAGCTGACCCTCTGTTCCCACTGACAGCCACCGGGCCTGAACAAGCTGCGTTTCCGCGCTGGAACTGTCATGTCTTGTTAAAATGTGGGCAGGAGATTGGTGAAACAGCAGGGTAAACGCCAGATACTACCACTTGGCTGAGCTATTTATGAACCACGGTGCAGAGAAGTGGCTGCTGCTTTAAAAACCAATAAGGAAGAAGGGTTCAGGGTACACATGGACAACCAGAGCTGCATACAGAGAGGTTTGCCGTCAGGTAAAAGTGGAGGAAGGGAGATTGCAGTAGTCTAGGCGAGTTCTTTTGTTTTTGGATAGCAAGTATTGTGAAGGCAGAACTTCCTGAGTTGACTCACCATTTCCAGGCTCACACTCCTCCAAATCTTCGTCATCGCTAGGACACTCAGCTGATGCTACCAAGAGGTCATCCGCATTCTGAAAGCACAGAGACACAAAGCAGAGCAGATACAGTCAGGACACATTTTATAGGAGTAGAGGATACACAGAACATCTGAGAGGATTCTGTAGAAGTCACAGCGAGGCTCTCCTCTCCACTGACACAAAAGATAATCAAGGAGAGGCCAACTTAAGAAAGATCGAAGGTAAAAATGTTTTCTTAGGCGACATGACGGTTATTGTTGGTCAGTTTTAGCAGTAGGACATTTAAATACTATGGTGAGTTGCTTTTCCTATTAGTATTAGTTATTTTTGTATGATTTGAAGTCAAAGTAGAAAATGCATCTGACCAAACACCAACCAATCAAATCAATGTCTGTCTATCTTCCTACTACACGACTCAAAAGGCTGTACCCTGACCCCCCCTCCCCTCACCGTGTGGTTGTTATTCAAGATGGGGTGAACGATAGAAAAGACGGGGCTTTTATCAGCCTAATTGACTCAAGAGCCACATTGTCGTTTGGCTCTGTTATTAATCCAGGGCCTGGGCGTAATCATTTCATAACCACAGTGAGTGTTTGTTTACATCACCTGGCTCTCAAATTGGCTGAATGAACATCTCCGTCGAACATGCACTCACATTTCTATTCCATCCATGCAATGCTACTGTTTTCCTCGCTCCAAATAACACGGAACATCATGAATCAATTCAAATGTGCACTTCTTTAAATTGAGCGACCTGGACATCAGTACGGCAGAGTGCTTGAGGCCATAATAACACAATTACTTGCTGACTGAATGTCAAATGGCTGAATCGGCCTCAGCATCCGCGCAGAGTTAAAAGAACTAATTGTCACAAGGCCCACTAACCCAGTGCACTGCTGGAGGAGGAGCTTAATACTCCCGTTTGACCTGGTCCGAACTTTTCCTATCCACTTCCAAGTTGAATCCACGAGGAACTTCAAACACCTTGCATCCATCCAGCCAATCACAGAGATCTCCAGCACCTGGGAGTGCTCTCGACTGAAGACAGTAGCAGCCAGCGAGCAGGAGCTTGTGATCTTAGTTTTATAACACCCAAACACAACATTTGGGTCAGAGCGAGACAAGAGATGACTGCCAACTGTTTCATGCTGTTCCACAGTATGGAGGGTTGCAGGATTATACCCCACACACACACATCAAAAGGTAGATCTTTTATTCTAAGCATCAAAGAACATTTTTCAACGATGATCAAAGCTGCAGCGCGGCCGGTAGCTCAGAGCTTTTGGAGAAATTGAAATGTGTGTTTCCGCTCTCTTGCTTTCCGCCACCCTGGCCTGTCTCCGCTGTGGCTTGGCGGGAGTTGGGGATATTCATTAGAGCTCCATAGTTGTTAGCTTTGCCGAATCGCAGTATTTAAAATGCTATTACCATGTTTGCTCTAGCACAAAATAACACCACAGGCTCTTCAGGATAGATTATTAAATGCCCAATGAGTGAGTATACTCTAAAGACATATGTATGTCTTTATAGCACAGCACTGACTGTCAGTATACAGCTGCAATCTATATGTTAAAATAATGGTGTACATTCCTTTCTCTTATAGTTGTAGACCCTAAAGTTATCCTGCACTATGTTCAATATTTCTTAAAATTGTTTCAGATCAAAAAAGGATGATACACAATTAAAATAACTATCACAGATTTATCCAATCATCTTATTTATTGTATATGTTGAAGGTAAATAAGCATGGTTACTGATTTTCTATTCTTTGCAGTATTTATGACTGACACATCTGCCTCCACCCTCTTCCTGTCTTTCTTCAGATGCACTAATAAATGCAAAAAAGAAATTGAACATTTCATCTGTAAAAGTTGTCAATTGCCTATGATCACACTACAGCCACCATGCTGTTTTTAAGTGAAGCTCAACACGCGTTCCACTGTTTCCACTGCACACATTTGAAGAGAAATTAGAAATTAATTAAATCCCAAACCTTTCATGATGTTTTGCTTAATTTGACTTAACAGTTTTACGAACATTTATTATTTCCCCTTTCATTTTCTGTCTGTCGAGGGGGAGCAGAGGAGCTTGCCAGGCCTTCAGGACCGCCTCCCAAATAACAACAAATTCCAGAATAAACATTATTCAGTCACACCAGGACCCTCTGAATGATCTGCGTCAGCCAACTCTACACCTCAATAATGCTTTTGTGTTTTTGTGCGCAGGGCAAAATATCTTTGATCATTACAGCATGTGGATGAGTGACTCAGGGCCTTCAGATCTGGCAACAGAGAGGAGCTGAAGACTGTACAGAGGGAGCTGAGGTGGAAAATCAGAGAGGCGAAAAACAGCTACAGGAAGAGGATGGAGGAACAGCTGCTGCAGAGGAACGTCAGTGGAGTCTGGAGAGGCCTGAAAACCATCTCTGGCTACAAAGAGCCAGACTCCCAGGTCCGGGGGGACCGCCAGTGGGCAAACGACCTGAATATCTTATTCAACAGATTTGATCAGTCATGCGCCTCCCTAGCCCCCGACCCATTCCCCCCTGCTGCACCCCCCATTGTCCCCACTGCCTGGAAATGGCCCTGTTACCTCTCCCACCACTACTCAGCCCCGTGTTTCAACAAACATAAATGGCCGTCCGTCCCCACCAATGTAGTGTTGTGTAGACGCTAAGCTAGTCCACCACGACATCCTCCAATGGATCCCCGTCACGGACCAACATTTCAGAACTGGCGACGTCCTTCTTCCTGGACGCCATAGAGAGGCACATTAGCCACCCGTCTGTGTGTGTGGTGTGTCTCGGTGGTGTGGTGAGTCGTCGGATGTCGCTGCTGTGTGTCACTCCGCTGTTGTGCTGCTCCTAGCATGTGATCGCTCTGCACGTGTGTCTGTGTAAGAAGGTCGTTGCAGTGGTGTGTCGTGTCCGCTCGCTGTGTGATCGCTGGTGATGTGAGTGAGAGTGGTGTGAGTGGTGTGTGTGTTGTGGTGTCTCTTGTTTGTGTGTGAATGTGTGTGTGCTGGAGGTGTCTCTCTGTAGTGTGGTGTTGTGTGTTGTGTGTGTGTGTGTGGTGTGTGTGTCGTGTGTGTGTGGTGTGTGTTGTGTGTGTGTTGTGGTGGTGTTTCTCTCTCTGTGTGTGTGAGTGGGTGTGTTGGTGTGTGGTGTGTGTGTGTTGTGGTGGGTGTGGTGTGTTTGGTGTGTGTGAGGTGTTCACAGGTCTTCTGAGGGGTCCTGTCTCGACCGGAAAGGAATGGTCTGAGCAAGTCAGAGAAGGGCGTGGTGTCGTGCGCCTCTTGTCTTTGTTGGGTGTAGTCGTGGTGTGTGTGGGTCGTGTGTGTGGTATCTTTCTACCGACTACGGTGTTGTCTCAGTTGCTTCCAGGATTCCTCACGGGGACGTGGAGTATTTCTGGAGTCGAGGGTCGTCTTTTCGTAGTGTGTGGCGAGACAAGGGAAGAACATGTCTCGTACGTATTTAACAGTCAGGTCAGGTCAAATCCAAGTAAACTTGTGGGTCCATAAACATCCTAAGGTGTTAGAGTTACAGACGGACGTGCCAAGTCACAACCACGGCACTTTAGGTGGTGTCGAGGAACCGAAGCGACGCAAGTCGACTCCGACCGTGGTCTTCCACTTCAGGAAGCAGTCGAGGGACATGAAGGGACAGCCAGGAGCAACCACTACTCCAGTTGCTACGCCTCAGCAGTTCTCTGTAAGACGTCACTGTCCAACGTCACAACACCAACTTCAGACGTCACGATCTCCCACTTCTCTTGCCACGGGTCGTAGCAGGGCCACCCGCCGGGGGCATGACGACCTTACTACCCACTGTGAGCGGACCAGGAGCTGCATGACACCCGCCACCAGCTCCATCAGGTCCCTAGGTCCTGTCCACTCCACCACTAGGTGGGGGCTCTCACACGTCGCGACAGGGGGTCCTCACCCCCGGACCTTACCACACCTTTCCGTGACCTCCTTTAGTTTCCTTGTAGCTAGGGAGTGTCACGGGGGTCGGAAGGGGTCCACCCCTCTCCGCTGGAGACGGTCGTCCTATTCTACTGTCGCAGTAGGTGGCGGTCTACCGTCTGACCATCCGTTTTGAGCCGTCGCCCAGGGTAACTACCAGAATGTGTTCCCGGCCTGCTCCACAGGTTCCGTGGTCGGAGAGATCCCAGAAGTAGTCGACACTACAGTCGCGGTCGGAGCGCGGCCTCGACAAACTTTAAGGAACCCCACTCCCCAGAAACCGTGTCCATGGTGTGTCCTTAGAAAGGTGTCAACACCATGGGAAGGAAACGAAGTCCGAGTCACGAACTTTGTCTTCGAGGTGTTAGTGTGTGCGACTTAGACGGTGTCTAAACTCCTCGGGAGCTCGACTACGGTAGACCTGGGCGGCGAAGGGAGCGGATGTGAAGACGTCGAGGAGGGAGGAGTGGAACATCCCAACACTTCCTGTTCCACAGCAGTCGCCCACAAATCCTCCTCTTCTTGGCCCCCAACTACACTCTTCACAGACACT
>NW_011333040.1:22148319-22162282 GCF_000735185.1 Notothenia coriiceps
CAATAGTCAGTAAATACATATCTGATTACATTGGGTTTACCTTACCTTTACAATACACGTCTAAGTTTATATTATGTAGAAATATAATCACGGTTATAAAGGACTAACATGCAAGACCGAAAAAGTATTATATATACCTTATTGTGAATGACAGGTGAAAGTAAGTTGTAGTGGAATTTGCTTACATTTAGACGGATTTCCTCTACAAATACCTTCACATTGACTACAACACAAGATAACGAAATAAGACATGAATGTACACAGTACTAAAACACAAAAAACACACAGGGACAAAATGAAAACTTTACGTATAAAGGTATTCGAGTAGGTGGTTATGGGGAGAGCTAGGAGAGAAGGGAGGGAGGCCTGAACTGGGCTTAACTAGTTGCTTGTGCGTCAACTTCCTGCAGGGTTATCGACTTTACGTGTGCCTCCAGCTCCTCCCACTTTCCCTCCTCCCTACGCCCTCCTCTGCTGTCCTCCTTATATTGCGCTCGTCTTGATGCACCTTCGACAAAGTTGATGAGCGATTATTTTCGGGGGCGGGGTTGAAGTTTGTCCCGACCAGGTAAAGTTGTCGTCCTTTTGACTGTGACCTTCTACTTCACCTTTTCGCAGTGTATTTACATATTCACAGCAAACACATAATAACTACGTCTACAACCTTATTATCAATACATCCAATGTGTTTCAAATACATTAGTACCAGGCTTATGTATTCGATTGAAATAAAGCCTATGCATTTTAAATTGATAAGATCCAGGTTTATGTATATAAAATAAATATAGCTTATTTTGTGCATTCATTTAAAGTTGTGTCTCTGTGTTTTCATTTTTTGAAGCTCCCCTCAGACTTCAAGAGCTTCTTAGGAACTCCAATCTGCCAAATGAGTTCTTGCTGCCCTATGACCCCCGCATCAAAGCTGGAAGGATCCTGGTAAGCTTTGCATATGTTTGTGTACTCATTGAGAGAGTGTGTTGAATATGAATGATATTGATGATTTTTGTCTGGCTTCATCTTCTGTGGATGTTTCTGCAATGCCATAATTAACATAGTCAGCTCTTTAGTACATGTTTAAGAACACACACACACACAGTGTCCACATAAATAAGAGAGTTTGACCTTTGAGTCGAAAGTAAAACAAACTTTTTCAGTTCATTTTCCATCACATCCATTTATTTTTTTATCTCCTTTCTCTCATCTCTCTGTTTGTCTTCTCCTATCTCTGCTGCCTCTCACTTTGCTCTCCCCCACCATCCATCTCTATTTCTTCCACCTGCCCAGGCTTAAGTATCAATATCTGCACTATATTTTCTTATGTTTTATCAGCAGCTACTCTGACGTACAGTAGTCAGAATGTGAAGAAATTAGTCATATTAAATTACCCTAATAATTATTAAAAAAAAGAATTACTCAAATCCAAACCCTGTGACCTGTCTCACCAGAAATAAACCAGTTTTCTTGGTATTCCTCTCCTCCAGCTGGATAAATGTAAGGTCATGGCCTCTAAGAAGAAGCCGCTGTGGCTGGAGTTCTCTCCCATGCCGTCTCCCAGTTCCCCTACACCTGTCGGAATAATCTTCAAACAGGGGGACGACCTCAGACAGGACATGCTGGTCCTTCAGGTTAACAAGAATTGAAGTTGTTTTATGATGTTTAATGTTTTGCCTTTGGATTAAGTGACACCTGACTGTGTCTTCCTGTTTAGACGCTGGTGGTGATGGACTCTATCTGGCAGGAGAAGTCTCTGGACCTTAACCTTGTTCCATACGGCTGCATCTCTACGGGAAACAACATAGGTTAAATTATTCTATTGTTCATTAATAAAAAGAATATGACATCAAGAAAACTGATCAGTTAGACATTAAAAGATGAAGTTAATCGTAATAACATGTTGTTACCAAACGTATCATATAACTGATTATACAGTCAATAAACCTGATTCTACTTAAAAATAATTTGATGTTGTATCCTGGCAACTTCCGGATGATTTTAGAGCCATTTAGAAAGAAGAACAGTATTTTTCTAACCCTTTTTACCAATATCAACATTAATCATGTAATGAAGGTCAGTCCAGAAATAGGGAATCTTCATTCATTTAGAATGTTGAAAAAAGAGTAATATATATTTTCTTATCACTTACCGGAGCCCTGGAGGGTTCATTGCTTTACTTTCTCGTTCGCACAAGTTAATAAAGCGTGGGCACGAAAAGCGTGCGCACGAGTTAATAAAGCGTGGCCTCGTTTTATTTAAATTGAGGGATTCCTGTCCGTGACTCACAGTATCTGCTGCCCACAGCTGTTTTATAGAAGGAAAACCTCCTTCTCTGCGGCACCAGTGGCCTGTACTACGAAGCAGGATTTGTGTGCGTGCGTGCGTGCGTGCGTGCGTGCGTGCGCGTGAGTGTGCTCAGCTCCGCTCTGTGTGTGCGTGTTCGGTGTGTTTCCGACACCACCGGCATTTGTTTTCAAATTACCACGAACAGTAATTTACACAAATCCAAGTGAAAGAAATTCGTTTAGTCTTAATCTCGATGTGCTATAGTCCTGCCGGAGTGCACCGGAACGAACGATACTATCATAAACAAATGCGCGCGCACGCGCGCGCGCACACACAGACACACACACAAACACAACGAGGCCACGCTTTATTAACACGTGCGCACGCTTTAGTAACTCGTGCGCACGCTTTACTAAAGCGTTTGCACGAGAAGGTATCTCCACGTTTTATTTATTTTTCTCTACCCTCCAGGGCTCCGTACTTACCACTAATATGGTGGTATTATGGTGCACTGTGTATGAAAAGGCAGATATTGTCTACTTTACAATTATATATTATCAAGACATTTAACAATAAGAATGTAATATGTCTGAAGGCAGAGGAAAGATACATTTTATGTCATTTCCGGATTTATGTTTGTCTGTAATTAGCATTTTATTTGTAGTATTTGGCTTAATGATGGTTAAGAAGATATTTGTTTCACTTCCATCCTTGATTTGTAATTACATTATATGTTTCCTTTATGTTTGCTGTGTTGTTTTGCGTAAATGTGTGATTGACTGCATGTGTGTGTGAACCTCAGGAATTAGCCGAGGCTCATGCTAATGCTAATGGGGATCCTTGTAAAGACATCAAATTAGAATTGAATTTCTTCATCAAGTTTCTCCTCAACAGGTATGATAGAGATTGTGAGGGATGCGGCGACCATCGCCACCGTGCAGAGGAGCCATGGAGGAACCATAGGAGCCTTCAAAAACGATGCTCTGTTTGAGTGGCTAAAGTCCAAATGTCCACTCCAGGAAATAGTAAGTAATATGGAACAAATGGATTTGGACCCCAATGCACTTGTAATATGTCATTACAAATGAGAAACCATGCTCAAATCAGGCCTTCTTATTTGAGTGGTACTAGCTTAATGAGATGAGTCACATTGGTCCGTGGTGTTGCCTACATTCTGTCGTTAAGAAAGTAATTTCTATTTTTGACTGTGCATTATTAACGTTTTACCTGCCAATAAAACCATTTTGACATCTTATCTGAATAAAGGGACAGTTTGCAAGTTCTAAAGTGTGGTTATAAGAGGAACTGATTACTTATAGGGCTGCCCTTTCCTATTAGGAGTTAGCGTAAGGGTATATAGATGTACGTTATTGTGGGTGTAAGCTGAATCTGAGTATTTATTATTTTTTGTTTTGAAGATATACCATATATGTCACGGTGTGTGTTGGAAGCAGGACCCAAATGCAGATTAAATTGGCAAAAAATAACTCCTTTATTTCAAAGCTAAACTATACAAAAACTGAACAGAACACTCACCGCAGACCAAGTCATTAAACAAGAGGAACCGACAAAGACAGACAGAAAACCCAGAACTGAAATATACACAAGACTAATCACACAACAAGACACAGGTGAGGAGGGAGGAGAAAACACAGAGGCCACAGGTGAACATAATCAGACAATTAGACACACCAGGGAAACTAACAACAGGAGGAAAAACACAGGGAAAAGGACCAGACAATAAACAGGAGGAAAAACATGACAGGGAGAACAACAAAAAACCTAAACCTAGACATAGAAACGTGACATAACCTAAACATACAAAATTACAAACGTGACATAACCCTAGGAGTGTGACAATATATATATATTAGAAATACACAAATATAACAGATTACTATATATAACAGATATATAATATAATATATTTCAGATACTGTGCAGGAAGAGGCAACAAACCCACTGTGCTTCTTTGAAACTTCCACCTAAATAATGATAGAATTCACAATTTTAGAGATCAATATATACAAACAATATCAATTTGATGATGATTTGGCAAACGTTTTGAACAACACATGATAAAAAACACATCAATATAACAACAAATGAAAATGAAATATAGGAAATGTGGATGAAGTCGAAAACGTGTGTGAGTATAGCATATGTGTGTATGAAAAAAAAGCAGTTCTAAAAATGCAGATATATTTAGATATTTCAGGCATTTTAAAACATTTTATAGATGTACAGTATTTTGCCACGTGGGAAAAGCCATTCAATCATTTTGTTTCCCTACATCAGAAAGATAATTGTCATCTTCGAGCAAGAGACTTTTGGGGATGGGTATCTGATGGTTGTCGAGTTGCATAAAAATGAACCTGTGATTTCAGGAATATTCCATTTTCATGAAAATATGTTATAAATAAAAACACATATCACATAAAGTGCTCTGCAACTTTGATGTTAATGCACTGTTTTGATCTAATTTTACTTCAGCACTTCAAGACAGTGGAGAGATTTGTGAAGTCCTGTGCTGGTTACTGTGTGGCCACCTATGTGTTGGGTATCGGAGATCGACATAATGACAACATCATGATCACAGACCAAGGTATGCACTGTTAATTTTTCTTGAGTAAATCTGCATTGGCAGAACATAAAATTATGAAAGCAGCTGAGTTGATTGACAGATCTTACTCTAAAAAGATTTTTCTGGGCCTGTCAGGGAACCTGTTTCACATCGACTTTGGTCACATCCTGGGTAACAGGAAGAGCTTCCTCGGCGTGAGCAGGGAGCGTGTACCGTTCGTCCTCACACCTGACTTCCTGTATGTCATGGGCAGGGGCAAAGGGAGCAACAGCCTCTACTTTCAGCGGTTCAGGGTGAATAGACCTGATAATGTGTGTGGTTGTGTTTGTCTGTTGTGCGTAATTATAGGGAAGATTACCAATTTTCCGGTTCATATTTATATTTTGTGCCTCTGCTGTGACAGGTCTCCATACTTTAAAGGTTGGTTATTGGCTAATTGGTTACACAAGCCATAAAAACGTTATGACATCATAAAGTGGCCCACATCTGATCATCTATCTAGTAAGATACATATAATGTAGCCAGTTTGATTCTATAAGAAACTTTTATACAGTACAAAGAATAACTTATTATCCCTTGGAAATGTTGTTTTTGCTGACCTCCCGTGGTCTAACTTTTTACCTTGATGCACTGACATGATGCATGATACAGTGACACACAGGTGTAATAAAGGACACTGTGTGTGGTCAGTCACTGTCATTCAAAACATCAGGGAAAAAGGAAGAAATGCTGTATATTCAAATACATTACATTGTGATTCATTCGAAATGCTGCTCAGAGTAATCTCAGTCACTTCTGCGACAGTGTGGGTTGAGTCTTTCCTCTTAAAGCGCTCAACTAATCCTGCAAATGCATAAATGATTGTGTGATGATGTCACAAATATGCATGATGTTATCTTAGCTATCCTTTGGAGCTTGTGTTAGCTACTTTCATCGTTAAACACTGCATAGGATACACTGGATTTTGGTTTCCACGGTTACTTGTTTTCCCTCTCCTACGGTTGTAACTGCAAAGAACATACATTGATACTCTTTGATGACAGAGCTACCGCCAAAAGAGCTATCCTTTTCCTGTTTTGGTATTGTTGCACTCCCTTTGTGCTGTACATGTTTAATATTATAGGAGTAAATGTACTGTAGATATTTTTCAGACAGTGTTTGTGTTGTCCTATTACAGTATCTTACTTACTTGTGTTTTTCTCCTGTTTATATATTAGGACACTTGCACCCAGGCGTACCTCTCCCTGCGCTCTCACTCTCGCTTGCTGGTCACTCTGTTCTCCCTCATGCTGCTGACAGGCATCCCGGAGCTGAGCGCTGCAGAGGACATGCGCTACCTACGGGATGCGCTGCAGCAGGAGCAGAGTGAGGCGGAGGCCAAAGAGCACTTCCTCCACCAGATCTCTGAGTGTGAGCGGCTGGACTGGACCGTGCAGGCCAACTGGTGGATCCACATGATGGCGGGAATCAAGTAGACTGTTGGAGATGAGACATTTTAAAGGGGCCCTGTTTTTTGGGGTCTTCCCTTTCCTGTAGTTGGTTTTATAGGTTTTTGTGCATGTAAATGGTCTGCAAAGGCTAAAATCCTTTCTTCCCTACAGAGGGAGTTTCTCTCCCACACACTCCCCCCCAAAAACGCCTCCATTGGACTCCTTTGTTTACTTCCGTAAAATAGTGACATCAGTAACACTTGTGCTCCTATTGGCTAGCACTCCAACACATTGTAAGTGATAGGCTAAGTGGCGGGACACTTCTAAGCGGTTGACCAATTACAACAGCGTCGGCCATTTCATCAGAGCACTGGGCTCTGGTTTCAGACAGAGGGTGAAAAGAGGTGCTGCAGCACAGGCAGTATGAGAAAAATAAAGAGCTTTTTGAACATTAAACCATGGAGGCATGTCCCAGTAGAGACACTACATACAAATATGAACCAAATAATTAGCATAATGAGGCCCATTTAAATGTTTTGTAACATTGTGATCCTTTTCGGAATCCCCATTTTTTCTAAATATACCACTAATCTGATTACCACGCAATTTTTTAATGTAACTGTTAGGGATTACATTTTATTTTAGTATCCTTATTACGTAATCCTGTTAATTGTATTGATTAATTATTAATTAATACATTAATGATTTAATATTTTCAAAGCATCTGAAAGGAGCTGTGAAAGAATCTGATTTCCTTTGTATCATGTCATTAAAAGTGTAACTGTTTGCATTGAATAAACATATCAACATCATTAATCTTCTTTAACATTGTTTTATTTTCCCACATGAACCTTGTGTTCCCAGAACAAATCTCACTGTGATGCCACATACTGTACATACGTGTGTGAATGCATTTCCTTCCATTTCCTACCGCCTTCTTTTCATTCTCTCTGTGACCTTCACTTGGAATCTGATTAATGTTGAAAGAAGTAAATTATTCCATAATGTCTTTAGAAATAATTAGCACATCCTGTGGAGCGATAAGCACAGTTCCCTGTTTTATAATAAAAAGCTTGTTGCCAAGCCAAGGCCAAATGGCACAAAATGTGCCTTTAATTGTAACTCATGTTGCTTGGTTACAAATTCATTACATTTGATCATGTTCTTAAAGGCGAGCCAAGATTAGAATTGAATCAGACAGGAACCACAAATAAGATAATATAGAAATTAGCTTCAGGTGACACTTATATCTAACAAAACTCTCAAACACTCTCAAACTGAACACATCAAGATTGTAGTTGCCGAAATCATGCAGACTTTCCATAGAAAATACTACAGAAATATATTTTAAATTATATTTGGCATATATTAAGTACGGTGGCTGACAGGTGCAACTACCCAAAACATTGTTGAGTTAGCCTGTTCATAAATGGAGGTGTTTTATTAGAAATGACTAGTTCAGCTATAGCTAGCTGGCTTATAGCAGATCTGCAATAATATGGGAAGGAATCATGCCATCACATCGTTAAATTATCCAATAATACGTACATTTTGGGGAACTTTACAACCACAGTGGTATTTGGCCATCTTTATAATCCCTGAACGATAACTAGTGCCCTGGTCAAATTGCCAAAGATGTTTTTTTCTATTGCATGTGTTTTGGCACATTTTTGTTTTTATATTTGCATTGTTTCTGAAGCTGCAGCTCATGGAAGTGTTTTGGGCCGTTGCAGCGTGTTCGCACCTCTTGGCCACGGTAATTAAGAGATAACTGAAACACTTTCCCTGAGACACAGACTTTGAACCTTCAAATTTCAAAACAAATTGGGGCAGTTAAAACAACTGCAATACATAAAGGATAAAGGAACGGGGAAATGTTTTCCTGTAGCTTTTGTTGTGGACATGTGTGATTTTTTTGTTTTGTTTCACAAGATTTCAGGCAACCATGCAGCTGAAACATTAGCTTGTTGTGAAGTTCAGCTGCAAACAGCTGTTCTCTCACTAGAGGGCAGACCTTGATCATTGTGCATAAAAACACATTTGTTTAACAGGCTGATGTAATATATGTGGTTTAATAGTGAGGTAAAATCACTTCAATTTGACTTACAGGTCATAATTAAGTACTGTGAAAGCATGTTGACAAGACTTTAATTCAACTTCAAATAAAAAAGCAGTCTTTATATCAAGCATTGAAAGTAAATGCTGAATTATAATGTAGTATAGTTGCTTGACTGAATATATGCACATTTGCTGCATTAATTAATATCTTCTCTTAATAATTTCACCCTTTATGCTTAACCGACAGACTTGACAAAGACTGGATTCGTGGACTTGCTCAAAAACGTGGACATACTGTATCTCTCTGATTGCACTGTACAATCTCTTGTAGATTTTTCTTGCCAATAATTGTACCTTTAACTGCACCACGTTTTTGATAATCACTTTGAATATTCATATTAATAATATATAATAAAACTAATAATTGAGCATGTGTTAAAACAGGTTTAAGAAGAAGTTTGCAAGCTACATTGCAGTATATATATTTAATAAAAGCTCCTCTGTTATCAGTTCTAATGTTAAACTAATAAACACATAGTGCATTGATAACTAAAATGGACCGTCTTGTATTCCGAATACTTACATATTTTAATGCTTATTTTATACTTTTACCTCATTAAGATTTTTGAAGATTTGCTAATATACTTTTAGCAGAGCCTTTATATTGTTACCACTTTTACTTAACTATATCTGAATACTTCCTCCAATTTCCAGTACTGCAACAGACAACTAGAAAGAGGTACATTTATATTTCTGATTTACATTCTTCTCCTGGTAGTCATTCCTAGTGTTAACTTTACAGTATGCAGAATTAAAAGATGGTATGACTATCTTAACACTGATGCAAAAACATCAGCTCAGGCTACAGATTGTAGACAGATGTCGTCTTGTTGAACCAAAAAGTTACTGTAATAAATGAACGCAAGGACAATAACTTTTTAACCACAATACAGCCTTGACTTTCCATAAGCAACACTGCTTCCATCTCCTCTCATGGTATTGTTGGGTAATTTGCACATCGTAACCTGATTGGAGCTTTAAATAGGAACATGTCCATTCACACAAGCATACACACTTGCATAGAAAATTACACGAAAGCACGTGTAGAATGAAAAGAAGAGGGTACCCCTGGTTTGCTTTCAGTGTGTGTGTAGCCATTAGGTAAAACACCTCCTCCAGATGTTTTCTAGAGTATAGCTCTGAACAAATTACAGACTCCGATACTAGAATCCTCCAGAATCTTTTATTTTTCTCAGTTTTTTCTTAATTGCTTCACTTCTGTTTTAGTTTTCCAGCCTCGTCTGACTTTCTTTCTTTCGTTGCTTATCTATTCCTGTTTTTGCCTTCAGTTCTATATCATATTTTATTACAGCATATAAGAGCAGTTTTTGCTGTTTACTTTCATGTTTGTATTACAGGAGAATACTGCCACAGAATTGTTGATAATTATGGATTCCTGCCATTCCTGGGCTTCACCTTGCACAACCTAACTCCTGAAATTTTTTTGCTTTGCAACTATTCTTCTGTCTCTTTTCCTCCCTTATTTTAGCTTAGCTTAACCAAGCATCAGTGTTAACATAGTATTTATTCCCATCGAATCTCCAGACTACATCCATTTTATTAGCAGCTGACTTTACCCACCACAGGCTCAAAGATCACACACATTGACCTCTTGCAGAGGAGACCGTTGTCTTATCAGAGGCTGCTGGTTGTTGATATGCGATATGTATCAGTTGACTCGGCTGGCACCACATAATGAGCTTGGCGATGGAGAATGTCATCATCTCTTGATAATTCCCATGGTACAAATCCTGTCAGTGATGAAGTATCCCAGTGTCTTCCCCCAATAAAGCAGGAAAGGGATGCTGGATATTATACCATATATTCTACACTGCTACTGCTAATATAGAAAGGAATAATGTTGGTCAATTGAGGTAAAACATCAATCCCATGGGCTCGTTAGAGGAAAAATGAAAAACATGCTGTGTCCACTTACTTAACTTAAGTGAGAACTGGATTACTCAGAAAAATAAAAAGCCCCCAGATAATTTAGGGTCAAAAGAGGGGAAAAGTTTTCCAAGATGGGTATGGTCAGAGCAAGGGCGCTGAGGAAGGGAGGTAAGAAATGGGAAAGCACTCTTGGCCCGGTTTGACGTTGCTGCTGATTGGATGGCAAGATGGTTTCTAGTTAATTTCTTGAAAAAGTGTTGATTCAGAAATTATAATGAGGCCTTAAAACACTTGGGAACACACTTCTTCAAATATGAGTTAGGGTTACTGCAGTAGGCTACTCTACGCTACACTGTCAGGCGTTAAAAGGACACTTGAACAGAAAAATATCTGTGCTTTTCATACTAATCAAACGTGTGTTGTGAAAAGGGTTATATTCATGCAATTTTAAGCTTTCATCTTGAAGCTTTTAACTTTATGTGGATTAATCGTGCCAAGATTAAAGTGTCTGAAGCTCTATGAAAACAAATAAAGAACATTCAAATCCATGTGCAATGTCAGTTGAATGAGGGAATGGGTTTTAAAATTGAATAGATCCTGTTAAAAACGTTTTAAAGCCACTACAACGGCATTTGTGTCGTTGCATTTTGGATATAATATCTTATTTCCCTAGAAAAGGGGGCTTGGCCTGATAACACTGGGTGGGCTCCAGCGCTGTGGAGGGGACCTACCTACCTGCTGCTGTTTCCCCTGGACAGGGTGGCGTAATCTGCCGGTGGTACTCCGGGCTCCACCTCCTCTCTAGGGGCTGAGTTACCACTGCTCACCGGACACACAGCCCACACAGTCGGTGAAGCCAGTGCGTGTGTGGGGGTGTGTGTGAGAGAGGGAGAGGAAGGAAGGAATAGAGAGTGAACAAATTGACACAGATAGAAGGGGGAGTCGCAGAGAACTACTGAGCAGGTGAGTGCTCCATCTTCCTTCTATGCTAACATTTCTGTCTGGAACTGCACCTCGGTAAACCCAATGACGCTCCTGTTGTGAAGAATATTGCCGTAATATTCCGACAGAGGCAACAAGTGTCTGCTCATGTCTTTCTAAAGCGAATTTATATAAACCCTATAACTGTAATCTGTTCCTCGTGGTGCGCACTACGACTGTAATATTCAAGTAGAAGTGTGAGTTTATAAGGGACTTTGTGGCATTTTTATGCTAGGCTAATTATTTTGTTCGCGCTGTGAGCTGTTGGCATGTTTATGCAGTGTACCACAAGCTAATGAGGTGAGAAAGTGTTGGTGAGAAAACACCGCTTCTCCAATTTGCAAGACTTCTGACTTTCAACTTGAGTTATAATGAAATGGTTATATCATTGCCAATTGTTGTTGTTATAAATAACCAGCAGGTGTGTAGCAAGACAGCAGAATATTCACTCCTACCTACTGCAGTCATTGACAAATGCTACAGCTGTGTAATGAACATTTAATTTGACCATTAGTGTAAAGTAACTAAGTAAATTTAGTAATACTCAAGTACTGTTCTTCAGTACAGTTTTGAGGTACTTGTACTTAACTTAAGTATTTCCATATTCTGCTATTTTGTACTTCCACCTCATAACAATTCAGAGGTAAAAATGGTATTTTTTTAAGTTCATTAAGTACCTTTAGTCACTTCGCAGATATGGATTAATGATACAAAAAAAATATTTATCAACAATTAAAAAAGACTTTAGTTACAACTGGATTAAACTCACATGCTACAGTACCAGCAGTAAATAAAGAAATTGAAAGTACCACTTTTACCAGCTGTGATAATCATACATCAATACTTACAATAAAAACACACTCTACTGTATATCATTCAGAAATGGGCCAAACAGCATAATGAGTACTTTAACTTTAAGTATATTTTCATGGTAATACTTTTGTACTTTTACTTGAGTCACACTTTGAATTGAGGACTTTTACTTGTAACAGTATACCTACTACATTTACTCAAGTACAAGATCTGAGTACTTCTTCCACCACTGAAGTTCACTGACTACCACTGGATGAGTCACTTTGAATATTTGTGTTTTTATAAATGATGCTGAAGCAACAAAGGCAACATGACAAATTCAGCACTTCACTTCAAAAATATATATTTATTTTTGTATGTTCACTTGGATTTTTGTCTTCTCTTTGAAGTTGCATTCATCTGAATAAAAAAACGGTTATTTTGTGCCTACCTTAGGTCAAAGTTAAGTGTGTGTTTGGATCATGATTCTGTGAAATCAAACCTTCATTGGTAGCCAATTGTTCATGAAGGAATCTGCAACTTGCACAAGTGTGATGCTTTCAGAATGGAAACAGTGACATATGAGACACCATCATTTTGTAGTTAAATATATGTGAATATTTGTTTATTCATTGACTCAATGACATTTTTCAATGAGGGAGAAGTAGATGTACATTTAAGAATTATTTAGGTATTTGAGCTTCTTTGTGTAAAATCATACCAGACAGGCATTTTTATTCAAATGTAGGGGATCTTCTCGCAAATTCAGACCAAAATGATGTGTGTGTGACACCAGTGGGTCACTTATGGCTGGGAGGCAGATTTCTGACACTGCTGCACACATTCCTACCAGATTAAGCAGCAGCACAGATTAATGGAGGGCAGAGCTCAAATTCGCCATCTGAAATGGTATGAATGGTATTCTGGTTTGCTGCAGGTGAAGAACAGACATTGAGACAGTAGTGTGCTGTTTCTTCAATCCTGCGCTTTTAAAAAGTAGCAATAATATCGGTGTTACTATGGAATGTTCCCCCCCTAATTGGGGCATTTAAGGACAGGGGCATTTCTAGAGAAGTGGAGGGCTATAATTGTAATATTCGGTGGGTAAAATGTCCGCTTAAATTCAAGAATGTCATGCTAACTTTTATTTCTTGTCACTTTTCAGGGTGTTTAGACATGTGTGTGTTTGGAGCTACATGTTCCCATGGCCCTTGTAGGCTTAGTCTAGCTTTAATCAGCTCAAGGACCTGGCCTCTCGTCCTGCTGCTGAGATCAGCTCTAACCTGAAGGTTAAGAGGATCCACGAGTTGCCCAGGCTGCTAGAAAGGGCCATTTGGGAGAGAGGGAATCTGTTTGGTAGCTGCTCTTCCTCTTATCAATTGACGATAGATTGATCAACAGTTGAATGTTCTAAAATTGTTGGGGCCCCTGTCAGTCACGGGCCCTTAGAATCGTCCTAACTTTTCACCCCCTTACGGCAGTTGCAGTGCTAGTTCTATGTGCTTTTGTGACGTTTTAATTCCACTTTGAAGTTTAACAAATTGGTGTTACAGTGCAAAACTGGTGCTTTCCCAGCTAGACATTTTTGCTTCTAAAAACATTCTGAGAATGTTACAGTCATTGTTCTAGGAAGGTTTTCAGCGGGAAGTTTTTGTTTGGTTCCCAGAACGTTCTTCTGAAAGGAAGGATAACGTTCTCTAAAAACTTTCTTAAAATGTTTGGTGATAACATTGTTAGAACATTATACCCTCCTATTCTTAAAACGTTTTCAGCGGGAAGTTTTTGTTTGGTTCCCAGAATGTTCTTCTGAACGGTAGGATAACGCTCTCTAAAATCATTCTTAAAATGTTTGGTGATAACCTTCTTAAAATGTTTTTGAAAACATTGT
>NW_011333040.1:22162349-22169867 GCF_000735185.1 Notothenia coriiceps
TAGATAGCTGCTGACTAAGTGTGTGCAAGAGTATGTCAGAGAGTGCTCTGTTAGACTCAATGATGATCAAGTGTGGCTGTGTGTGTGTGTGTGTGTGTGTGTGTGTGCTGCAACAAACAGAAACTTTACAGACTTTGAGTTTTAAGCTTGCGTAGAGTACATTTTTTAATAGAGCAATAATATGGTGTAGGGTCAGTGTTGTATTGATAGAAAGCATTGGCACTGAACTTTGCAAGTTACCTGTCTAATTAGTTATATACATCTTTTGTAAACACAAAAAATACCTCTTCTAGCTACATTGCATCCGGCTTTACCCGTTTTCACCTTCACATTCTTGATTGTGACAACTACCCTTTCTTACAGAGTCAGTGGAAAAACTTGGCGTAACTTCCCGATAGAGTATCCATAACAAATTGTTAGAAATTGTCATGCATTGAGAAGGAGCACACACCATATCATAATATACAACCCTCGAGAATCCCTCACACAACATACACCAGAAACGACATAGCGATACGCCTATGGTTGAATTTGGCTGAGAAGCCTAAGAATGTAGGGCCCCTCAGATATATTCTTCATACATCAGAGTACTAGCTATAACAATAACCACGTTTGATATATATCTCGCAAGTTATTTACGGCTTTATACATATGTTAGTGTTGTTATGGTTGCAGTCAAAGGGATGTTAAATACTCATGAAAATGTGTTGAACTGAGTGTGGAGACGTTGGGGTCCCCCTCAGTGCCCCTTCCTAACAGTGTGGCGCAGGGGCCAACATGGACCGTCTTATTGCCAAGGCAGAGTGTGAAAAAACTTGCTTTCCAACACAGTGACCTGCTGTAGATAGAACGCTGGATTACTGAAGGAAAGGTTAGGAGCGTTGAGGACATTCTTTCAAACTGGAGGCTATTGAATTGCATAAGCAGTCCTATGCTGTGAAGTCAGCCTCCTCCCATTTAGTGTTACTGTCCTGTAAGCAACTTGTATTGTCTCAGAGGTCAGATTGGTTATGACGTGTGTGACATGAACATGTGTGTTCTCAACCTGCCATGAGTGGTGCCCGCAAACCACAACCAGTGTTCTGTCTATTCATTGAGCAAGATGTCTTGTTTGGTGGAGCCTACGTAACAAGGAGGCCGTGTCTCTCCTCGGTCATCACAACATCAGGACTGTTCTACCTGCCTACAGACTACTAACCTACAGTGGCATTTCTGAAAGGTTATTATTCCTTTAAACATGCTTTGTTGTTTTGGACCTTTGTGAAACGGGGATTTTTTATAATGTGCGTGTACTTTGTGTAGACAAATGGATCAGTCGATTCAGTCAGAGAATAATTGGCATTTATGAATGTGATAGCGAAAATGTTTATTACAGCCAACAATGCGAAACCCAAAAAGATACTAGAAGTGAAAATTTGCGAGAGAGCGAGCGAGAGAGAGAGTACAAAACTATTCCTCTGGAAATAGAGACAGGTTGGACCTGGAGTGCATTTTAGGCATTGTACTAAAGGAAGCTCTGAAGACGTCTTATTGATTATATGTTTACAATCTCCAATAATGTGTGTTTTTCTCTTACAGCCAGAGATACAGCCTGGTTCCATGCGTCCAGTCATCCATGATGCCTGCCCATGGCCGTGTACCTGAGCCTCCTCACGCTGGTGAGTACAAGATCAGTTTAGTCCTCTGCGCTGTAAAGGAGTGACCTTTAATATCTCATTTAGGCCAAGACTAACCTGAAAAGGACGTTTTGGTGGGCGAAACCTATCTGCTGATGTGGTTCTCATATGACTTCCCTTCATGAGTATATTTGTGAAGTTTCCCAAATAAAATATAAGCACTTTATCTACCCTGACCTATCATTAATTTACAAGGCCCAGTTACTGACTCTTGCTGAAAAATGCTGATATAAATGCTCGGGAACTTATTTGTAGGACTCCAGACAAAATATTCATAGCCATCACAACAAGACAAAAAGTGTTAAATGGTTGCGATCAAAGATAAAATAGATTTTTATAAGGACAAAAAGAGAAATCAAATATAATTTTTAATATTTCAATTATAATCATTTATAAAAAAAAAAAAGGGAATATTACCCACCCCCAAAAAGTAATGCTTCACATTTTCCCAAACCTTAACAGTGCAACAGCCCCTGACAGGGTGTCCGCGGGTCTTAAAAAAGGTATCTAAAAGTTATAAATCAATTTAGCCGAAAATGAAGGTATATTAAAAAAGTATGAAAGGGCATTTCCAAGGTAATTACATTTTGTAGCTTGTTTTCAAAAGATACTAAATTGTCCAAAGAGGTTGTAATTCTACAGAGTGGTGCCCTGAATGTACATCATTGCGTAGGTGTGTGGTGTGATTCTGTTAGTTTATTTATGGCACGCCGTTGGATTTGACGTCATCTGAGACAGGACATCGCACGCTCTCGTGCTTGATAGTGTGCGGAGGCCCGTTTACGCCGGTATGTAAATTAACATCGTTATGGGGAATGCAAGTCCCTGGCGTCCAAATGGTTGGGAAGATAAGGAGGAAGGACAATCAATACTGTGTATAGCAGATGTGAGGTAAAGTGTGGCGCCAATGTTACCGGTTAAAACTCGAAGTGGTGAGTGAGTTCTTAAAAAGTATTGGAAAGGGTCTTAAAAGGTATTTGTCAAGTCCCTTGGGTATTTTTCAGTTCCCAGCTTGAAAGGGATGGACATCCACTAGGATGTTTTCACTGGGTTTCACTCATAAATGACCACATACTTTGTTTTCTTTTGAGTTCTTCTTACTTAGTTTTTTTGTTGCAGTACAGCATATTTTACGAAGGTTTAAGGGAAAAAACCTTAAATGAAAATAAAAATAATTACTGTAAATACAATGCACAAAAATAAGAAATGCAAAAATACAGTCTTTACATATATTTTTTACCACTTGTGAATATGTTTTCCTTTCTTCCCCCCCGTGTATTTTTATGAATAATGCTTTTAAAACAGTTTTTAACTTATGCAGGTTTTAATGCAAATATAATAGACTGAAAATTTTTAGCAGCATGTCAAGCCGTTTGTGTATCAATCTACATAGTCACATTCGTTTTTTAACTTAACAATCATGCTGCTTTAGATTGAGGACATCAAACAAACAAATGACACTGACTAGAACGTACATTTATACATTCCACAAAGCATTTGTACGTGCGCCACGTCTGCAAGTTGGTAAACTCTTCTATAAACACACAGTTCGTCTTCTCACCGGCCACGCTCTCCAGCTTGTTTATGGCTGCACAGTGCTGCTTCTTTGTGTGTTTTTTCTGCTGGTTCGTTGCTGCTGCTGGACGCACGCTCTTTAGTTTGTCCCTCTCCAGCTTTGATTTCCGCTCTCCTTTCAGGTGCGGTGCTTTTAAAGGTGCAGCGACACTGATTAGCAATTAGGGAATGATTACAGACAGCTGCCACTCTGTCAATCAGCCCAACTTTTTAACCCTTTGCTCTCCTGTGGATTCTCCAAGTTGTCTTCACAGTATTGCATGTGACTTCGGGATTCCTGCATATACCCTGCTGTAGAACAGAAAGATTTGGAGCAGCAATATCGTTTTTTTATTCAAACCCCCCCCGTGTGTCATGCCAATTCCTCAGCAACAGTGTAGAATGTAAAACTTGTTAATTATTACTGAAGCCAGTGTGAATGCCTCAATCCCTGTCATATATCTGTTGTTGTTGTTTTTGTAGACAACAACCAAAGGAAATCCTCACAGACTCATACTCTCCCCACACATTGTCATTAGGTCTAATCCATCATTATTTCATGCACGCTAATCACAGGATCGAGCAGTAATGCGCAGGTGTTTGTACTGGATTGTGTTTACTTCAGGGAACAGGAAGTGAAGGTTTTAAGAGAGAATGAAACTCTCCTTGCTAAAGTTGACATCTCCTTTCAGTCCAGTCAAGATGACGGGGTGGTTGGGCTATAAATGATAATGATAATAATTATTTTACACATTAATGCAGGACACACTCCAGGTGAGCTCTGTGATACAAAGATGTTTTTACACTTGGCTGAGCAGACTTCTATAAAGGAAACATATTTAGGAAATAAAAAAAGATGACGTTCATAAAGCAAGGGAATTAGAATTTTCAATTGGCCATTTTCTCGAAATTCACAAAAAATGTGCAATGTAATTCAGGGCTCGTCATTATAAATGGCCGGGTGTCCCGGAAGCACTCTAAACCCTCCGGGCCAACAGAACACACTTTCCCCTTGCCCGCTTGGGTTCAGTAAAAAATATTTCTTATTTTCCTGTGGTACTAGTATTTTGTCATGGAGTTTTGTGAAATTGTTTCATTAATTACCGCTACAACATAACGTTTTGTGAGGCGGATGTCATAATTAGATGAAATACAACCGGTAACCTGCCAAACGCATGCTCCTGGCCTAGTGTAATTGGATGTAAACTTGGCCAATTTTCTCTTTCACTTTAAGGTCACCGTGGTTCATTCCACTGAGGTGTGAGTGGAAACAACACAGTTTCAAGGCTTTAAGGATGAGTTTAATGACATTCTAAATAGTTATTCCTCAATTCTGCGAACAAATCCTAAGAAACAAAAACGGTATAGGCCAGGCCCCCCAGTGGTTGAAAAATATTTCATAAATATATACTGTCTTTTTACAAGGCTAAAAACGATCCTTAAACAGGTTGACTCATTTTTAACATACTGATGGATATAGTGCATTTGTTGGGAAATATTTTCTATGGAAGACTTAGTGCACAAGTGGGTATTTGAGGCAATGTATTTAGGGTTGGGTCATAGGAACACGTCAGATAGTAGAACATTCTGAATTATTGATGTGTTTTAATAGTTTTTCGACAGGCACATAGGAAAAATATATAACAGGTTTTATGCATCGCAGTGTGGAGATTTGTTGCACACTGTATCAGTTTTAGCAGCAGGTCAGCTCCGTCCCTCTCACCATTTATAAGCTCTGTGGTCATGCAAACCCGGCTTTATTAGGTCAGCTTGTAGGATTTGGAAACTGTGAGAATCTGGGGTATTTGTGGAATGTGTAGTAAATGATGGGCTACTGACGGCAGCACTGGATCTGAGGCAGAATGGGCCCTCGCAGGGTTAATTGGTGACTGAGGGGCCACACACACTCACACAGAGTGCCCAGCCACTGTTAAATGTGCTTTGTTTAACTGTATTTGTGCGTTTCAGTGTTTTGTTTAACGGTGATTCTAAAAAGTTAAGTTCTTCTCTTAAACTTTGGCCACACACACACACTTAGAAATGGAGACTGATTAAGGATTTTGCCTTTCCTAACTTGCGTACACACAGGTATTTGGGTCAGTCTCTATGGTAATAATTAACAGTACTCATGTGTGGGGGTGCGGGGCACTGCCAACTGAGCATTGGCTTTTGTCCTGCTCTACATTTTAATGAATGAATGAATGGATCAATGAGTGAATGGATATGTTAGACTACCATGAATGAAATGCAACGGCGTTTCCCCTATAACATTCTTCAGCCTTCCCTTTACATGTTCACATAAATTGTGCAAATACATACACGTTTTGTCAATGGAGGCTTAACTGATCAAATAGTGCAGCAAAGAACAAACAATTAAAACAGTATTTTAGATTGTTGAGCGCTGTATGAAATGTCTTTATGTTGCACTGATGGAACTACAGCAGTGGAAATTTACAATATTTTCAATGCAAGCTGCTGGAGTAGGCTACACACAACTCCGTCTCTCAATGTATTTACACCAACTTCATCAGGCAACAGCCCATTGATAAGATACAAGAAAAAAAACAAGGATCTAAGAGCTTGTTATCAGCGCTGACTTCCAAATGTAAAATCCCTTGGCATATTTACATTCCTGCCTCTTCCTCTACTGCGTTGCACTTCCAACAGAAGTGTTGTATTACTAATCCACTGTACTGCTAGTGTGTGTACAAGCAGAACTCGAGTGTGCAATGCATATACCTCTCTGACACCTGGAATGTTTCCTCTAATGAATAACATTTTCCATGTTCCTGCATTCTTGCCATAGTGCCGCACAGGAGAAAGAGATGCCCCAGGGTGTGTTTACCTGAGACTCTCCCCCTTTGGGTATCTGCTTTCTGTGCATGTGTGTCTATGTTACATTGCCACATGTACTCTAATCACACACTGGTAAACCAGCTGGTGTCACAACATCTGTACAACTGGCAGGTTACACTTCTGTATCTCATCCTTCTATTTTACGTCAGAAGTCTTGCAAAGAACGCAGTTACACTTTTTGTGTCCATAAGGCACATGTGTCGGTTTGTTTGAAATATTTCCACCAGCTCAGTGTTTCAGCACATACTGTAGACCAGGGCTATTCAATTAGTTTGGAATGGGGGCCGGTTGATGAAAATGATCCAAAGCAAGGGGCCGGGAAAAAAATGGCTTGAAATATGAGCAATCATATTAAGAGCTTCAGATACAGTAAATACTACAGCAGGTCACCCTTGAAAAAGAGTTCAATGATCTCAATGGGATTCGCCTGCATAAATAAAGGTATGAAATGAAATGACTACAACAGCATAGTGGAGTGCATATATTTTGTTTAATTAAAACAAACATAGCCCCAAGGCCTTTATAAATGGCAAGTTCAGAACTCAGTACATGTGGAAGCTAATATAACCCATCAACATCATTTAGATTTAGATAAATGTCGAATAAATTCACACAAAATAGCAATTTAGGGCCCATACACAACAACGTGCATATTTATGGTATAATAACAAGTAAGACAAGTGAGCCATACCACATCAATGCAAATTAAAAGCAAAAACAAATATCAAAGACTTGTATTGAATACCAAATCCACAACACACAAGCCTTTTAAAACTCAAACCTTTTTGAGATTAATCATAGTGATAAACTGACATACAGGTATGCATACCAACTGTGCAGATATATGCCATCTAATGAGAGAAATGGGCGATGTTTTTCGATTTAGCAAGAGCAGGGATGTCGGAGTAATGACGTTGTCATGGCAAATCGCTACAGTTGATGCAGATGCTGGTTCAGTGAGGATGCTCGATTATATTAGGTTTTTATGGCATTCATTGGTTGAGAATGCAGATCGCGACGTGTAAAGTCGAGCAAACATTGTGAGGACAAAAATTGCAAGACCCCCTTGAATAGGGAATTTCTCGTGCTGACCTTCATGAGTCCAGAACTTTCCAGAACGCTGCCAGGCTGAAATGACTGTCGCAGGGTCATCCTGATGACTGAATGTCAATGAGTTCGAGTTTAAAGCGCCTCATTTATGTCACAATCGCAACTTTGCTTCAGTGCAAACTCCCCATCTACATTCACAGAGAAAGGGTCCTCACAAAATCTCATCACTTCAGTCGGAGACTGAAATGGTTCCAAACCTCGCGGCACAATTGGTTTTCAATGCGTCCATAATCCATCATCACCTCGGTGATTTGTAAACCTGCAGCTGCGCATTGGGTTGGAAAATGGAGCATTTCCCTGACATAAAATCCGCAAAAAAAGT
>NW_011333040.1:22169912-22204996 GCF_000735185.1 Notothenia coriiceps
CGCTCTTCTTGGACCCCCAACTACCTCTTCACAGTCACTCGACTACCGGCCAACCCGACTCATCTCACCCCTCCATTGTCCCGTTAACGGTCCGTCACCCTGTTACCCCCCACGTCGGGTCCCCCCTATCCTAGCCCCCCTCCCGTTAGTTTAGCAACTTCTTACTATAAGTCCAGGTCCAGGTTGAGTAGGCAGAGAGCCAAAGCGAACAGTTTACAAAAAACTTTCACATGTTTTAACCGCGGAATATCCTTGTGACATGTTCTCATTTATTCCGTACAAAAAGACGAATAACGTTATCGTTGAGTATACATGGGTATGCAAGAATTTGTGACTGTGACAAACTGAGTCGAGGATAAAAAAACTGACGATGTTTATTTTACTTCATCCTGATTGAAAATGACACATGAAAAACCCATAATGAAGAGTTTTGTTGTAGTTACTGTTGACAGGACGAATGTAACTAATCTATTTTCCTAAAATAGGTATTCCAGAATTATTTTAAACCATGACAACACTGAGTCATGAACATCTGATTGAAGGTGTTAGTTAATTATGAAAATGACACACGAACAACTCAAAGATGAGACAGTTTTGAGGAGGTCTATGTATATTACGGTAAAATTCGTAGAACTACTTCATTTTCTATAACGGTATTCAAAGGAATTACTGTTACCCTGACAACCTGAGTCATGATGAACCTGATGAGGGTGTTCATGTTATTTATAAAAATGACACTGAAACTCATTAGGAAACAGTTTGGAGGGAGGACTATGTTATTAAAGTTTACAAGACGATTAACGACTACGACACCTTGTCCTTCTCAACCTACCAGGTGAGGAGGGAGCTACAGAAGTGTAAGGCGAGGAAGGCGGTGCTTCCAGATGGCATCAGCTCGAGGCTCGTCAAATCCTGTGCAGATGAGCTGTGTGGGATTGTGGAGCTTCTGTTCAAGCTGGGCCTGAAGCAAGGGAGGGTACCACAACTGTGGAAGACGTCCTGTGTGGTACCTGTGCCAAAGACCCCTCACCCCAAGGAATTCAACAGCTACCGGCCAGTGGCGCTGACATCACAGCTGATGAAGACCCTGGAGAGGCTGGTCCTTGGACACCTCCGGCCCCTTGTGAGACCATCAATGGACCCGCTGCAGTTCGCCTACCAGCCTGCCATCGGGGTGGATGACGCCGTCATCTACCTGCTGCAGAGGTCCCTCTCCCACCTGGAGTACCTGGAGAATGCTGGGAGCACTGTGAGGATCATGTTCTTTGATTTCTCCAGTGCCTTCAACACCATCCAGCCCACGCTCCTGGGGGACAAGCTGCAGCTCTCGGGGGTGGATCACCACCTCACCTCCTGGATCCTGGACTACCTCACCAACCGCCCACAGTACGTGAGGACCAGGGAGTGTCAATCAGACACCATCATCAGCAATACGGGGGCCCCCCAGGAGACGGTGCTGGCACTGTTTCTGTTCACCCTCGACACTGCAGACTTCACCCACAACACCGCAACCTGTCACCTGCAGAAGTTCTCTGACGACTCCGCCATCGTTGGCCTCATCACCAACGAGGACGACAGGGAGTACAGGGAGCTGACGCAGGACTTCACCCTCTGGTGCCAGAGGAACCACCTTCAGCTGAATGCAGCGAAGACCAAGGAGCTGGTCAACACTCCCCCCCGACACCAGTGAACATCCAGGGAGCAGACATTGAGAATGTGAAATCTTACAAATACCTGGGTGTTCATCTGAACAATAAACTGGACTGGACTGATAATTCTGCTGCTCTGTACAAGAAGGGACAGAGCAGACTCTTTCTGCTGAGGAGACTGAGGTCTTTCGGGGTGCAGGGGGCACTCCTTCAGACTTTCTACGACTCTGTTGTGGCATCAGCCATTTTCTAACGATACCATTTATTACATTCACTCCTTATTGAACGTATTACTAAATTTCCCATGTCAGCGTTAACTAGTTGCATTCCCAAGCCTTTGATTCCCGCACCCTTCAATTATTCGTAAACGAAGGAGCGGACGGAGGGAAAGCCTGAGTATAGCTAGATAAAGTAACTAATGAATTATTACTTCTAGAAAAAACCCAACTTGAATATTTATGAATAGTACTTACACCCTATTTGATGACATAAATGTTTATATACCCAGTAAAGACACAAAAGTGTAAAAAATAAAGAAATAAAGAAATTAGACAAGTTTTTATTTCTGAACTTATACTTTGCCTTAGAAGGTACGATTTAATGACGGAGAATAAAGAACTAAACATAACGATAAATTTGATATAATAATAAGTGCGCACTCATTTTCTAAAAAACAGAAATATACTGTAAAGAACAAATAAATTTAAGACATACCATACGTGGCTACTGTAGTTGCAGTTGGTAAGGAGTATAGCACGCTGTCGGATGGTCCGTTATTGTGGACGAAAGACTAAGAACTATTACTTTTCCAGTTTACGACGGACATCCTTTTGCCCGAATACGGTGTTATCCATCGTTGTTCAATCAGTTCTATCAGTCAAATCCCAAGCCAAACGACAGCGTATTGAGTTTAGTCTGTAGTCCTTAGGAAAATAATCAAGGGTGTCTCCGCCTTTAAACGTCGCAGATATCGTCGCTTTCTCGGTGTCTGTCGAATGCACAACGTAGAACTTTACGTAATTTTTTCATGATTCGAATGTTGTATTATCTTGTGTTGTTGTGTTTTTATACGCATTTTTTCATGATTCAATGATTATATTATTTGTTATTGTGTTATGACGATTTTTTCTATTTTGGATTTGTTTTCAATTGTATTAAAAGTTTGTTATGTCTGTTTTTGTTTAGTTTAGATGTTTAGTTAGGCACATGTCAATAAATCCTAATATCGACGGACCATATGTAATGTCAATAATTTCTACCGTATACCATATAATTTCATATATAACGTGTATTTCGTGTATACACGTGTATCGAAACTGCCATAAATTGTCCGTCCGTTCAATGTGTTAGATGTTTTATGTTCCTATTGTATGGAAATTGTCGAGTTGTTCACCAAAATCGTCGGTCCATAATTTAATGTGTCAGATAATTACCGTATTATGATATAACTAACTAATGAACCGGTCCATATTCTAGATGTGTCAGAATATTACCGTCACTAACGTGTATAACGTGTTTCAACCAAGACAAAATCGGTCGTTCCCCACAATTTCAGACACACACCCACACAATGCCTCCAGATGATCCCCCGTGCACGACCGACCATTTCAGGACTGGCGAGGCGTCCCTTTCTTCCTGGACGCGATAGAGAGGCGACTCTGTCGTCACGTCGTCGGACAGCGACTCCACGGACGTGTACTCCTGTCCCACAAGGATCTCCCCCACCCTGTATAACAGGTCCGTCCCTCCTGTCGAACCCGACGGTAAGAGGACAGAGGGTAGGTGGAGGTGTACAGGTCTCCCCCTGAGGGCTCCTGTCTCGACCGGAAGCAATGGTAAGACAAGTCAAGAGAGGGACAGTCNCTGGCTGGGTGTATAATTCCTGGCCTGACTTATGGCGCGTTTCCACTGCAGCGCGGAGCTCGCTTTAAGCCTGCCAAGCCAAGCCTTGACCTAGTACCGGCTAGCGGGTCCTAATTCACAGTTTTTCTGGCCCCATAAAATCGTGGTTCTAGGGCCAGGAACAACCAGGAACAACCAGGCTGAGTATGCTAAACTAGAGAGAGAATCGCTGTCAAGGGGGCTACAACTAAAACAAGATGAACATATTTGACCGTGATTTAATTGTAATACAGGTTTCAAAATGATGCCGAAGTAACAACATACTGATGCCGGTTAGTAAAAACCATGAATTAATGCTTTGACAAGTCTGCAGACAGATGGCAGGTGAAAAACCTTTTAAAATGCGTGTTTTCTAAATGGAGATTGGCTAAGCTAACGTTGTAAATGCTCCGACCGTCCACACTCACAACAACTGCCTATACAGACATAAATAAACCAGCGACTGTATTCGCATGACACAGACAGTCTGTGGTTTGTACTTGTTTAACCTTTGTCTAGTTTCTGAACAGATATGAGGAGCTGTGAGCTCTGAGTGCTAACAGCTAACGGCTGTGTTGTTTTTCTGGGGCTCTCATTGAAGATGACGTCACGGCTCCGCCTACACTGCGTTACTATAGATACTACCCCAGTTCCTAAACTGTAATGGAAATGCGCCATAAAGTGAGCCAGTCCTAACGAGGCCTAGCCATACCGAGCGAGGCCGTGTAGGGGAAATGCGCCATTATTGTCCTAGTCCGGCCCTGCCTCAGCCTACACATATAGTGATTTACACCCGACAGCTGATTTCAACAAGTTATCATTCTCAACAAAATCACTGAAATAAGAGTAAAGAAGCATTGATTTATGAATTTTAACACATTACTCTGTGTTCTACCAGTTTACATCCGTTTAAGTTCGACCGAGCAGCACTGACGAGTATTTTGTGTCTGTGATATCTCTTTAAAGTCCTGTGCTACTTTCTTTGCGTTGGTTGAGTATCACAGGGTGTTTTAGTGTTGTAAGATCAAAGGTTGCTTTTTAACCAGCGCCCTGTCTTCTATGGTACTTAGCTGCATTTGTCTGCAGGTATATTAATGGCAGTTGCTATGTACTAACTTGGGTATATCCTGTGGTAGTGCTGCATGGAACAAGTGGGAAATTAACTGTATTTCATGCTAGGAGCAAACTGAACTTTCTTTGTAATTAGACGATGTTATCCTTTCTGTCTGACAGTTTCCTTTTTTATAATTATTTCCTTCTTTTCTAACTTGTGTTTTGGCGAGATAAGTGACTCCTAACGATTGGTGCTTGTACTTGGATTATTTTAAATTCATTTTAATGGGCCCATGTCATGCTTTTCTGGTTATTACCCGTCCCCTTGTGTGTTTTGAAGGTTTTTCTGCATGTAAACGGTCTGCAGGGTCACAAACCCTCAAAGTACACCCTGCAGCGAGTAAAACTCGGAACACAGAAAAGACCTGTCTATGCTGCCCCAGAATGCCTCGTTGGAGATTTCTCTTTTTCCATTGTTTGCTTCCTGGGTTCTGTGACTTGTGAACACCCAAATCAACAACAAAATGACCGGATTGGCCCAAATGGACCGATCCGCACACACCAGGATCCCTTGACTAACTAACAAGGAGTCCCCATTGACTTGCATAGAGCTCCCTGAACGCTGGTAATAGACGAGTTGGGATTGCGGAGAAAGGCTCTCCGCAGACCCATTCTCACAGCGTTATAAACCATTTTCTTACTCAATATCAAGCCACACTTATTGTTTTTACTTCGGCTGTGAATGTTTGTGTGTGCTCAGGATGAGTTTCGCTTGTTCTCGCTGTATCACCGACCCGGAAACATGTCCGCTCCTCGCAGCAGCTCACAGCAGCAACGAGCCTCGCAACGTCCCGACCAATCAGAGCACACCGGGCTCACAGGGAGGGGGGGGCAGGAGCTCCAACAAGACATTTAGGACAGAAAGCGAATACCTGGTGAATACACATACTATATAGAGATGCTGTATGAGAAACCAATGTGAGTTTGGAAAATTGCACAATTTAAATCTATTCTAGTAGACCTCAACAATGGAAATATGATCACTAGAAATGGCCATGACATGGGACCTTTAATAATTGTATTTAAAAAAGAAAAACGTATATGGGACACAAAAAAGTCAGTGTGAAAAGCCATCAAGTAGATAGCTTAAAAAACTGGATAAATGGTTGAATAGAAAGCTACATTTAATGAATACAACCTGAAAAAGGCAGCTTAAAGTTAAACAAAGAACTTATTTAAAAAAGTTATGAATAAATGGCTGATATGTCTAAAAGTAATAGATTTTTTGTCAAAACGTACATTCAAGCATAACAAGGATGTATGATGATGCAAACTTGACCTTACTGACCTCAAAATTGTTTAATAGTATACAAAAACACACTATGCAATTTATATGCTTAAATAAAATCTAGTTTTAGGCTTTATCAGGCATACAAGGTTGCCTGATGATAACACACAGTGGTGCAGCAGGTAATGGCAGCTCTTACAGTATATTGAGTCACCCATGACAAAAAGGAAACTTCCTCCATGATCTCATCTGGATAATTTGATCCCATTTCTAGCCCAGCCTTGTTTTACAATACTTTAAAAGCAAAAGCAGAGTCTTGAGCTGCAGGCTATTGGCAGTGTGTTCAGTCTGAAGCCCTTCATTTGACACACACACACACACACACACACACACACACACACACACACACACACACACACACACACACACACACAGTTATTGTGTTCAAGGATATGGGAGCCTGGGATTGTTTGGACTAGTGTCTCGAGATTTTCATAGCTTTGTCCAACCGCTGCACGGAAGTTATAGTGGTGTCACTGAACCCTCTGCAGGATTCTCTTATCTCGTTGTCGAGATTGTGGGTGTGTCTGGGTGTGTGTGTTTGCGTCAAAGTCTTGACTCAAGGTCTGCAGGTGCAAACTTCTCTCCTTTGACTTTTTTTTGCTTGAACGGTCGTTAAAAAAGAAGAAAACCTTGTCCCTTTCTAGTTTGAATTTGTTGCATTTTCAACATAATTCTACATTGTTCAGGGAAATGCTTTGTATGTTTCAGACAATAGATTTACACTCAGATAGTATTTTGCTAGTGATAATGTAAGGAAGCTAAAGTTAGCTAGCTGTAACTTAGTTATGCTGCAAGTTGCATATTTAATCCATTCCCAGTTTCTCAATTCAAAGCGATAAAACCTTTTTTATTTGAAATCGTTCTCTGCTTTAGATTGAATGTATTCAGGTTTGTAATTTCTCCGTTGTTTCAGAAGTACAAATGTAAGTACGAGGTACAGTGATAGAGAGATCAAATGATCTTGGGTCTTGAGAAAACCTTTCTACAACATGTACATTGAGCCGTCCTGGGTAGCGCAATCCATGTTGCTGTCTGACTTGTTCAGTCTGCCTTTCCTTCTCCCTCTTTAGCAAAGGTCAAAGGTCACATCACCAAAGCTGTGAAAGTGAACCCTGCTTTGTTCTCTCCTACAGTTTTGGAGTTGTCTAGCCCGAATCACACACATGCATGCACATAATCCACACATGCATATACGTATCTTACAAACACTCGCCCGCCCTCTACTTTCTCTTTCTCTTTTCTAATCTAGTCGTAGGACCAGTTGCTTCAACCTTTAGAGTTTCTGAATAGAGTTGACCTCCATGGCCCCAGTCTGATGCCTCAGCCCAGTTGATTTGTCACATCCTTTGGTTTTTAGTCCAACTAGAGGGGGCAAGGGTGAAACAGCACTAAAGTAAAACAGAGAACTCAAATGAGATGTTTAGGTGAAATACTTCTGGATTCCAGCACATGTAGTTTGACACTGTCTTGCAGTGAGTTGGATTAGAAAACTGACACCGCTCCTATATCTGTACACTTAATATGAGGCAAGCGCCAGTTAGCCTAGCACAAAACTGGGATCATGGGGGAACGAGTAGCTGGCTTTGTCTCAACTGTAAGAAAATATACCAACCTCCCTCCTAAAACTTTAAAATGTTGTTTTTACACTTACACTGTTTGTATTTGTATTTAAAAATCAAGATACAACATGTTAAATAGTGAGGTTGCCTTGAAGTTGATTTTGTACTGTTCTGTAGGACAGATTCAGTCTTTCTGCCAAGCTTGCTTTAGCTTTATTTGTACATAAATAGATTTGCATATCATCCAATGCCGAAACAACTGTATTTCTGAATATATCGACGTCGTCCTCCAACTCTCCAAAGTGGTGCATTTAGACTATGAAATGATAGTGCAGAGAGAAAGTTGGGGTTAGTTTGTAGCTCCTCTTGCCAAGTGCCAGGACGGTGGTGTTATGTGCGGTGCATTGGTCGGGGGTGGTGCTGCACTGAAGCTCTGTGGCCTGGTTTTCCCCAACATCTCTCCAACCCATCCTATCCTCTTCTTCTTTTTTCCAATCTCCTTGGTCCATCCTCCTCTTCTTTGAACTATCTCTCTCTTTCTCTGGCGTCCTCTCTGCCTCTCTCACCCTTCACTCTCCCTCAGTGTCCAGAAGAAAGGGGTGGTGCATTCCAAAAGCCTGGAGACCATTCCCCTCTTTCAGCCAGTGGCTCACAGAGTGACAGAAGAATTAGAATAAGAATAGCTGTCCATTCACCCCGGTGCCCCAGTGACGAGCCGGAGGGCGCACGGGAGGGAAGGCGAGGCAGAGGGAGGAGAGCAATAAAGGGGGGGGTCCCTCGCGCTGCATCCCCATTGGCCCGCGGCGTTCCCTCTGTTTTTACATCGCTGCCGTCAGTTGCGCTTTCAAGTTTGTTTTACACATTTTGGCTCACATACACACCACGCATGTGCATGCACGCGTAAACATACACATCGAGGTTCAGGGCCTGCACACGTGCACGCTCCGATACGGGCATCTACACACACATGCACACTGTCAGAGGAAAGTGGAGTGAGCAGTTGTGACCAGGCAGTGCAGAGGAGAGTGACCTGTGGCTGAGTGAGTATAGAGCTGGAATCTGAATATTTCCTGCAGGCTTTTCTTAGTGTTTTACTTATTTGTATGGCTGAAACTCTATTTGTTTTCTTGTCCTTCGGTGGCTTCTGGTGGAGATTTTCAATTCAACTCTGCTCTCACAACCTCTGGCTAAACTCTAAGCTCTCTTAACTATGTAGCTGTTAATATCTAACAATGTTGTCAAAGTTTAACAGTGCAACAAGTGTTTCCATCAAATTCAAATTCCTAAGTAAATGACTTGTGACCAGAACTAAGCGTTCATTTGAGCAGAAGTTATATTTTGTAGTGGTATTTGTAGCTTCTAATGAACATTAATGCTCATTTCAATGTCTCATAACAGGTTTTAGATCTCATAAGTGTATTTCTTTATAATATTCTTTAAAAAAAAATCATTTACCATGTTTTTTTCATCTCTAGGGCTCTTTAGTGGCGAACAGGCTTCTCCATTCTCTGCAGGTCATTCCACTCTGCACTATAGTGCTATAAGACCCTAACTCATCTCAACTGCCAGCCCACAAGGGCATTAATGAATGAATACATGGACCCTTACCCTATACCTCAAAAACATCTGTATTTAAAACACAATCTATGGTATATGGTCTTTACTCTAGACGACATTTTATCTTTGTGAGGAAACATTTGCCTATTTGTTGATTAAGTTAAATGATAAATTATAGTTAGCTTTAGTTCCAATCATATGTTTTATATTTGGTTTGAAAACATTTTTAGTTAGACCTCAACGCCAACTTTACACGGGGAAGCGGCAAAGTGCCATTTTTGTGCAGCCAGTGGGCGTTTCTTTTCAATTCTGTCATGAAGCTTGCCGCACAAATATACTGTGGAATATTAATCCTCCCTTCTTGCTTTGTTTATGTCCTTTTTATTTAGTAAAGACTCAAAAGACTCTGATTGGTTGCAGGAACTCTTGCGCTGCATTTGGCTCGAAATGATTGTTTGGCCGCACTTTGCAGCAGATTTAAAATAGCTTTGCCCAGATTGTCCTCCACAGCTTTCCGTAGACATCTATTTCTCTCGGTGTGAATTCAGTGTACCAGCTCTCTGCCACCTGACTCCTGGGGAGCTTCATACTGTTTCCCCCCATTATCTTGTATAAGAAATGGGGTTACCATTCATTAAAGCTACAATCAACATACAAAGCCTAACCCAACAAGCAAGATAACCTTAAACAAAAAAACCTCTAGCCAGCCTGCTCCCTTTTCTCACTTTGATTGGACAATAGGACTTTAATCGTGGAAAAACTTGGCGAAATCCATGTACTTAAATGTAGGATTCTGAGGCATTTTCATAATAAGCCATAGTCCCAAACTATAAAGAAAAACTCAATCATTTGAATTTGGCTGAGAAGTGATGTAGCATGCATCAGCTGCTATCACAATACGTTGTTATACAAGTGTATTTAGGCTTTATACATATGTTATGTGTTGTTATGGTTGCAGTCAATGGATTAATACTCATGTAAATGTGTTGAACTGAGTGTGGAGACGTTGTGGGGTCCCTCCTCAGTGCCTCTTCCTAACAGTGTGGGCAGGGGGCCACATGGACCTCTTATTGCCAAGCAGAGTGTGAAAAATGCTTTCCAACAGTGACCTGCTTTAGATAGAACCTGGATTACTGAGGAAGGTTAAGCTGTTTGAGGAATTCTTTCAAACTGGAGGCTTATTTGAATTGCATAAGCAGTCCTAGCTGTGAAGTCAGTCCTCCCATTTAGTGTGTTACTTCCTGTAAGCACTTGTATTTGTCTCAGAGGTCAGATTGGTATAGTGTGTGACATGAACAATGTGTGTTCTCACCTGCCAATGAGTGTGCCCGCAAAACACACACAGTGTTCTGTCCTATTCATTGAGCAGATGTCTGTTTGTGGAGCCTACGTATACAAGAGGCCTTGTCTCTCCTCGGCATCACAACATCAGGACTGTTCTACCTCTACCAAGACTACTAACCTACAGTGGCATTTCTGAAGTTATTATTCTTTAAACATGCTTTTTGTTTTGGACTTTGTGAAACGGGGATTTTTATAATGTGTTGTACTTTTGTAGACCAAATGATCAGTCGATTCATCTAGAGAATAATTGGCATTATAATTGATAGCGAAAATGTTTATTACAGCCAACAATGCGAAACCCCAAAAAGGATACTAGAAGTGAAAATTTTGGCAAAACATTTCAGAATCAATATCAAAAACTATTCCTCTGGAAATAGAGACATGTGTGGACCTGGAGTGCATTTTAGGGCATTGTACTAAAGGAAGCTTCTTAAGACGTCTTATTGATTATATGTTTACAATCTCCAATAATGTGTGTTTTTCTTCTTACAGCCAGAGATACAGCCTGGTGTCCATGCGTCCAGCAATCATGATGCCTGCCATGGCCGTGTACCTGAGCCTCCTCACGCTGGGTGAGTACAAGATCAGTTTAGTCTCTGCCTGTAAAGAGTGCTTTAATATCTCATTTAGGCCAAGACTACCTGAAAAAGGACGTTTTGGTTGGGCGAAACTATCTGCTGATTGTGGTTCTCATATACTTCCTTCATAGTATATTTGTAAGTTTCCCAATAAAATATAGCACTTTATCTACCTGACTATCATTATTTACAAGGCCCAGTTACTGACTCTTGCTGAAAAATGCTGATAATAAATGCCGGGAACTTATTTGTAGGCTCCAGACAAAATGATTCATAGCATCACACGACAAAAAGTGTTAAATGGTTGCCTGATCAAAGATAAAATAGATTTTATAAGGACAAAAAGAGAAATCAAATATAATTTTTAATATTTCATTATAATAATTTATAAAAAAAAAAAATAGGGAATATTACCCACCCCTAAAAAGTAATGCTTCTACATTTTCAAACCTTAACAGTGCAACAGCTCCTGTACAGGGTGTCCGCGGGGTCTTAAAAAGTATTAAAAGTTGATAAATCAATTTAGCGAAAATGAAGGCTATTAAAAAGTATGAAAGGGCATTTTCCAAGGTATTACATTTTGTAGCTTGTTTTCAATAAGTATATAAATTGTCCAAAGAGGTTGTATTCTACAGTCTGCCTGAATGTAATCATTGCGTAGGTGTGTGGTGTGATTCTGTGTAGTTTATTTATGGCATCCCGTTGGGTTTGACGTCATCTGAACAGGACATCGCACGCTCACTGCTTGATAGCGCGAAGGTCCAGGTTCATCTGACTTCAGGATTCCTGCATACACCCTGAGCTCTCAACATGCCCAGACTTGGAGTGATTTTCACCTCTTATAAAACTTTCCGCCTCATTCTGAAAGAAAGAAGTGAAATGTGCCCCGATGTAGTTCATTCAGCGTTTCACACAAAAAAAGTGTTACTTCACAGTTTTACCACACATTTTTATTTTTTTGTCTTTCAAAATTATCTTTTAAATTGACAAACATCATATGTGTAATTCGTGGCACAATTCAAACTGGATCGAAAGATAACCTTTCTCTCTCCATTGACTTCAATACATAACTTTTCCTAAATGAGGTCCCATGGAGGTCCACCGGAACGGGAGGGACTTCGTGTCATGAGTGCATGTAACTTAATGAGCCTTAAAAACACACGTCTTCCTTTCATGTGCCTTAGTACTTTTTAATAACAGAACAACCTTATTTTCTGAAAAGCACTGTTCTGTAACACGATGGTTATTAATCACTGACCTCCGTTGTGAAACCTGCTTGAATTGTGATCGTTTTTGGATCATTTTTCTGGATTGATTGCGTTGGTTTTTGAGCTACTGGATAAAAAAATTGCCCCGAATTGTTTTCCTTCAAACTCCTTTTAAGGGATAATTAAATTCTTGCTTTGGCGCTACATTTTCTGACTTACAGCAGAGTTATTTACCTGTTTAATATAATAATAATAATAATAATAATAACATTTGTACGACCTGCTGAAGTGTCACATGCTCCCAAAAGAAGGCTGAAAGCAATCAAAACGTTTCACAGTTTGTTTTTATTCTTCACAAGTTGATTGTGGTTGTTTGCACTCTCTCTGCCGGCACATGCATATATATTTTTGGAATAAAAAATGGAGATTTATTTTTTATTTAAAGTTCATTGTGCAATAAAAACATAATTTAGTTTTCTGCTCATGCCAAATAAACATTCTCTGGGACTTTAATTGCACAATTTTATGCTAAAAAGAGCTCTTATTTTATGTTTTGGTGATTACTTTGTTTAATAAAGCTCTTTGTGAACACAGTGTATTTTGTACTACACCTCAAACCTACAAATCAAATAAAAAAGGCAGAGTATAAGTACACACACACCATTTCCATTAGAAATATCAATCCAGAAGTATAGTAATAGTGTATATGATATTATTGTTATATTATTATTGATGCATTAATGTGTCCCTCACTGTAATGTTGCAGCTGGTAAATTAGGGGTTTATTTTTATGAATTATTTAAACTGATAGGAATCTCTCTAGTGTAAAGTTAGCATTGTAAAAATAAATCAAACATAGATCATTTTTTTGATTTTCATATGTGAGGATATCGAGGTCCCGCCCCCTCTGATCCCTGATTGGCTGTCGCGGTTTCCTCTCAGCAGCTGATTGGCTGTTTCCGCGTTTGAGTTTATTCCGGAGCAGAGACAGGAAACAGACCGTTGCTAAACTATTGCTAAAGGATGTATTTACTGTTTATTTTCTGAGCTGTTGATTGTTGAACTGATTTTATTTGGCCATGAGAAGAGTCACACTGTTTGTCAACGGAACCTCCTCAAATGGAAAGGTAAGCTGTGACCATAGACTGTATACATATATAAATATAGATGTGTTTGGTTAGCATGTTGCTAAAAACAAAAACAGCTACGTTAGCTTTTCAGTCTGTTTTTTACACATGTGGAAAATATGCTTTTGTTTTGTTGTATTTATCCCTCAGGTGGTGGCTGTGTTCGGCTCTCTGGAGGATCTCCTGTCCGCTGCCAGCTCTAAACTGGGCATCAAAGTCTCGCGAGTTTACAACGAGAACCGCGGCCTGATAGATGACATCACTTTGATCAGGTGAGGAGCTGTCAATCAAAAATCAGACTTTAGTTCCACCTGGAGTAAATCCACAAGCTACCCTGCAGTATACAAAGTCATTCAAACTAGCTGCACCTTTACCAGCTTTGAGAACACTTTCATGATCAATCATTATAAAACATCATATCTATTATTCTGAAATGGACCATTCTGCACAATGACTACTTTTACTGTCGCTACTTTCACTATATTTTGATGAGAATACTTTTCTACTTTCACTTGAGGAACATTTTGAATGCAGGACTTTTACTGTAACAGAGTATTCCTACACTCTGGTACTTCTACTTTTACTCAAGTACAAGATCTGAGTACTTCTACTTTGACTAGAGTACAAGATCTGAGTACTTCTACTTTTACTCAAGTACAAGATCTGAGTACTTCTACTTTTACTCAAGTACAAGATCTGAGTACTTCTACTTTTACTCAAGTACACCTTTTCTTTACAGCATTGTTAAACAGGTGCTCATCTAAAATATTTTTTATAAAATTCGGCCCCTACCTCTAATAAAGAAAAAAATTCGAAACACAGTGCACTGATTTTTATTAGTTACATACGTTAATCATAATATTCAGTCTATACCACTCTCTGGCACTAAACTATGTCAGAAAAAAATAAATCAACATCTTCCAACTACAAATCTACTCTTCTCTAAATCGACTATTACACCATTTTCACTAAATCAATCTCGTTATCATTAAAGGACTTCCGCATGTCGTACAATCACACAACCACATATAACGCACAATCACTCACACTCTCACACTCACGCACCGCACACGCACACACATGAGTCACAACTACGGAGCAACTACTAGGTATGTGACTGGCACGAGAATCTTTCTAAGTCTTACCCAAGTTTCAATTAGGCCCGACGCCAGCTAGTCTTTGCGAGGATACCTTAGAGCACAATAAGGGGTTTGTAGCCTTGTGTGCCTCTCTCTCTTATTAATGTTGTTGTTGTTGTATCGATTGTTGTTGTTGCACCTCTATTATTTGTTAGTTGGCTAAATAGAATCTATATGTTCCTCAACGACGTAGTGACAAGAGTGTCTTGTATACCTCGGTCGTACTGACATAGAAAGGACTGGTATTAAAGAGTGACGTTCTTGTGTGTATGTGTGATGTTTGATGTGTTGTATCGTGTGTGTATGTGTGTGTGTGATGTGTGTGTGTGTGTATGTTTAGTGTTTGTGTGTGTGTGTATGTGTGTGTGTGTATCTGTGGTGTGTGTCCGTGGTTGTGTGTGTGTGGTGTGCGTGTGTTATTGGTGTGTGCTGTATGTGTGTGTGTTATGTGGTGTGTGTGGACTTATTTCGCACACCAAACGTAGAACAATCGAGACACAACCCAGGTCGAAGGGACACACAAACACACAACCAATACACACAGACAACCACACAACACACACACCACACACACACCACACAAACACACCACACACCACAAATAGTCATATATAAACCGCACGTACGCCACACACCTGCCACACACACAGGGAATACACACACAATGAAACACAGAGTACACACACAGACACACCAGATGACTGTAACACCTCACACTCATACACAATGTAAACGTCCACACACACACACACAAATTTACAAACACCCACACAGGACACTCACACAATACACACCCCTAATACACACAACACACCCACACACACACACACAACACTACACCAATTACCCTCTCACACACACATTGACGCTTCCTCGTAGAAATTCGCAACTCAGACAATGATAAGAGTTGGAACTCTAGATGGACCACAAGCCACCACTTCGCTCGCGGGCAGTGTACTTACGCAGTCGGTTCTAGCACACTCATACTAGCGAGAGTCCCAGTCACTCCAGTAGGACTCCCAGACGTGTGCCTCCATGTCCACTATTGTCACCATGTCACACTTTGTCCATGCTCAACATCATGTCCATGTCCACTATGTCCATGTCAATCTATGTCCATGTCCACTCATGTCCATGTCATGGTCCCTATGTCCTATCATGTCAACTGTTCCAGTCCATACGTCCACCTGTGTCCATGTCAACTGTGACTGTGTCCATGTCCATGTGTCCCATGTCCACTGTGACTGTGTCCATGTCCACTGTGTCCATAGTCCATGTCCACTTGACTGGTGTCCATTATGTCCACTGTGCAATGTCCACTGTGTCATGTATGTATCCTTTCCATCACGTACGGTCAGTAACCCACAGCTCTGTCTCCTCTACATTAGTACTCGCCAAAGTGTGTTTTGTTCACACATTACATGTCGCAAAAGTCAGTGTGGTAAACAATACCAACTTAATAGTTTTAATAGGAAAATTCTACTGTTGTAGTAATACACATGTAGCACCGTGTCGATAGTTTGCCCTAGCCTTTCTAATTGGAAAACGATAGAGTAACTGAACGTATGTATCAAAAAGTCGTTATTCCAGGTACCTCCGAGGATGAGAGAGCCTCTCGTCCGTCCTTTGTAAGGTTATCCCGAAGGTACAGTACACTGGGTCTCTGTGCCGAGAAAAATAAACCAAAATCCCGGAAGTATGATAAAATCTCTAACAAATTATTTGCATGGAAGTCTGCTCAGAAAGGAGACTCTGCATGTCTGTAGTAGCGAGAGACGTCCTTGTTGTCCTAATGATAGTCTTGGGTACCGTAATATTTTTTCACCGTTGTTCCCATCTTCATGAGTCTGGAACATGACCTCATTTTCATCTTCATGAGTCTGGAACATGAACTCATTTTCACATCTCATGAGGTCCAGAACATGAACTCATTTTTCATCTTCATGAGTCTAGACAAGAACTCATTTAATAATTGTTTTCCCTATTTTTTTTTTTTTTTTTTTTTTTTTTTTTTTTTTTTTTTTAATTCATTTNTAGTAGTAGTAGCAGTAGCAGTAGTAGTAGTAGAAGTGGTAGTAGTAGTAGTAGTAGTAGTAGTAGTAGTAATAGAAGTAGTAGTAGTAGTAGTAGTAGAAGTAGTAGTGGTAGCGGTAGCAGTAGTAGTAGCAGTAATAGTAATAGTCGTAGGTAGTAGTAGTAGTAGTAGTAGTAGTAGTAGTAGTAGTAGTAGTAGTAGTAGTAGTAGTAGTAGTAGTAGTAGTAGTAGTAGTAGTAGTAGTAGTAATATAAGTAGTAGTAGTAGTAGTAGTAATAGAAGTAGTAGTCGAAGTAGTAGTAGTAGTAGTAGTAGTAGTAGTAGTAGTAGTAGTAGTAGTAGTAGTAATAGAAGTAGTAGTAGTAGTAGTAGTAGAAGTAGTAGTGGTAGCGGTAGCGGTAGCAGTAGCAGTAGTAATAGTAGTAGTAGCAGTAGCAGTAGTAGTAGTAGAAGTGGTAGCGGTAGCGGTAGTAGCAGTAGTAGTAGTAGTAGAAGTAGTAGTGGTAGCGGTAGCGGTAGCAGTAGCAGTAGTAATAGTAGTAGTAGCAGTAGCAGTAGTAGTAGTAGAAGTGGTAGCGGTAGCGGTAGTAGCAGTAGTAGTAGTACTAGTAGTAGTAGTAGTACCTGCTATGCATCTAAAGTTATAGTTATTTATGAAACCAGTTGTGTGTTTATGGCTGCAGAAGTCTGCCAAAAGTTTGTGCTTTTAACATCTTCCTTACTTGAGCAAAGAGGAAAGTTTACATGACAAACGATAGAATAAGAATAAGCAGAACCACTGCATTGGCTCTAAAGTCTGAATTTGAGACTAGAGAAGAAAATGTTTTGTCTGTGTGTTTCCCTTTGGCTTTTACATGATGTTCTGAGGAGTTTACGATGGTTTCCCCTGCAGTATCCATGCCATAATGAAACAAACTCGTTGGCGTTGCTCTCAGTGCAGTTTGTCCCCGGGCTTTCCTTCTTCAGTGCATTAGAGAAAGTAAATCATTCTTAACGTGCAGACTAAGTTTAGTCCTCTTCTTCCTCTTTCACCTGAGCCTGCAAATGAAAGAAAGATATGTTGAGACTCCACACTGTTAATTACAGGTGTCACAAAGTCGCTCTCTGCTTTTATAATTGCTATCTTTCGCAGCTCCTTCCCCGTGTGGTTTACTTCTCAGGACCCATCCCCCCTAATGACACAGTGCCACTGAAATAACCTATAAAAACGGTCTTTTTTTAACACTGCTTCCTTCCCTAATGTGATTCTTTTCCCAGCAGAGTGGTCCAGGTAATGAAAGGTCCAGACCTCTGCTCCCCTGCTCCCTCTGAGCAGCAGCTGGTCGTCCAGCAGCCGTAACACCGACTGACAGCTAGCTTCCTGTCCTAATAACACAACAGTAACAGCTCCTGCTATCGCTGCGGTTCAAAGCTGTGCTGTAGATTAGAAAATAAATGCATGAACTTTAATATTTGCCACTGATTAATGTCAGGTGGTGCAGGTTTGATGCAGGTTAGCAGAATCCAATGTTTTGCTGAATGATGACCTTTTCTCTAATCAATTCATTGTTACGAGAACATTATATCGGGTTATCTGCATACATAATAAGGCTGAAATCACTCTTCCTGAACACTGAGACATGTCTTGTAATGTAATATGTGTTTGTCTGTTTGTTAGCAGGATTACAGAAAGACTACAGGCCAGATTTCCATGTGACTTTCCTTGGAAACGATGGCTCAAACGGGGAATATTTGATTTTAAGTAGAATAAACTGACCCATTATGACCCACAGAAATTGTGGAGTTGGATCCAAGTTATGAGTCAAATTTCTTTCTTTTTTTCACTTTTGTAACATTTTGCAAGATAAGGCTTTTGTGCTGCATTCAAGTGGTGTCCGAATAACTGGGAAATGTGATAATCTAATGATTAGCATGACGGTAAATGGTTTTTATTTCTAAAAAACAAATGATAAATCCAAAAAAGCAGTGCATAAAAAGATCCATCCATCCCTTTGCATCTTATTCAAATGTCTAATTCACATATTTATGATAGTCAAATTGGAAAGGGAAGGAGATATCAAAGAAACAGTCTGTCCTTACCCGGCCCTGAGAGAAGGAGATCTTATCAGCCAGGATAGTTAAACATGTTGTGTGTGAGTAAAGTCTTGTGTTTACATAATGATCATGTCATGTTGGATTAGAGAAAAGATTAGGCTCGGTGAAAGCTACAAAGCACCACTGATTATTTAGTCAAATGTCACGACTGCTAGTAGACACCAACATCCACCAACATCCTTCCTAACACTGTTGATCTAAGTGTTTCAATTTTGGACTTTCCTTTTCTTTTTCCCCTTGCATCAGACCAGTCTCACCAACATTTCTCCACATGGGAAACTTTTCCCTGTTTGTTTTTGAGTGGGGCAGTTTAAATGTGACCTATATTACCTAAAAGAACACATTTAAAGGGACGGAATTGTATTATGTGAACATGAAGTGCAGCAGGAGAACAAGGCTTCTCTGTCAGTATTAAATGTTTTATAAAGGTGTGTTTGATTTGGATTGAGTGAGTATTAGCTTGTGTTTGACAGAGCAAGTAGCTGCAGGATAACTTAGTGAACGCACACACCCTGTTGAGCGGGGCCTGTCAGTTTTATCCTGCAGAGAGCTCTGTTAAGCATTGAGATTCTGTTCAAAAACAGTTATTGTTGTGGTTCCTTTTGCAACAAAGACTTTCTTGTGGCTTCTTCAAAGTAAAAGTGTGTTTAGACAGTTGAATGCATTTAACGTAGCAACAATAGCAAGGAAAATAAGTACCTTTTATCCATTATGTGTGAAGTGGCACATTCACTCCCCTTTTTGCCTCCATATATGAATATGTGCTTACTCCACATGTTTCTTTTACACAGCTGCATGTGTCCCAGAGTTTAATCACATGCATGCTTGACCTCCTAAACACACTCATGAACACACACACACACACACACACACACACACACACACACACACACACACACACACACACACACACACACACACACACACACACACACACGCACACGCACACGCACACGCACACGCACACGCACACGCACACACACACACACACACCCTTAAAAAGGGTCCATGTTCTTGGCTTTCAACAGACAAGAAGCTTCTGAATAAGATTTACTGTACATTGTCAGCTTTTACAAATGGGAAATGGAACTACACACGAACACCTCTAAAACCATTTGCACTCTTAGCCTAATGAAGTCCAAACTAAACATCATAATGTCTTAAGTGCTGGTGCCGCCTATAGCGGACAAAAAGCCTTTGAATTTTTCTCCAAATTCAGTCAAGAGTTGAAGTTAGTTTCCAGGAATAAAATACTTACAGTAAATGTAATTTAGCATTTGTGGTGAATTAAATGGAGTTATTTCTGTCACAGTGTCTGTCTGGAGGCCTCCGAGCAGGGTTTAGTTTATCCAATAGGTCCCAATGCATTCCATCTGTGTGTGACTATGTAAGTGTGTGTGCTTTTGTACCGTTTTGTGCATTTTTGATCAACACCAGGGTGACTCATGCTCGTGTGTGTGTGTGTGTGTGTGTGTGTGTGTGTGTGTGTGTGTGTGTGTGTGTGTGTGTGTGTGTGTGTGTGTGTGTGTGTGTGTGTGTGTGTGTGTGTGTGTGTGCGTGTGTGTGTTATAACCAGTGAAATCAGAGCACCATGCTGTCCCAGGCTTCCCAAACATCATCTCTCAGCTCAGTGACTCATCTCATCCAGACTGAGGATGAATCTATCGATATTGAGTGACTCTTCATTCAATGAACTTTGGGTTGTCTGGTTTCTGACTCTCACAGATCTCTCTCTGACTACAACTACTTTGATAATTGTTTCAGTCAAGCAAGAATGGCCCTTTTCTCCTTGTTCCAACCTATCTAGTGTGCTTCTTCTCCTTGTTTCATATCATTGTGATCAGAATACGTTTTGTATTTTGGAGAACAACACATTTGCAGATATCACCTTGGGCTCTGAGAAACTATGATGATGGAAATACGTTGATATGGTTTAGGACACTGACACTTGTTGCCTCCCATCTTCTTTATATGTCATGTATATAAAAAAAAAAGGCATCTTTCATGAGCTAAATAAACAGCTCTGTTCTCAGCTTTGTAGTCCTTCAGTTCTTCTGAAATAAATCAAATCTCTACAATTGGTGAGACATGAAAAGTACCACAGTACAGACTTTTATAGGAGTGGTAACTGCTCCATGGAAAACTGTTGTTTTGCTGAATTAAAAAAAGGTTTCTCTTCATGTTTTCCAGCCATTCTCCGGCGACCAGATGGACGACTTCAGCAGTGAATTATTCAGCAGTTTCTTTGACGACCATCTATTAGAGCGGCCCATCGTGTCAGACAGACCTTCACCTATAAGCATGGATATGGACGACAGCAGCCCAGGTCAGAGCCTCTTTTAATATCATCAGTACAATAATACAAATGTCACTCCTCTCAGAATTTAAATATCAGAATACAATAAAAATGTGTATGGGTTTGGATCACAGAGGTCGTTCCTTCCAATAACTTTCCCCATACTTCCCCATTATTGACAATAAAAATATCAGAGCAGGTTGGTTTGTGGAGCTCTTCCAACGGCCCTGAAATACAACAAAAGTTTTCCTCACCGTCACATTTGTATGACCTTATTTCTCCAGGCAAACCGCCAAAAGTAAAAAGTAGAAAAAGACCCCAATGCATTATTTGGTTGGATTTCAAAAGCAAAAACTCTGGTCCTGTCTCCCCTATAAAGCTAAAATCCAACTATAGAGAGATGCGAAAGTCTGTGACACCCAAAACTCCTGCTTTTTAGACACAAACACACAACGTTTACCCCTCACTAGCAGGGTACAACTAGGCACTCAGTTGATAACAAGCTACACAAATACGCTTCAGAGTTATTGAGCTGTAGCTTCTCACAGTGTGTTGAAGCTGTCAAAGGAATCAGTCTGCAGCACTGCATGTCACACACATCACTTGAGACGATTTGGTGTCCCTGAGTCACTAGGGCTTTAAATGGACTATATATATTATACTATACTATACTATATATTATACACATCTTAAGATTCATATCAGTATGTAGTGTCTCTACTTTAAAGAGTCCTCTCCTGCTGATGTTCAGGTGTATATCAGTATGTAGTGTCTCTACTTTAAAGAGTCCTCTCCTGCTGATGTTCAGGTGTATATCAGTATGTAGTGTCTCTACTTTAAAGAGTCCTCTCCTGCTGATGTTCAGGTGTATATCAGTATGTAGTGTCTCTACTTTAAAGAGTCCTCTCCTGCTGATGTTCAGGTGTATATCAGTATGTAGTGTCTCTACTTTAAAGAGTCCTCTCCTGCTGATGTTCAGNACCGTAACTACGTACTACGTTACTACTTACTAGTAGTAGACACGACACACACACACACACACACACACACACACACACACACACACACACACACACACACACACACACACACACACACACACACACACACACACACAACACACACACACACACACACACACACACACACACACACAGACTATAACACCCCTTGCATATATATATATATATGCCGTTAATAACTGTGTAATATACACCTGGCTGCTAAATCCTAAGAACTGTTACAGGATGTGTATTTTGAAAATTATGTAACTTTTTTTATTTTTTATTATATTTTTTATTATATCATAACTTAGTACTTTAATGCATGTAACATATGTAACATGAAGCTGTCTGTGGCTCTTTTTTCTGCTGTAACTATGTAAATGTCCCCTCTGTGGGACTAATAAAGGTATTCCGATTCTCTTTCTGTTACCAATCAGTGTCTTAAAATATCTAAAATACATGTATTTTAAGTCCCTGGTCTTCTCAAGTAAAAAGCACCATTGATAGTTAATTTAAGCTCTTTGAAAATGAGCAAAAAGTACCTAAATGAAACCCAACCTGTCCTTTGGGTCTGCAGGAACACGCCTCAGGCTCCGTTCACCTCTGCACCACCCCTTTGCGTCTCTGCTCTTTAAAAAGGAGACTCGTCAGGGGAAGTCTGTCTGCAGCCGCCTCTCCGACCTGCAACACAGACAAGCAAACACCGTCAACATCTGCCCGCCAGGTGAGGGTTTTACATTTTACTGCGATATCACAACCACAGACATTTAAAAGTGTGTGAACACATGCACTGGGAGGGTAAACTGTACGAATCTCCAGTTTTATGTCACTTACAAGCAAAATGTCGGGAATTGCATGAAGACGATCGAGCGTCAAATTAAAATTCCTTCTCAACCCTGACACACCCTTTTCTCATTTTACATTCTCATGTAGCAGAATCGTTTAAAGCAGATCCTTTGCTTGAGTTACTAGGTGTTTTAAAGTAATATCATGTGTTTTGGATGTTATATCTCTGTGCAAAACACATATTTAAACTTTTCCATCTCATGTACTCATTGCGAGGCTTAGAGGGATCATATTACTTCCTGTGAGCCATCGGGAAAACCCTTTTTCCTTCCTTCCTCAGGATGAAGAAGAAGCTGATCCTCGATGTGGACACCGGGGTGGACGATGCTCACGCCATCATGATGGCCCTGGCCGCCCCCGACGTGGAGGTTTTGGGGATCACCTGCTGCCATGGCAACACCCCCCTGGACAACGTCCTCAAAAACACGCTGCGTGTCCTGCAGGCAGCAGGCAGGCTGGATGTGAGTTTGAATGTAACATCAGGGGTGTTAGCGCATGTCCATGGAAGGTATGATGGTATCAAAATTAGAATAGCTCAATGGGATGGGTGGGGAAATTAGGTTGGGTTGTGTATGTTCAATATTGGCCTATTTGTACAAAAAAAAAGCTACGGAAATTTGCTGAGAAAATTTGATGTGAATTTGCATAAATAAAACAGTAATAATCCTGAGTCATATGAATACAGAATAATAATTGTGCAGGTTTTAGAATATTGTCTGTATTGCACAGTTTAAGAGGGTTTGCGCAGCTGTTGGTTGGAGTAAAACTAAAAGTATGCATGCTTTACACATCCCGCTCCACAGATCCCAGTGTATGCCGGCTGTGATAAGCCCCTGCTGGCCCGTAAACAGCACGCTGGAGATTACCACGGGAAGGACGGGATGGGGGACGTCCCGGACCCCAACGCCCCGGGGCTGGAGCTGCTGCACAAGAGGAACGCCGTGAAGGCCATGATCAAGATGATCAACGAAAACCCCGGAGAGGTGAGGCTTCATGGGTCTGAGAGTAGCAGAGGGGTGTGACTGTGTTAAGATTGTCACCAGATTACATTAGTTAAAAGAAAAATAAATAACAATGTATGAGAAAATAGAAAAGTAGTAATGTTTGTGGTGTTTTATACCTCACCCATTTTTCCCCAAAAATATCATACAAGTCTAAATGTGTGTGTTTGCTGTCGACAGGTGACTCTGGTTGCCACGGCGCCCCTCACTAACCTGGCCGTCGCCGTGCAACTGAACCCCAAAATCCCTAAGAAACTGAAGGCGCTCTACATCATGGGAGGAAACACTGAATGTATGTTGTTACTTTCAAAATGACTGTTAAATATCTTCCTCCTCTGCAATCAAAGTTATGATGTGTGTGTGTGTGTGTGTGTGTGTGTGTGTGTGTGTGTGTGTGTGTGTGTGTGTGCAGCCAGAGGTAACACTACAGTGTGTGGAGAGTTTAACTTTGTGGCTGACCCCGAGGCGGCCTACATCGTGTTGGACCGCTACACCTGCCCCACCTACATCGCCACCTGGGAGTTCAGCTGCAGGAACAGCCTGCCCTGGGTGAGGCAGCACACACAGATTTTAAATTCATCATTCATTTGAAAGAATTCATATGCTGACACACAGATGTGATAACGCCCTCTGTCTTGCTCCCTCAGTCCTGGTGTGATGAGCTATTGGCCCTAAACACACCCAAAGCCAACTTTGTGAAGACTATCTCGTGCCTTTCCAACAAAGTAAGGACTGTGCAGAAACAAATAACACTTTGAAATATCATGGTCACATTTGCTGTAACATTGGCAATACGCTCCAGGAAACGGCTGCTTTAAACACCATGTCCTATGCATGTTTGCACAAGTTGTTCTCAGATGGGTAATGCACCACACCTCACTTTAAAATGTCTGTGTAATCTGCAGAATATATATGTTGTATATTCCAAATATTTTACCAGGGCTGGGCTAATCTTTTTGGAGCCCTAGGCAGAATGCACTCCCTCTGACTATCACTGTAAAATGAGACCTGCACATTTCTGCTTAAAGAGGAAATATTATGCTGATTTTCAGGTTCATATTAGTATTTTGTGCCTCTACTGTGACATGTTTACATGCTTTAATGATCAAAGGTGGGAGTGAGACTCTCTCTGGAAGAACACTTTGGGATTTTAGCCTTTGCAGACCATTTAAATGCACAAAAACCTATACAGTATAACCCACTACAGGAAAAAGGAGAACCCTAAAAAGCACAAAGGGCTGTTTTTAACAACTCATACATGTTGTTTGGTGGCCCTCTAGTGTCAGCTGTATGGTCACTACATGCCTTAATGTGCGTCATGATGTGTTTCTCTGCAGAAAGCTCGGTCTTCAGACTACCAAAAGGAGATCACAGAAGGAAAAGGCTTCAACTCCTGTGACACCTATGCTTTGGCCGCCGCCATCGATGATACTCTCATAACAAAGAGTGAAGAGGTGGGAATCTCTTGCTTAACGGTCTTTTAAATACACCCAAATCAAATCATTTCCCAACCTTTCATTGTGTTTTTCCATCAGGTTGCAGTGTCAGTGGAGCTGGAGGGGAACTTCACCCGAGGCATGATGGTGCTGGACTACATGGGCCAGATGAAGAAGAAGCACAAGGTCTTCATCATGAAGGAAATCGACCAGGAGAAGTTAAAGCAGATGTTCATGAACTCAATGAAGTAGAAATGAAACACATCAATTGGGTGCATCAGAACGAATAAACGTGACTTTTACAATGAAAAAGGACTTGGGTTTTCTTTATTTAACATTTTGATGGTCTTCCATGCCAAATAATCTTTCACACGACCTGACATGACCTATGCAGCACAACACATATTCAAGCAGCAATACAATATGTTATAAATACACACAATTAAAGACAAGCACATCTCACATTTCCTCCCAAAGTATTATTTATTTTTGGTCTAAAGAGATGCACATTTTATTGATGCCCTGAAAGCCAAGTCTCCATGAGGTTTTATTTACTTCACATATGGTTTAAATATATTTTTCGTACTCGCTGTTCTACTTGGATGAACACTCAGAGGGTTTTTGTCCAAGCACTATTTAATATCTCCTCTAATGCTCACGCCATAGAATTTGTTGACATGAGAAGTTAAAGCAGATGTTCATGAACGCACTGAAGTAGAAATATACAAAAACAAGCTGAAGGCATGAATGTGGTTCACCAAAATAAAAGATAACAGGAATATAGCTGGAATTTTTTCAACCACAGACACACTTAAAGTTCCTGTCTGTCTCACATGCAAAGCATATCACACGTCTGTGTCCACAAGCATGCAACTGCAGAGAAGCAATTAAAGCATGCTAGACATGCCATTTAACTCATAGATAAAGCAATTATGTATACTAGGAGGAGGGGACTAAATGTTGTTATGCAAGAAGTCCAACTAATTATCTTGCATTATATGAACATTTGCCTCAAGCAAAGCAAAAAGTTTGTTCTGTTGCGTCATCCTAAATTTTGAAACAATACAAAAAGCAGGGGGGAGCAGAAAGGCGTTTCACTCAGGGGGACTCAGTTTGACTGGTAAGTTGGTTGTTTTGCTTTCTGTGCAACTAAACTGCATGCTTTCTCACCCAGTTTGTTGATTAGTTAATGCAAAATAGATTAGCTTTTACTAAGAATGTGCAAATACCCAAATTGACTCAGGAGTGACTCGGTTTAGGTGTGGACCCACCCTTTCCAAAAACATGGCGGCCAGCACTGACGCGACAAACCCCTTCGAATCTGAACACACACCTTTATGCCTTTTCTCGCAGGTAAAATGAAGAACAAGATCATCATCGACGTGGACACAGGTGTGGACGATGCTCAGGCTATCATGATGGCGCTCGCGGACCCAAACGTGGAGGTTTTGGGGATCACCTGCAGCCATGGCAACACCCCCCTGGAGAACTCCTGCAAGAACACACTGAGGGTGTTAAAAACCTGCAACAGGCTGGACGTAAGGTTTATTATGAGGACCTATTACCAGACCTAAAACTGTCATGTATTTAATAGTAGTAAAATATAGAAGTATTGACCTTACAAAGGGTTGCATACCATTTATAACTTTTTCGTCATGAAGCTTCTTTCTTAGTAATAAGTCAATAATAATAATGCAGGGAAAACATAGGAGAATTGTACAAATCATATTGAATTTTTGTATTTTATTTGAATTACAATAAGAAACTTTTGGAAGTGTGTTTTGTCACTGTATGTTGAGCAGTTTACAAGTTTCGGTGAGATGTGGAACATTATATAAGAAGAAAGACTGGGGGAAAATAACTTTACAGGTGCTCAGATAGAAAAATATTTGTGGGTATTACATTTTTATTCATGGGGAACAGATGGACTGACCCAAACAAAGTTGTTGACACTTCTACTAAGAGCAAGCAACATGGCACGACAAAACATAAAAAACAAAGAAGGCAAAGTTGTTTATTTGACAAATATTATATTCGAATTTCATCATCTTTTTCTTTTTTTTAATATATTCTTTACTTATGTTCTTTTTTAACTTAGTTTAGACCCCCTGGTATGAACAGTGGTGTGTATATATAATGATAATGCTATATAAGAAGCATATTTTCTTTAATAAACAGCTGTAATCCCCCACAGATCCCAGTGTACCGGGGGTGTGCGGAGCCCCTGCTGGCTCGCAGACTTCACGCTGGAGATTTCCACGGAAAGGACGGGCTGGGGGACGTCCCGGATCCAAACGCTCCGGGTCTGGAGCTGCTGCAGAAGAAGGGAGCGGCGCAGGCCATCATCAAGATGGTCAACGAGCATCCTGGAGAGGTGGGTGGAGGGTAAACCTTAAACAATGTGGTGTTAGTGTTATTATTGCACATAACACATAATAAAACTGTGCTCATGCTTTACCTGAAAGTATAGTAAACATATAGGAAATGGGTGAGATAATGTATCATTTAACCCTTTCATGCATAGAGGTCACTACAGTGTACAGCTATTCAAAAGGTGTTTTCTTGTATATGCATTGTTTTTTTTTGCATAGTTGCACCATCAGCCACTACATAGGACCCTATTGCATCATCCCATACACTGCCACTTAGTGGAAAGTCAGTGTAAGTGCATGATACATGTCTCTAAACCAAGATGAACGACCGAAAGCCACATGGGACCTTTTTTTAAGTCAAACCATCTTATAACTTCCTTTGCCAATCCTTTTTTATGGAAAGCGTCCCCTGGAGATATAAAAGAGCGGTGACATCAGTAACAACTATTATTGTTTGATTATTTTTTCATATCATTTCTAATTTTTTTTTTTTTTTTAAATTATCAAAGGTATATGATTAGTATGGTTTTCGCAGGAAATCAGATTAAGCAGCCTGTCACTAAGTGGGACGTATGCATGACTGGCTATATTTCAACTAACAATGAATACTGGTACTGCTGCTGACTGTACCCAGGGCCGTTCCTTCCTACAGGCAGATTCATGCAGACTGTGTGGGTGCCTCAACTTGTGGAGGGGGCCACACCCTTGCGTAGGGGGCTTCATCTGAGGCGCACCTATGCGCTTATATGGCGCAATTAGGGTGGGCTCGGCACGGTTTTTCCGCCGCTGCGAAGGCTCCTACCTAGCAATCATCAAATACTGTGCGTGGGGCCTCAAATTGGCCCGCTTGGCCTGGTTATCCTTGGAAAAATACTTCATCTACGAATATCTTTTTGGGCGTAAATCAATATAACTTATATTATTTAAAAAATTAAGTAATTTTAAGTTTGGCCACAAAAAAATCTTTATTTATAATTTTTTTCAAATGTACACTCTCTTCAGTTCAAACCCTGAAACGCATACTGTCCACCTGAGTGGACATATATAAATCTTCTTTGAAAAACTAATTAAAAAAAAAAGTTCAAATCTTGTTTTCCATGCCCCAAGAGCAATATAATCAACTTGGTAAAAAATTATTGATCTTCTACATTCANGACTGTCTGTCTCTCCTCCGTTTGTCCCGGGGATCCTGCTGTCTGTCTGAGCAGCTGATCCCAGTCTAAGCAGTTTTCCTCCAGCTAAGCCCTGCCCACCTAACACACACACACACACACACACACACACACACACACACACACACACACCACACACACACACACACACACATGGACTCACACAACGCTATGACAAGCATATGGTTTTGAGTGTGCAGCTTTAGCCGAAGCCAGCGGAAACTCTCTTCCTCTCCTCTGTCAGGTTATCTCTCTCTGTTCTCCCTTTTCTCTCCTTCTCTTTCTGTCTTAATCCAATTAAATCTACTCTCCTGGGATATCAGCAAAAAAATACACATTGAGAGAAAAGAACCGAACTCCTCTGTTTCCAGTCCAACGCTATGAACTAGAACATTTATTTAGCCAATAGTTTCCTATTTGGAGAGAATAAAATAAATAAATCCAGCTACAATCACTCCAACAATCCAACTCGCACATGTGTGCTTTAGGTTAAATGTGCACCCAAGCCAATCCAAACAGCCTTTTATCAAAACAAGAGTGACATATTAAACGACTAACCCTGAACATAATATATGACCTCATAAAATAAAGCCTTTAGACAGCTTTGATATCAAAGTAGTTCATATTATATTTTCCTCCTTATTGCCTCCGTCTGGAGCTGCAGAACTGTTATCTAAAGCTCACATATGGAGGCGCACATATCATATTCATTTGAATCATTCGGACAGAAGCCAAAATGCATATTTACAACCTGCATCTGCTGATACATACTTTCCACAAATGTTCTGTACTAAGTGGATCCACTGCATAATTGGAGCGTTATGTCATATTGTATTATACGTTCATATGTGCCATAAGTTGAGCTAAAGGTTTGAAGAGATAATATACATTTGAAAGAGAATTAATATATACACTGACTCCGATTACCCTTTCTTATTACAGTTAATATAAAACATGAATTCAGTGTGTACAGTTCTACTTTGCTGCTATATGTCAAGATTTTAGGCATCAAACGCTCCTATAGGTTTAATTTCTCCTTTGATTTGATTTTCCATATAATAAGAACCACAGTTTTTCACAGTAACCTCATTTTTATGACATTATTCGATCACTTCTGTTGGATTTTGTATATTTCTGCACTTGTTGGTCCACCTGTTGAATGCACTCTGATTTGGGAATGTTTTCCTTGTTTCCTTGTAAACAATGCCATTTTAAAGGCAGGACTTTGAAAATATTTCGCCTCAATTGTTGCATCGTACAATTTGTATCAGCACATGTACAAAGCATCCTAACAAGCAGGCACATATGCAGACAAGGCAGTAGGTTCTGGCTAAGAACCGGCCGTACACTTGGGGATCTGGGTTCCTGGTATTGGACCGTAATCCCCGGTGACGCAGCAGCAGATCCCGCTGGCAGAGGACCTGTGTGCTCCACGCTCGTTGTGCTTCTCTCAGCATCCTCAACAATAGAAGCTGCTTCTTGTTGGTCTCGAGGAGTCGGGGTTAATTAACCACCTGGGGATGCCAGAAGTTGCTGACCTTTCAGAAAGCCAGTTTGCTCTGAATGGAGGTGAATCATAGACGTTCTCCTGGATGACAACATGAAGAGCAATTATTGGTCGACCCCAGCAGAATTATGGGTCAGTCCCTCCAGCAGTGGACGCTCAAATTCTGGTTGATTTGACAAAAACCTCTTACCTTTCCTGTCCTCTTTGCCTCTCAGCCTGTGGTCTTCAGTTCTCTGTACTCTTATTCATTCAAAAAGACGCTGTGTGTTTTTACTACAGCTCCCACTGCGCTGCTCCATCTATCGTTTTAATGTTCCTGCCGTCCCGCTGAGATCAAACACAGTCGCCACCTCTGCTCCTTCACCCCCCTTGACGACTGCCAGGAGCCTCTGGTCGTTACCCCACCATAGGATGTCTTACCTGGGTTTACTAGCCTCATATAGGAGACTGTCTTCTATTAACAGCACCCATAGAGATCCTGTAAAGTAGTGAGGATCAGGTTTTACTTTCACCCACAGCATCTTTGACACAAACACTAAATTATGTTTGAACCCTCCGCACATAGGGATTAATAAAAGCACTTTGTTGCCTTCCTTTGAGCTCAAATTGATTAAAATATCAATTACAATTATATAATAATATCAGGGGAAAATACCCCCCAAAAATGCAGTAAATAATAAAAAATGTTTTCTTGTTTATATCCTACTTTTCCCCATCATATTTATAAAGGACTCCCTTCCTATGCATTCACCTCGCTCCTGGTATTCGTTAAAAATCGGTGGCAGAGGACGTCCAATCAAGCTTAACGAGGTAGGAGGCTTAACGAGGTTTAACGAGGCACCGAGGAGCAGCGGGACCGGCCTCATTAGGAGACGCTTGTGAGGGTCCAACCAGCAGAGAGGATGTGGGGAATCGGTTAATAGAGGACCCACCCCAGAACTGAGTTTATTCCTTATTTCTTTTCATATATAATCAGCGATTTTTCAGGAATATTCCAGAGCTACCATGCTGATTAGTAGTCGGGGATGGATGCCGGGTTGCAACGATAATATTTGATCAAAAGACTGACGTGTCGCAGCTCATTAAATCACATTATTATTTTATTATCTGCAGCTGTGTTTCCATGGTGTGATAAATGATGCCTCAAGCTAATTTAACATGTTCATACTTATAACACTTTCAATCACTGTTCATATAGATTGACAATGTTGATATAGCCTGCCGTGATATCAGTTAATTATCAAGGGAGTTAGAAATGATATTTTCCAGTATTCTTCGGCATTTCAAAGAACAAATAATCATACACTCATATCCTACCTACTGCTTTAGGCACTAACAACACAATAATAATGATTTCCACTTCTCTATAAGTCCTAATAGTAGATTGCAATGAAGTTGACTGATGCTTGCTCTAGCTATTGCATCTTGCTGTCAGTGTTGATTATTGTTGACACCACAGCAGTGATGTTGCTCCTTAAGGCAGTTTATTTTAGACGATGGAAAGTGATTTGTTTTTAGGATGAACTCTCCTGGCGCGTTAGTGGACGGACAGGAATGAACTCACGACACCTCCAGGCCCCCCCCCCCCCGCCGCCTCCTGTTTCCACCAACGGCTTGTAAACTTCAGAGCATTTTACCCGCAGACATGTTGCCTAGGAAACCAGGAAGGTGATTAAAATGACGTCCACCGTCACCTCATCACACCACACACACACATACACACACACCACCACACACACACCACACACACAAACACACACACACCACACACACACACACACACACACACACACACACACACACACACACACACACACTCACCATACAGCAGCACTGCTTGGTCTGTTAAACGGCTGCTGCTCTCGTTGTCCATGCACCACCGGAGCTTTTTTGGTTGAGTGTGTGTGAACAAACATCAAAGTGTCCGGTCCTTTTTCTAAAGTTTAGCAAATGCTGTACCTCGAGGAAAGAACACTTCTCTAAACCTGCAGCTACTTTTTCAGCTCTTTAATTTGCCACTTAAAAACATACTTGTTTCTTTTCAATTTAAGGTTGAATGTTAAACAGTTACTGTAGGTGGAACTTTTGCAATAGTAATAATCACCACCTTCTGACACGGCCTTAATTGAAAGCATACATAGTTTGATTATTCTTTAACTCTAGTAGACGCATCAGCAAGTCACCATTATAAACTCCCTGTGCTGGATAACAGTGTCAGAATTTAAATAAAAGATCCAGCTACTTAACTATCGCACTTCAATATAAGCAAATGCCCAATTAAGCAAAAGAGTGGGATGCATTTTTGTGTCCCACTGGTGATTGAACTAATAAAGAGACTCCCATAATGCAACTCAATTGATCTCTAATATCACCAACACTGTGGAAAATCTACTTGCATTCAGGGCTTTCGTTATAAATTAAAATTACAATTTAACAACAGCTGATCCATGAAACAGAATACATGAAACACGTTGCTTGACAGGCTGAGTAAGACTTTCAATGATAGGTAGTAAACTACTTCATGTGTAAATGCTGCAGAACTCTCCATAAGAAACGATATAAATGTTATACCGATTATTCGTCATTTGGCCCCTTATAAACACATTCTCTTGGTCCCCTACAGTGTTACAAGATGAAGATGCAGACGTTTTTCAGTGACTCATGTGTTGGTTTTCACCGATCCCTGTGACCCCTGGTTTTGGCCAGGCGCTGGCAGCCCTCCTCTCCCTCCGCTTTTCATCATCTTGCCCACTAGGACACAAATACAACCAGGAAACTGTGACTAGTTTTACCGCTTGCACGGCACTTATGTTGGCTAAAAATACTTTCTGCAGCCTCACACCTGCACTAAACAAGGTACCTGTGAGGAATCACCTCATGTGTTTTGAGGAACCTCCCTTTAAGCGTCCCATTATGCATTCTTTCGTATGCTGTGTGTTTAAAGCGCAGCGTCCGTTCGTTTCTCGGAAGGATCCTCCGACACAAGGGTCAGGTTCAAGCCCCATTCTTGTATTTCAGGTAGACTACAAATTCACTAGAGACCAAATTATTGCACCACAGATGCCAAAGAGACGTGTCCAGCAGCCTGTAATGACCAGTCTTGTTCAGAAGTGGCTCAAATGTTTCGGGGAAGCTCCTTACTAAAGTGTGATTTATAAGCTACCAGTTACTTCCCATTGGAAACCTCGCCTGTAAGGATCCCGGGAGAGAAAAAAAACAAAAAAAACATACCCTCGGTTCATTTCTTCAAGCTTGCTCTGAAATTGAGTTTATTCTGCTTTTTAAAAAGGGTGACCTGAGCTTCTAGGTTATATTAAGATGTTTTAGATATCTACAAGTAAGTGTGATATCTTTCTGCGTCTTAGTAACTGAGTTGGGACCAGTAGTTTCCAACAAAAACGCACTAACTACACCTGTCTCCTCCATTGATCGGGGCACCACAGGGAACCAAGTTGAGAGGCTGTTTGAAATAATACTCACTGCTGCTAAATGTCTTTGACGTTTTGACTTCGATGGCTTCTTGTCTCTCTTCTTAGAATTTGAATGGCGCCTCCAGTTCAGGACCTTTCGCCATCTTGGTGAACCAGGAGCGCCACAGGCCGGATGTGGGTCAAAGCAGGTTACGATCCTCAGCCTCACGACAGGCCCGCCCCTCACATTAAGTCCCCGCCCCCACCACACAGAAGGTTCTCACATGGAAACACAACTCACGGTTAGCATCCTTCATACGGCGAGACGCTACAAATGATGGTTGTTTTTTTCATGTTTTTCAAAAGTGGATTATTGTGAAAAAAGTTAGTTTCTGCAGAGCCCAGTCCAGACAGCGTGAAGCCCGTCGCCATAAAAGATGAACCAAAGAGATTGGACAGTAACCCGGACCTCAGCCTGCCCAGCGGTGACATAACACACACACACACACACACACACACACACACACACACACACACACACACACCACGCCGGACACACACACACACACACACACAGGCACACACACACACACACACACACACACACCACACTATCTCAGGTAGCCAAGCTGCGACAATCACCGTGCGGGAGGGGGGTGCAACAGCTTCCACAGCACGAGTGGATAACACAGCACACACACACAAACACACCACCACACACACCACACACACACACACACTACACACACACACACACCACACACACCCACACACACACGCCACCCACACACAGACAGACAGACAGGCAGGCAGGCAGGTCAGACGAACGACAGACTGACAGACAGACAGACACAACACACACACAAAAACACCACACACAACACACACACACACAACACACACACACACACACACACACATACAAGTGGACAAAGCGTCTGCACAGCTGTGTGTCCACCATGTGGAGGTGTATCATTAATCACGACCCCCTGTGATAAAGAGACGCCCTGTGTGCCGGATGAACCTGTCCCTTTCTCGCTCTACAGCTCCCTCAAAGAAGCATCTTCACTCAGGGTCTACTTTTACGGGAATTATGGATTAAAAATCCTCCAATGATGGCTGAGGGTGAGCGAGTATCCACACGGGCGCCGAGAGACGGACACACGATAATAAAGTCCAAGAGCAATCAAATAAAAAACTCAGCTCTCATTCACAGCTTTTTGTAAGTCTGATAAATCACTAAATACATCCTTTCTGTGGACTCTACTTTCTGTGTTCATCAATCTTCAAGACCATTTTATTAATGGCACCTCATTCCACAAATCAACACAAATAACATACACGCCAACTTTTGTGATACAGGCTAAAGAAACCACTTGATACGCAAAATAAGTCAATGAACCATGAACTGACTAAAAGGCTTGAGCAGCTCAGGTCTTCTGACGTCTCCTACGCACTGTTGTTC
>NW_011333040.1:22205041-22208319 GCF_000735185.1 Notothenia coriiceps
AATAACTGTAATATATACCGGGCTGCTAAATCCTAAGAACTGCTACAGGATTTGATTTGTAGATTTGATTAGTTTTTGATCTGTATTTTTGAGAATTATGTAACTTTTTTAACTTTTATCTTCTTTTAGCATATTTATTATTGTTTATTATATTATAACTTAGTACTTTTTTAGCATATTGTTGTGTTGTTTGTTTATTATATTATAACTTAGTACTTTTTTAACGCATTTCAGATATGCAACACTAAGCTGTCTGTGGCTCTTTCCTGCTGTAACGCTGNNNNGAGTGTGTGTGTGTGTGGGTGTGGGCGTATGTGTGTGTGTGTGTGTGTGTGTGTGTGTGTGTGTGTGTGTGTGTGTGTGTGTGTGTTAGTATAAACAGCTGATTATGATCACAGGAACGTGACGCAGAGACTTTCTCCCCCTGTGATAGTTCTACTGCGTTACTGCATGAGTACGGAGGCTCTGAAGGGTCACATGTTCCATAAATTCAACTTGTTATCTTGGGGAATACTATGAGTGAATTGTGTCTCTTAATGGCTACCGTAGGTCTTCAAATAGTGGAAACAAAATCACAATTTGAGTCAAAAAGATGATTTTATTATCTCAAGAGAAGAATCCTGTTATCTCTAAGAAGATATTAATTATTTCTTGACGATAAAGTTAATTATTTGTGATGTCGAGAACACTTAAAATATACTTTAGGAAAACTAAGAATATACGATATTTATTTAAAGGCCTTTATAGCTAAATTAGAGTTTGTTAACAAGTTATAAAAAAAGTGAGAAATTGCTCAGAAAGTCTTACGTAACACTGGCTAGCCTCCAACACATTGTACGTGATAGGCTAAGGGGCGGGACATTTCTAAGCTGGTTGACCAATCACAACAGAGCCGGCCAGCTAACAGAGCAGACTGGGCTCTGGTTTCAGACGGAGGGTGAAAAGAGGTGCTGCAGCACAGGCAGTATGAGAACAATAAAGAGCTTTTTGAACATTAAAGCATGGAGACATGTCCCAGATGTTAAACAGAGGAAATAAAATGTTTGAATCATGACCCTTCAAGGCTTCCATACACCGAGTACATAATCAAGGGACCAAATATATAAACATGTTAGAAAAGTCAAATTGTTGTGCTTTAAAAACGACCTTTTCCTGGTTTAACTATAAGCTGAAGTAACTGTGTCTTGTAGCAGTAATGTGTAACCGGAGTAAAATGTAAACAGATGAAGTTAAACTGCGGCTCGGATCATGCACAGCAGGAATTCAGAGGAAACCCCTCCTCCACACACACACACACACACACACAGCATTGCAACACTCGGAAAATGGAGTCAATGAATACATGGCACCGGGTCGTTAATGGGGTGGGGGGGGGGGGGGGTGTGTGTGTGTGTGTGTGTGTGTGTGTGTGTGTGTGTGTGTGTGTGTGTGTGAGAGCAGAAGGAAACTCCCCCTGAAGGCGGTGCTCCTCCCGGACTGAGCACCGAGAAACATCCCGACAATGAGCCCAGCTTTCCCACGTTTTCTCTCCTCACACACACACTCACACTCTGGGTCATTAACGGACACACACACTAATGAGGATTAATCCGGAAACAACCTGAGACTCTGCAGCTCGGATCTAACAGGTAAATAATGTGACTTTTTCTGCACGATTCTGGATCTGGAAACTTCTTTGTTTGTGTGTTTTCTCTCCGGGAACTCACACACACTGGATCGTTAAGAGACATACTACACACACTAATGAGTATTTAACCTGTGATTCTGCAGCTCGGATATAACACACACACACTCCGGTAAAAACTCGGTAAAATGTGACTTTCTGCAGGATTTTCTCCGTAAACGTGTGCGCGTGATTGCTCTGTATGGGAATGTGTGTGTGTATATGTTATCCAGATGTAGAACAGGCATTTAGACTCTAGAAAAACGGTGTGCAAATACGCGATTTCTCTACATTACGATTAGCCTTCGTACTTGATTTAGAAGCTGCAAGAAAGAACCTGCATTGTTTGTGTAAAGTATTTACTAGCTTAAGTAACTAAATGCCAAGTAAGGGTAGAAGATATTTATTTTAAATACTTTGAGCACTATAAACTAGTCCTGCTTTGTTTGGGTAAAACTCTACGGAAAGGGATTAGGGCCATATGTGAGGGTTTTTTTAGAGTTCCGAAAAAAAGTGGGAATTCTGAGATTTTGACTTTTTCCTCAGAACTAAAATACAATCACTTTTGGTCAAATCTAATCTGACCCTAATCCTCTTTAATCTGTATTGTTAGTCAAATGCAGAACATCTCTGCTGTTTGGAAGTTTAATGTTCACCAAAACTTATTTTTTAAAACTAAAACTAAACAAAAATGGAGCTAGTAAAGAAACACTGCACTTTAAAATACTCCATTTCAAGTATAAGTACTTCATTTAAAGTTCTGTTTTGGTGAAAGTATTCAAAGTGAAGCTACATAATGCGGAACATGTCCCGTGTTAGAAGTTATCTCAAAATACTTAATTAAAGGGATTGTTAAAAGTCCTTAAAATTCACACGATAAAATAAGTCCTGCATTGTTTTGGTAAAAGTCTGTAGTGTTAGTAAAATACAGAGGTGTAAAGTACCTAAGTACATTTACTCAAGTACTGTACTTAAGTACAATTGTAGGGTACTTGTACTTTACCTGAGTATTTCCATTGTATGCTATATTGTATTTCTACTCCACTACATGTATTTAATACCTTTAGTTGCTTTACAGATTTTGATTAATTAACTCTGTAAAGTAACTCGCCACCAGAGTTATAGAAGGGAAGTTAAAGTGCCCTTTAAAATACTAAATTACAAGTAAAAGTATTGAATTTAAGTTGTTGTTTGGGTAAAAGTACAAAACTACTTTGAGCTAAATGCAGTTTAGGTATGACAAGTGAAGCTATATGATGCAGACATGTCGGGGAGTTTCTTTTATGACAAAACATCAGATGTTATAAAGTGATCAGATGTAAGTCACTCTCTCAGCAGCACAGTTAATAATACTTTTATAATGTATGGTTTCTGTAGCAGTGATTTCATAATACTCAGACAAATCATCAGGAGGGAATCTGACTCACTTCAACACGCCTCAAAGCGAGGTATCAGTAGTGGTGTCAACATCACAATGAATCCAAATGACCTAAATCATAATATGCAATATTCAAACCAGGAAGCTTCATATTTCTTCTACAGTGAACTCTGTCTTCCTGTTTGTTTCTCAGCGTAGTGTGTGTGTGTGTGTGTGTGTGTGTGTGTGTGTGTGTGT
>NW_011333040.1:22208338-22209478 GCF_000735185.1 Notothenia coriiceps
ATATAATTCATAAATTATCAAAGTATTGATTGTTTGTTTGCAGGAAATCATGATTAACCACCTGTCCACTACAGTGGACGTTATGCATCACTGGCTATATTTCAACTACAATGAATACTGGTACTGCTGCTGCTGTACCCAGGGCCGTCCCTCCCTACAGGCAGATCATGCAGACTGTGTGGGGCCTCACCTTGTGGAGGAGGCCACACCTTGCGTGAGGTGCACCTATGCGCTTATGTGGCGCAATTAGGGTGGCTCGGCACGGTTTCGCCGCTGCGAGGCTCCACTAGCACTCATCAAATAACTGTGCATGGGGCCTCAAATTGGCCCCTGGCCCTGGTTATTCTTGAAAATACTTCATCTGCAATATCTTTTTGGGCCGTAATTCAATAAACTTATGTTATTATAATGTAATTTTAAGTTTGCACATCTTTATTTATAATTTTTTCAAAATGTACATCTCTTCAGTTCAAACCCTGAACACATACTGTCCACCTGAGTGGACATATAAAAATCTCTGAAAAAACTAGATTAAAAAAAAAAAAGTTCAAATCTTGTTTTTCATGCCCCAAGAGCAATAATAACACTTGGTAAAAAAATCCTGACTGAGGCTTTCATAATTCATGCATGAAAGCATGAAATGCATTATTTGATGCTTTCTACTTCATTACATTGTATTTGAACAAATTGTCAAAAATAGCAGGCAATTATTTTTGTTTTCCCACCTTGAATGTAGGCTATTGTTCATTTTTAGTTAAATATATAGTAAAATAACAAGGTATGTGCCATATAATGATATTCATAAATTATTATTATATTTAGGAAGAAGTTCATGTACCATAGAGTGCCGCAGATAGCAGATAATCAATGAGTTTAAAAGTGTTTCTGTGTTTACTATTTCCCTCTTCCTTATACCACTATGCAGGTGACTCTGGTTGCCACGGCGCCCCTCACTAACCTGGCTGTAGCGGTGTCACTGAACCCAAACTTCACCCAAAAACTGAAGGCGCTCTACATCATGGGAGGAAATACTGAATGTAAGATACCTGTGTGTGTGTGTGTGTGTGTGTGTGTGTGTGTGTGTGTGTGTGTGTGTGTGTGTGTGTGTGTGTGTGTGTGTGTGTGTGTGTGTGTGTGTGT
>NW_011333040.1:22209541-22209787 GCF_000735185.1 Notothenia coriiceps
CACCTCCTCGCCAAGGCTGCATGCTCCCGTGTGTGTGTGTGTGTGTGTGTGTGTGTGTGTGTGTGTGTGTGTGTGTGTGTGTGTGTGTGTGTGTGTGTGTGTGTGTGTGTGTGTGCATCAACTACACTTGTTTAACTAAATGTTAGTGGAGGTAAATGTGTTTTGTGTGTGTGTGTGTGTGTGTGTGTGTGTGTGTGTGTGTGTGTGTGTGTGCAGCCAGAGGTAACACTACAGTGTGTGGAGAGT
>NW_011333040.1:22209832-22215885 GCF_000735185.1 Notothenia coriiceps
TGTACAAGAGTCTCCATCCGATGATAGTGCTGAATGTCAGCAGGTGTATAGTCAGTATGTAGGTGTCTCTATGCTCCTAAAGAGTCCTCTCCTGCTGAATGTTCAGGTTGTATAGCAGATGTTGATGTATTTAGTTTTTATCATGTCACCATGATTTAAGTGGGGGGGATAACCCTCCTCTAGGTTTCTTATGCCCCGGTAGAAGAATTACTGTTTTGTGTAAACTCTACAGTAAAGATGTTACATGAGAGTTCCTACTCCCTGCTGATGTTCGGTGTATAGAGAGAACTAGGAGATGGCTGGACTAGATATGTATCTGTGTCTCTATTTCAAAGAGTCCTCTCTCTGCCATAGATCAGTTTCAGCCGCTGGAATGTAAGCAGTTTATTTTTCACGGATATTTCTTAAGATATGTCTATGTGTCTCTACTTTAAGAGTGCCTCCCTGCTGATGTTCAGGTGTATAGTCAGTATGTCAGTTCTCAACCTTTTTTAAGCAGTTCCTCGTGTTACCCTGAACTTAGATTGTTCCAGGTGCTATATCTATGTTATTGTACAAAAAGTCCCAATTCTGGAAAAAATAAGCAATTCTGGATTTTTTTTGGTGAAAACATTTGGAGAAAAAACATAAGCATTTTTTGAACCGCGTGCCTCAGAGATGTCCCGCCCCTTAGCCTATCACGTACAATGTGTTTGAACGCTAGCCAATAGAATTGCAGGTGTTAGGCGTAATGATGTCCTATGGCAGGCAGAGAAACTCCCCCTGTCAAGGAGAAACTTCAACTGTTTTCAATCTTCTGGTCAAATAAGTTATTTAAATAAGTCCTTAAAAGCTTATTACAGCAAGTAATGCAGACGTCCTCTCAGATTATTGATTTAGCCCCAACTGTGGCCTTTTCATGCATTCAATCCACACTTTTCTCCCCCCCCACTCCGTCACTGGAGCGAGTGGCAGGAGTAGAAGAAGTGGTTTTCCGTCCTGAAGGTGAGACCGGCTCGCATTTGTCAAAAGACAGAGAACAACTGCCATATTGCTAACCTCTCCATCCATCATAGAGAGTGATGGGAGGGGAGACAACACACACACACACACACACACACACACACATGCACATCACACACTAACACACACACACACACAGCAACACACACACACACACACACACACACACACACACACACACACACCACACACACACACACACATATTGAAAACTCTCACCAACACTTAACGTTAAGCGTAAATTGGAAATGTATAACAAACTAACACATAACCTTTTTTTTAGTATCTGCTTATTTAAGCTTAACATTGATCTGAGTACTTCCTCTGGTTACTTAACTAATGTAGCTAATAGTTTCCTTTAGTCTTTAGTAAGTGAGACTCATACGTGGTGTCGATCCATATGGTTTGATCTAATAATATGTATTTTTGTGTTAGTATTGTAATTTAATACTATGTAATAATACATCTGTACTCTCGTGTTGGGGAACAACTGTTAGGCTGGTTGGGTTACCTCTTCTACAACTCGCCCTAACACACACACACACACACACACACACACACACACACACACACACACACACACACACACACACACACACACACACCACACACACACACACACACACACACACACACACCACACACACACACACACACACACAACACACACACCACACACAGGCCAGGTCTCTAGTGGACACACGCGGTTTGATCAGCGCTGATACATGTTGGACCAACGTCTAATCTAGAAAAATTGCCAAGAAATGAATTAATATGCAAATTCATCCTTTATGATATAAATGTCCTGTGAAGAGAGTGAGACAAGAGGCGGGGGAGGAATACAGAGGGGGAAGAGAGAGAGAGAGAGAGAGAGAGAAAGGGAGGATAGATAAGGTGGGAATTAAGAGGAGAGAGAAGGGAGAGAAACATGAAGAAGCAGAAGAAGAAAGGGCGGAGGTGGAACAAGAGGGAGGAAGACAAGAAGGAAGAAATGAAGAAGTGACGGAGGAGAGGTGGAAAACGATGGAAGGCGGGAAGAAAAAGATGGAGGGGAAAGATGAAGACAAAAGAAAGGAAGGAGGAAATGAGAGGAAGGATGGACAAGAGGGAGGAGAAGAGGGAAAAGAAAAGACAGGAAAGGGATTGAGGCTTCTCACGAAAGGACACTCTCTCGCTCTCTCTCCCTTTCTGTTTCTGCTCTCTCTCTCTGTTTTCTCACTTCTCCCTCCATCCCTCCTCACTCGGTTCTCCAGGAAATCAGCCTGGATCTGACGGAGGAATAATGATGATGGAGGGAGAGAGAGAGAGAGAGGGACTGTCTCTCTCTCTCTCTCTCTCTCTCTGTGTTTATCACTCTTGAATTAATAGGATTAGTTTCCCTACAGAAAACACACACACACACACACACACCACACACACACACACACACACACACACAACAACACACACACACACACACACACACACACACACACACACACACACACACACACACACACACACACCACACACACACCACACATCACTTTCATTGTCAAACAGCCACCAGTCTCCCTCTTTCCATTTTTAACACACACACTTTTATATCAACACCTCCTCGCCAAGGCTACATGCTCCCGTGTGTGTGTGTGTGTGTGTGTGTGTGTGTGTGTGTGTGTGTGTGTGTGTGTGTGTGTGTGTGAGTGTGAGTGTGTGCAATTAAACCATTTCTGCAAGAATGAAGTGAATGATGGAGGACAGACACAGGGGAGAGGGGAAGGAGAGTAAGACAGAGGAAGAAGAATGGCTTTGGAAGTGAGAAAGTTAACATGATAGAAAGATGAAGAAGGGAAGAGGAAGAGGAGGATGAGAAGGAGGAAGAGTATCAGAGGGTGTGTGTAGAACATGATGAAAAGAGAAACGGGGGATGAACAGAGTGAGATAAAGAAAAGACAGACTAGAAGAATAAGAGTGAGGAGACGCAAAGAAGTGAGACAAGTCGAGGACATCGAAAGTGAAAGAAACGTCATGAGGCGGAGAGAGAAACTGGGTACATCATGAACAATGGAGGAGGAGTAAGAGATTGGAAGAAAATAAGTTGAATAAAAGGTGAAGATGTAAAAGAGGGGGAACAAGTTCTGCGACAAATAAAGTGAATAAAATGAGAAGGAGAATAAGAGGATGAGTGGGAGAAAACATAGGAAGAACAGAAGATAATGTATGTTGGACACGAGCCCAGGTGTAGGTGCTGTCTTCCTTGATCTCAGGAAGGCTTTTGACACCGTTGACCACCAAGTGCTCCAGCATGGAGAGGAGTACTCCGGCAGTTTTGATACATTTGTTTAAGTCTTACTTATCGAACAGAAAACAGTGTTTTGGTCAACGGAGCCAAATCGCCGTACCTTGTGAACCCTGTTGGGGTTCCACAAGGCTCCATTCTCGGACCATTACTGTTTTCTCTGTACGTTAATGACTTGCCTAATGTATGTCCTGAGTTGAATGTGCAAATGTATGCCGATGATGCGGTCATCTTTGTACACGGGAAGAACACAGAAATGATCTCATCCTGTCTCTCAAAAGCTTTGGACAAGGTTCACCACTGGCTGAACAACATTTGCTTACAGTTAAACGTAAAAAAAAACAGTAAGCTTGATGTTCAGTAAACGACGCAGTCCAAAATCGAAGGATTCAATGTGTGTTTTTAATGGATCAGAAATAGACTAGTCTCCCACTTCAAGTATCTTGGAGTCATACTGGAGTCAAACTTGACTTTTAAGAAACATATTAAGAAAGTATCCAACACCATTAAATTCAACTTGGCAACATGTTAAACAAATCAGACCTTTCTTAACTGTCAATGCTGCAAAGTCACACCTCCACTGTGTGACTCTATCCCACATTGAATACTGTTTGACAAACTGGTCGTTTGCTTGAGCCACAAACCAGAAACCCAGAGAACAGCTGTTCAAGAGAGCTATCCAGGTGTTTGACAGAAAGCCTTATGCATACCACCACTGCACCATCCCTGAGAAACACCATTTTCTGAGTTTTGACCATTTTTAAGTCTTTTAAAAGTATGTGGTTTTGTTCCTAAAGTGTGTACAGGACTGCGCCCCCCAATCCCCCCCCTTAAGGGAATTCATCCACAGAAAACAGGCACTGGCCGGCTGCACTAGGTCAGTAAACCAGTAGGAGACTGTGAGGTCCACGCGGCAGCAGACCACTTTTGGACAAAATGTCTGAGGCCCAACTGAGATATCGGGATTGTCCCACTCTCAATAGTTTCAAGGTTCAACAGGTTCTTGTATTAGTCAACTAAACATAGCTACTCAGAGTAATGGCTTCTCGCCAAACAATGCAACACAATAATACAGATAAGCAGACAAGCATTAAAATAATATTAAAGTATATTATATTAAAAGTTATACAAAAAGAAAATAGTTTAAAAAAAAAGAAAAAAGTGGAATAAGTGCAAATACGAGTCTATATACCGAGTTATTGGAATGATATATAGATTAATAGATAATTACTAAAAGCAGATGAATATTATGAAATTGTTTCAGGCAGTTCAGTTGTTTAACCCCCGTCTATTGCCTGGCGGGACCCGAAGCTTTTAAAGTGTCACACTCAAAGATGGTTGAGAAAAAACAGACGTGGCAATGCACCGCTAACACACTTAAGCACAGGGGGCATCTCGTTTGCACTTTCTACTACATCGTAGCTGCTACAGTGCAGCTGCCATGTGGTAAATTACTATGTGTATGCTGGGGCTCTTGCCCTTTTTGAACTTTTTGCACCATCAATGTATTTTGTTCTTTGTTTTTGCAGTTTGTAAACTATGTAATTCTCTTAAAGTGTGTTATGTGAGGGATGCGGATGGAAATGAGCTAAGGCTAAGTCTTGGGCAGCTCGTTACGCTTCACAGCATTTGAGTGTTTAAAGTGTTCATCAGCTGAGCATTGTCCCCTGCCAAATAAACCAGAACATGAATACAAATAGGAGGAGGAGAGGAACATTTGTTGATAGAGGCAAGAATAAGAAAAAACTGAAGAAGCAGAAGAGAGTAAATGGATAAACGAGAAGATGGAGAGGAGGAAGAGGAACCAAAGAAAGAAGGGAGTTTAGGAAGCTTTGCATTGAATAAGTTTTTAATGATGTACAAGAACGTGGAAAGAAGGACGGAGGAGGAGAGGATACGAGGAGGAGGAAGAGCCCGACCATGTGGGATTCGGGGTGGTTTTCTCATTCTGCCTCGTTCCTCCCCTCTTCTGGACGGAGGCTCCTTCAACCGACGAGATTAGGGCAAACCAAAGGCAGCAGGTGGCAGACTCTGGGACCTCATTATCTAGCGGCAGGAACAAACTTCCCGTTGAAGGACAATTATGATTAATTAAAAAAGAAGCAACTCACCTAGCGCTGTGATCTGTGGACAATAACCCCAGAGTGGCTCGAGGGTTTCCTTACACGAGTGTGAGTGTGTGTGTGTGTGTGTGTGTGTGTGTGTGTGTGTGTGTGTGTCGGTGTGTGTGTGTGTGTGTGTGTGTGTGTGAAGTCTCTGTGGGACAGCTGTATCATTGTCAGACCGGTCTAATAGCGCTGCTGCTTTCACTGATAAGCTAGCTAACGATGACGGAGACGAGACAAAGCGAGGCTAAGCAAGGTCAGGCGTGACCCTCCAGCAAACAGCCGGCAAAGTGGTACGGGAAAGCGAGGAAGAACACAAATAATAATTGGCTTAACAAGGCGGGATATAATACGGCAGATAAGACGGACACATGTTGCACGTTAAGTGGCTGGGAGGTAAGGCAGGAGGGGAACAGCATGAATAACTGCACAGAGAAAGCGGAGTTTTAGAAAGACACAAGGACAAATAATCTGATCCTGGGAAACTATGGACATCAAATAGTTGATTTTGGGAGGCTGTGAAACGCTCCTTCTCCTGAAGAACGAAAAAACAACGCTTGTTTTAAAATCTCACTGGTTCAACATAAGCACAATACCCCTGAGGCTATTACACTAAAACACTGTGTGCTGGTTGATGTGATAGACTCGTCGTGGCTGTAAAACTATGA
>NW_011333040.1:22215917-22218949 GCF_000735185.1 Notothenia coriiceps
TAAACTTCAGAGCATTTTACCGGCAGACATGTTGCTAGGAAACCAGGAGGTGATTAAAATGACGTCCACTCACTCATACACACACACACACACACACACACACACACACACACACACACACACACACACACACACACACACACACACACACACACAAAGTGTCGGTCCTTTTCTAAAGTTTACAAATGCTTACTCGAGGAAAAACACTTCTCTACCTGCAGCTACTTTTCACTTTTAATTTGCCACTTAAAACATACTGTTTCTTTTCAATTTAAGGTTGAATGTAAAGTTCTGTTAGGTGGACTTTTGCATAGTAATAAACTCACTTCTGACACGGCCTTAATTGAAAGCATACATAGTGAATCTTTAACTCCAGTAGACGCATCAGCAAGTTCATCATTATAAACGTTTCCTGTGTGGATAAGCAGTGTCAGAATTTAAATAAAAGATCTACAGCAACTTAATATCGCACTTCAATATAAGCAATGCCCAATTAAGAAAAAGAGTGGACTCATATTTGTGTCCCACTGGTGGATTGAACTAATAAAACTCCCATAATGCAACTCAATTTGATCTCTAATATCACCAACACTGTGAAAATCTACTTGCAATTCAGGCTTTCTGTTATAAATTAAAATACCAATTTAACAACGCTGATCCCATGACACAGAATACATGAAACACGTTTCTTGACAGGCTGAGTAAGACTTTCAATGATAAGTAAACTGATCTTCATGTGTAAAATGTGCAGAACTCTCCATAAAAACGATTATAAATGTATAGATATATTGTTCATTTGGGCCCCTTATAAACACATTGTCCCCTACAGTTTACAAGATGAAGTGCAGACGTTTTTCAGTGACTCATGGTGTTGGTTTTCACCGATCCCTGTGACCCTGGTTTGTGGCCGGCGCTGGCAGCCTCCTCTCCCTCCGCCTTTTCATCATCTTGCCCACTAGGACACCAAATAAACCAGGAGAACTGGTGACTAGTTACCCTGCACTGGCACTTATGTTGCTAAAAATACTTTCTGCAGCTCACACTAGACTAAACAAGGGAGTACCTGTGAGAATCACCTCATTGTGTTTGAGGGAACCTCCTTTAAAATGTTCCCGATTATGCATATTTTCTGTAGTGTTTAAAGGCAGCGGTCGTTTCGTTTCTCGGGAAGGATCCTGAACACAAGGTGCAGGTTCAGCCCATCTTTTATTTCAGGGTAGATACAAATTCACTAGAGACAAATTATGCACCACAGATGCCAAAGAGACGTTGTCCAGCAGCCTGTAATGACCAGTCTTGTCAGGAAGTGCTCAAATGTTTTGGGGAAGCTCCTTCAAAGTGTGATTTATAAGCTACCAGTTACTTCCCATTGGAAGACCTCCCTGAAGGTCCCGGGAGAGAAATATACCTAGGTTCATTTCTTCAAGTTGCTCTGAAAATTGAGTTTATTCTGCTTTTTAAAAAGGGTGATGAGCTTTCTAGGTTGATATTAAGATGTTTTAATATCACAAGTGAAGTGTGATATTTTCTGCGTTTATTCCTGATGTTGGGAACAGTAGTTTGCCAACAAAAACCACTAACTAACCTTCTCTCCATTGATAGAAAAGTGGACAAGTTTGAGAGGTGTTTGAAATAATATCACTGCTGCTAAATGTCTGTTGATTTTGATTTGATGGTGTTTTGTCTCTCTCTTAGAATTTGAATGGAGCTTCAGTCAGGACCTTTCGGCCATCTTGGTGAAACAGGAGGAGCCGGATGTGGGTCAAAGGTTAGATCCTCAGCCTCACGAAGGCCCGCCCCTCACATTAAGCCCCGCCCCACCACACAGAGGTTCTCCATGGAAACACACGGTTAGCATCCTTCATACCGCGAGACGCTACAAATGATGTTGTTTTTTTCATGTTTGTTCAAAAGTGGATTATTGTTGTTTTTGTGTTTCTGCAGGAGCCCAGTCCAGACAGCGTGAAGCCCGTCGCCATAAAAGATGAACCCAAAGAGATTGGACAGTACCTCAGCCTGCCCAGCGGTACATACACACACACACACACACACACACACACACACACACACACACACACACACACACACACACACACACTATCTCAGGTAGCCAAGCTGACAATCACCTGCGGGAGGGGGGGTGCAACAGCTTACCACACACGAGTGGATACACACACACACGCTCACACACACACAGACAGACAGACAGGCAGGCAGGCAGGCAGACAGACAGACAGACAGACAGACAGACAGACAGACACACACACACACACACACACACACACACACACACACACACACACACACACACACACACACACACACACAGACAGACAGGCAGGCAGGCAGGCAGACAGAAACAACACACACACACACACACACACACACACACACACACACACACACACATACAAGTGACAAAGCGTCTGCACAGCTGTGTGTCACATGTGGAGGTGTAGCATTAATACGAGCCACTTGATAAGAGACGTCTGTGTGGGATGAACCTGTGCTTCCTCGCTCTAAGCTCCTAAAGAAGCATCCTCACTCAGGGTCTACTTTAGGGGAATTATGGGATTTAAAAAATCCTCAATGGATGGCTGAGGGTGAGCGATATTAAGGGGGGAGAGAGGACACACGATAATATAAGTCAAGAGCATCAAATAAAAAACCTCAGCCTCTCATTCACAGCTTTTTGTAAGTCTGTAAATCACTAAATGCATTTTCTGTGGATCTACTTTCTGTGTTCATCAATCATTCAGACACATTTTATTAATGGGGCACCTCATTCACAAATACAAAATACATACACGCCAACTTTGTGATTAATAAAGAAACACTTGATACCAAAATAAGTCAATGAACCAAGGACTGATTAAAGCTTTGAGCACTCAGGTCTTCTGACGTCTCATACGCACGTGTTGTTTCATCTATCACAGAATAGGATGATGTTTCAGAATGAGCTCACTAACCCCCCTCCTCTCGTTTCCAGATGACGCTCTACAGCTCCCGCCCACCCCTCCCAGCAGTAACCA
>NW_011333040.1:22218964-22238862 GCF_000735185.1 Notothenia coriiceps
GGATTTCTTCTATTTTCAATTTTTTCAATGTATTAAGAGTTTTTATGTCTAAGGTTTTGATTAGTTTAGATGTTAGTTTAGGACATCGTCAAGAATCCTAAAATCGTCGGGCCATTTTATAATGCTCAATAATTACCGTATACATATATTTCATATATAACGTGTATTTCGTGTATAACGTGTATCAAACGCTGCATAAAAATTGTCTGCGTTCAATGTGTTAAATGGTTTTATGTTCTATGTATTGAACATTGTCATTGTTCCCAAAATTGTCGGTCGATATTATGTGTACAATAATTGCCGTATATATTATAAGCTAATAAACTCACCGGTCCATATTAATGTAAATAAATTACCGTATATATATAGTGTATATCGGTATACAGTGCTTTCACCAAACAATAAATCGTCGTCCCCACAATATCAGACACAAACAGCCACACACATCCTACCCAGGGATCCCCGTTCACGACCAACATTTCAGAACTGGCGACGTCCCTTCCCTTCCTGGACGCCTTATAGGAGAGGACACTATCCACCCCACCGTCGTAGGACCAGCGACTCACGCGTGTCACCGTCCTGTCCACAGGACCTCCCCCACCCTTGTGTAACAGGTCGTCCCTCCTGTCGAACCGACGGGTAAGAGGACAGAGGGGTGGTGGAGGTGTCACAGGTCTTCTGAGGGGTCCTGTCTCGACCGGAAGAATGGTCTGACAGTCGAGAGAAGGGCAGTCGTTGGCTCTACGACGACGGGGTCGTCCGGGTGTGGTATCTTTGTACCGACTACCGGGTGGTTGTCTCAGTTGCTTCCAGACTTCCTCACGGGGGACGTGGTCTTTTCTGGAGGTCAGAGGAGTCGTCTTTCTCAGGCGAGACAGGGCAAGAACATGTCTCCGTACGTATTAAACAGTCAGGTCAGTCAAGATAACAAAGTCAACTTGTGGGTTCCATAAACATCGCTAAGGGTGTTAAGTACAGACGAGGGTCCCCCCCCCCCCCCCCCCCACCCCCCCCCCCCCCCCCCCCCCCCCCCCCCCCCCCACTACAAGTGACCACAAGCCCCCTCACAACCGCCGCAAACTTTAGGTGGTGGTCGAGGAACCAGAAGCGACGCAAGTCCGACTTCTACCAAGGAGACCGTGGTCTTCCACTTCAGGAAGCAGTCGAGGGACATGAGGGACAGCAGGTAGCAACCACTACTCCAGTTGCTACCCGCCTCAGCAGTCTCTTGAAAGGACGTCCACTGTCCAACGTCACAACACCCACTTCAGCGTCACATCTCCCACTTCTCTTTGCCACGGTCGTAGCAGGGGACCCCCCGGGGGATGACGGCTACACCCTGTGAGGGACCAGGAGTGCATCGACACCCCGCCAACACTCCATCAGTCCTAGGTCCTCCATCTCCACCACTAGGTGGGGGCTCTCGACGTCGAAACAGGTGGGCACTCACCCCCGACCTACCACTACCTTCCGTGACCTCTTTAGTTTTTGTACTAGGAGTGTCACGGGGGTCGGAAGGAGGTTCCACCCTCTCCCTGGAGACGTCGTCCATCTTACTGTCGCAGTAGGTGGGGCTACGTCTGACCATCCGTTTGACGTCGCCCTAGGTAACCTACCAGAATGTTCCCCTTGCCTCCACAGGTTCCTGTCGGAGAGATCCCAGAAGTAAGTCGACACTACAGTCGCCGGTGACCGGCATCGACAATTAAGGAACCCCCACTCCCAGAAACCGTGTCATGTGGTGTGTCCTTCAGAAGGTGTCAACACCATGGAGGGAAACGAAGTCCGAGTCCAACTTTCTTCGAGGTGTTAGGGTGTGTCGGACTAGACGTGTCCTAAACTCCCTCGGAGCTCGACACGGTAGACCTGGGCGGGCGGAAGGAGGGAATGTGAAGACGTTCGAGGGAGGAGTGGACCATCCAACACTTCCGTTCGCACAGCAGCCCCCCACCTCTTCTTGGCCCCAACTACACTCTTCACAGACACTCGACTACCGGCCCGACTCATCTCCACCCTCGTCCATTGTCCCGGGTAAAGGTCCGTCACCCCTGTTTACCCCCACGTCGTCCCCCCTTACCCAGCCCCCGGATCCCTCCGCGTACTGACTAGTTTAGGACAACTTATTCTATAAGTCCAGCAAACGGGGACCGGCAGGGGGGTCTGGACCCTCAGACCGAGAAACATCGGTCTCTAACCAAAAGTCCGGAGAGGTCTGCAGGTGACTGCAAGGGAGGACGTCGTCGACAAGGAGGTAGAGAAGGCATCGACAAAAAGCGGAGAGACTAAAAGGTGGAGTCGAGGAGACATGAGAAGTCGAGGAGAGACAAGGTCTAGACTTCCGGACTCAGTGAGTTAGGTGTACGACATTACTAGTTCTATAAAACGGGACGCGTGTTTTTTTGTTTGTTCGTAATAACTCCACATCTCAACCGACTGCGTCTAGTAAGTCTCCCAGGACCACACTGACTTATTAAAATAAGACCTTAAACAACAGGATAAACCCTCCGCCAGGACTTCCGGACGTTCGAGGGAGACGAAGGGGGAGCTGTCTGTCTTTTACTTTCCCCTTTATTATTTACAAAGCATTTTTGACAAATTCAGTTTAATTCGTTTGTAGTACTTTCCAAACCTAATTAATTAAAAGACTTAAAGAGAAGTTTACACAACGTCACCTTTGCGCACAACTTCGAAGTGAATTTTTGTCGTACCACGACATCACACTAGTATCCGTTAACGTTGAAAATGTCCTACTTACAAGTAAAGAAAAAACGTAAATAATCACGTAGACTTCTTTATGTCCTTCTCCCACCTCCGTCTACCACAGTCAGTATGCTTATGGACGTTTCTATCTGTTTAGTTCATTGGTACGAATAGATGGGAGTTGTATATGTTATTTATTCTACTAACCTATTTAGACACTATCAATGAAAATTAACACCCATAGTGGAAAAACTAACTTTGTTAAAATTCTTATAACTTGTATCACGTCCTATTGAAATCCCAGATGTTGATATTCTCTTTCCTTACATGTCGGTAATAAAATGTATATCTAACGTCGACATATGACTGTCAGTTTCACGACACGAATTTCTGATGTATACAGAAATCTCATATGAGTGAGTAACCCGGTAAATTATTAGAATAGGACTTCTCGGACACCACAAAAAACACGATCTCTTTGTACCATTATCGTAAAATTTATGACGCTTAAGCCGTTTCGATTGTTGATACCTTCGAATTACTTATAGGGGTTGAGGGCGGTCGGTGTCGCCTCTGTCCGGTCCACCCGCCTTTCGTTCTCTCGCCTTTGGTGTAAAGTTAAAGAGCGTTTTCGAGACTCGATGGCCGGCGCGACGTCGAAACTAGTAGCAACTTTTCTAACAAGAAAACCTACGAATCTTATTTTCTAGATGGAAAACTACGACAACACACCCCATATATAGGACGTTGGGAGGTATGACACCTGTCGTACTTTGTCAACCGTCAGAGAGACAGACGAGACTGGGTTTACAACACAAACCCACAATATTTTGATCTAGTGTTCGAGGACGAGCGACCGGACGATGACAGGAGTCAGCTCTCGAGTGAGGGTCCACGACCTTCTAGAGACACTAACCGACCTACCTACGTTCCCACAAACTTCAAGGAGCACCTAAGTTGAACCTTTCACTATCCTTTTCAAGCCTGGTCCACGTTTGCCTTCATAATCGAGGAGGAGGTCGTCACCGTGGACCAATCACCCGGAACACTGTTAATCAAAGAAAATTGAGACGCGCCTACGACTCCGCTAAGTGGTAAACTGTAGTCAGTCGTTCATTAACCCACAATAATACCGGAGTCGTGAGACGGGCATGACTACAGGTCCAGCGAGTTAAATTTCTCACCGTGTAAAACTTAACTAAGGTACTACAAGGGCACAATAAACCTCGCTCCTTTTGTCATTCGGTAACGTACCTACTCTTATCTTTACACTCACGTACAAGCTGCCTTCTACAAGTAAGTCGGTTTAAACTCTCGGTCCACTACATTTGTTTGTGAGTGACACCAATACTGTTACCAATTGCGGGTCCGGGACCTAATTATTGTCTCGGTTTGCTGTTACGACGAGAACTCAGTTAATCCGTACTATTTTCGGGGCAGAAAAGATAGCAAGTGGGGGTTAGAGACTTATTGTGGTGTGCACACTCCCCTCCCCCCCCCCCCCCCAGTCCCATGTCGGAAAACTCAGTCACATCATCCTTCTACTGTCTGTAACTAAACTAACCAACCACAAACCAGGTCTACGTAAAGGATGAAACGAAGTTTAGATGATTTTATGAATTATGATATCCTTTTCGTTGAGTGTATCATAAAATTTACAGGATGACGATTTTGACTGGTTGTTATTGGCAGTACAGCGGATTCTTTTTGTAAAAATGGAAGCTAGAAAGAATTCACCGGAGAGGAACTAAAGAAAACACAGGTCACCTCTCCTCTCGGAGCGACACTGAAGATGTCTTGGAGAGTCGTTACAAGACACATAGGAGATGAGGATATTTTACACCAGGACTGACATAGACGGAGACGAAAACACAGAGACACGACAAGTCATTACGCCTACTGGAGAACCATCGTAGTCGAACTCACCAGGATCGCTACTGCATCTAAACCTCCCTCACACTCGGACCTTACACTCAGTTGAGTCCTTGCAAGACCGGAAGTGTATGAACGATAGGTTTTTGTTTTCTTGAGCGGGATGCTGATGACGTTAGAGGGAAGGAAGGTGAAGAATGGACCTGTCCGGTTTGCGAGAGACATACGTCGAGGACCCAACAGGTACACCATGGACTTGGGAAGAAGGAATAACCAAAAATTTCGTGCGTCGCGGAAGAGACGTGGCACCAAAGTATTTATCGAGGTCGGTTCACCATCATAGACCGGCAAATGCGGACGACAAAGTGGTTAGAGGACGGGTGTAAAATTGTTCTGTCACTGTCAAGGTCGCGCCTTTGCGTCGAACAAGGTCCGGCCACCGACAGTCAACCTTGTCTCCCAGGTCGATTGCCAAGACTGTGGTACCGGTCCTCCACGTTACAATTTCCGTACGCAAAGTGAGGGACGGACACGAAAGATCGAGATAATCCCGGACCAGTATGAACTTGTGATGGTTCTTGTTGTCATGTTACGCCAAGTTACTGATGAAGGAGATTCTTTCAACAGTTTATTAGTTATCCGTCTTATGTAAAATTTCGGTAGAATTAGGGGGGACCCTTTCTAAAACCAGGAGGAACTTGGATCTAATAGACCACCCCTTCTAAATTTACTTGACCAAACAACCCACTTTATTAAAAACCCCTTTGTTTTTAAACGGAGTTCACTTTGGTATAATTAATTTTTCACCCACTCCACGTGAACGATAAATTGTCAACGGAATTGGAAGGAACCTTTTAAGGTAATCGTGTTTGCGCCAAAAAAAAAAAACAAACCTTTCGGGCAAATTATTGTGGACCCCTGGCAAAGGTTAGAGAAAATTTTACTCAAGTATTTTTCCCATTGTTTATTATATTATAACTTAGTACTTTTTTAGCATATTGTTGTGTTGTTTGTTTATTATATTATAACTTAGTACTTTTTTAACGCATTTCAGATATGCAACACTAAGCTGTCTGTGGCTCTTTCCTGCTGTAACGCTGCAAATTTCCCCTCTGTGGGACTAATAAAGGTATTCTGATTCTGATTCTCATTGGTGGTATTCATTCTCAAGCACATATCTTTAAAGCAATTCTAGGCCATTGTGACAATAAACTACGTTTCGCTGGGTACATAACAATAATAAAGTAAGAAGTGTTACAATATGTCTACACTTGGTTGAAAATAGATTCTTAGCAATAAAAGGCACTTTAAAGGTGGGAGTCTGCTTCTTTATGACCCAGCATGAACGTCAGTCAGCAAATGCAGCACACATTACGGCTTGTAAAAACTGAAGAAGACAGCGCTCAGAGTCCTTTGATGTACTAAAATACTTCCAGATAACTTATCAAACAGGGCCGTCAATTTCCAATCGCAGACCCCTGCTATAAAAGCTCATGATATGGAACAAGGAAGAATACTTCCGCCAAGAAGTCTGGAGGCCAGAGATATGATAATGAACTGAGGGTTACATGTGACATCTTGGGTCAGGTTCCATTGATCTCATGTTTAGAAAGAAAATGCAGAAATAATAAACCACATACCATTCATCTAAATAAGTCATGCCAACTCACCACATGCCAGTGTTGTCTTTAAAGGAGCTTTGACCCATCTTTAAATCCCCCAAAGCTCACTTGCTCGTAAAGACATGGCAGGCTCAGCTACCACTGAGAATATGCTTGGCTGAACAGGAAGACTTTCATAGTGTCTGTCAGCCGCAATCAGAGCGCTGCTTTGATGAGGCTTCATTAAGTGACTTTCCTCCAAATGCAAAGGAAGATGAGCAACAACACATAAGCAGGAGCAGGCGTTAATGCAAAAACCAAAATTCCAATTTTCTTTGAACTGTGTTTCTGCAATACAAAGTAGCATGGATTGAGCACTCGTGCCATCAACTGCCTCACCTTGAATCTAATTGGCGGTGCTGTGTTCATTCAAAATGACACGGATAGCACTTTCAAAGGATGGATTCTGCGAAGGTTTGAGACGATGATAAAGGGACGAAAAGTGAGCTGGTCTAAATATATCCGGAATCAGCTGATGGAGGAAGTCACGATTGGCTTTCAGACTGTTTATAGATGAGCCTCGGTAGACATGAAGCAGCGCTAATGAACACAACTGAATGGGAGACATATAGTGCTGCTAATTGGGACCTCATCTTTTTGGTTTCCTGCAACATCATAAAAGTTTGCTGGACAGTTGAAGTTGACAGTATGAAATGACGCGTTTCAAGCTGTTACAGTACAGAAATAGCTGACATAATGTAGATGCTGTCGTAGACATGGGGCAAAAGCTTGCACTTCTACCAATAATTACTCACAGCAAGGTGTTTTCTGCACAGCACACAGCTTAATAGCTAATGATACTGGCCAGGAACTAGAACATATTCTTCCCTTGGAGCACATGGAGCCTGTTATTATGTCTTTTTATGAGAGGAGTGGGTCTGGGTGACCCGCTTCTTCCGTTTTCCAGTATGTGGGCAACAGCACTCCCCTAACGTTTGCTAATTGTTAGGTAGCATGACGGTAACGGCAACACTTAGCACATGGGGATAATCATCAGCCTATAAATCATAGTCTTTCACATGGGTGTGAGGGAGAGTCATAAATATAAGCTTATGGTAGCCTGAGTTGTTGTGCTGTTACTGCTGCATGCTTTCCTTTTCATTACGTTGTCCACTCCTCCAGGCTTTGTTGCTCTGCCTGGGTGTTCTTTTATTTCCAGCAGCCTAACATGTCTGGGGATTAGTCAGCTGTATCTTCTAATAGCAAATCAAAATTGCAGTGTTGATTGGGCTAATAGGACCGCACACAAATCTGTTGTGACTCCCCCTCAAGGTGAGGGCAATCTGAGGGCTAAAAACACTGCACTGAAAATGAGACTGTTGCCATGGAAGTGGACGTAAACAAACAATTATTTGAAATGTGCATCTAGTCCTCCAAAAGCTGTTCAATCTTGCATATATTGTTTTTGGGACTTTTGGAACTTTAGTAAGTCAATTAAAAGATACTGCACTGGCTCAGTGACTGAAACGCCAGCTTTTAGCTATGGTCTATTTAGAGGGATGGAATGAGTCGTATACACAAGCGTCGATCACACACTCTTCACTGCTCACCTGTGTGACACTGTCCCTCATGGTGGGCGAGCGCTGTTTGCGGGTGGTGGTTGTGGCCATGGTGGTGGTGGTCTCCATGATTGTGGTGGACATATCAGCCAGCGGGGTGGTGGAGGTGGTGTCAGTGGTGAGCACCGAGGGCACGTCCCCCACCAGCCGCAGGTTGCCCTGGCTCTGGACGTTGGGGTCACCCTCGGCTGCCAGTTTGAGCACCTGCAGGCCGTTATAATACAAGCCAGAGATCTGACCCTGGAAGTGGCGCCCCTTCTCTCCACCACCTATTTTGATGAATGCCTGGCTGTTGAAGATTGTCAACTGGCGACCTGATATATGAGACATAAGGAAGAAATGAAGAAGAAAGAGGAAGTAGGGGTAAGGGAAGAAGAGAAACCATGGAAAGAGGGAGAGAAAGAGCAAAGAGTACAAATCAGTCATGTTCCCTGGGTTAGCTTGCACAAAAAACAGAAAGTAATTCACAGGTACAGAAAGATGAACGGGGGAGATAGTTTAAATCACATGGGATTTCCTGGGTAACACTTTAGGGAGATTGGACCCTGGTTTTGCAGACATTATGGGGCTAGGCACGTGCCGCTTCCTCAGAAAAGGCGGCCTGAATCTGGCAGTCAAATAAATTGCGGGGGCAGTTGCGGCTTGACCCTGAAACTGAGGGTTCACAGCGAAATGCATCTAATTTGCCCTGAGATGGAATATATTAGAACAATGCTGGGTCTGTGTCATTGACCTCCAATGCACCTGAGCTGCACGATGATAAAGTACCTCTGCCAGCAGAAAAAAATGTTGCCTTGCGCCGGCATCCAAAGGAGGAAAATCAGATCCTCATTGGAAGGAGATGTTTAATTCAGCAGGGGCTCTGCCTCTCTGTGGTCATTACCGTTCCTCTGGATGGATAGATGGATGAAGGGTCGCTCATTTAACCAGGGTCCAATACTAATGTGTTACCAGGACTTGTGGTGAAGGGTTGGAGTGGGGGCAGTCTGACAGATGTCGTTTTTCTTCCTGTATTTCCTTCAGCTGATGGTTTTATTTATACTTTTTTCCCACCCTATTTGCATCCCAGCTCTCCTTGGGGACATCCCACCATGCCACTTGGGATGATGCTAGCTTTGACCCCTGTTGTGGTTCATGTGGATATGAGGGAAGATGGAGAGTTGAGGGAGGGGAGTACTGTTACTGTTGGGAGGGATGAGGTAATTACTTAGAGAAGAAGGACGGGAGAAGCCAAAGAGCTTTTATGGATAAATCAATTGGTGTAAGGGAAGAGGGAGTGTCTTGTTTGTGAAAGGGATACTACACTAATGTGTGCATCTGAGCACAAAGTAGAGACTCTGGAGATGGTACAAACCTCTGAAATGAGAGACCCCTCTGACCTGATGGGAGTGTGTGCATGAATGCAGATTTGCTGCTTTTACACAAGTATAAAATACTACAGCTACTAAGTGTGTACATCCTCCATGCTTGTAATTGTGTATAATGGTGACGAATGAATCCTCTGGATATCTTTGAAATGCTTCTATTGTCTTCCCTGTGGGGAAAGCTTTCTACTCATCAGCATGGAGACACTAGGGACAGGCCTGGGTCTCATTTGTTTTCAATTAAGACGGCTGAAAGGGTCCTTCATCATTGTAATTATGATTTACTATAAGTCTCTATGAGTGCCCTCGTCGTGACATGTGTAACACCCAGGTGGGCAGTACTATCAGACGATTAATGTCCAATGATGCACATTTATGTGTGTGTGGGCATAAAGCCACATGTCTAGTGTATGTGTTTCTGGGAATTTTCTGCTTTAGTGCTGGAAAGATGCATCTATTCCACTGAGATGGGCCATTACACGTGTCAGCCCATTATCAGATCACTAGGCCCGTCACTTCATAATGACGAGACGGAAAGTCTGGCATATGCACTGTTGACATACTGGCTGAGTCTCACTCTATTATCTCATCAGTAAGCATGTTTGGTGTGAGAGGTTATAAAGAGAAAAAGGAATGGGTATTGATGGAGGGGACAGATTGTCAAATTGTGGACATCAGCAAGGAAAATACAGGAGAAAAAACACAGTTGTCTACACACCTTAAAAAACACTTCAAAATGCACACTAACAGTCTCACTCCACCTTACTGCCCCGTTTATCATTCTTCCAGCGTCCTTGACAAGAGGACTCATATATGCACGCCCTCACATCAGCCCAGAGGGTCTCCCATTTCAAGCAGCCCCAGTCGGACCTTGCTCTCCAGTGAAGGGTCATGGAACGCAGAGACGTTGAGGACACATCATCATCCGTATTACTGAATGTCCTCTTGGTTTACCAAACAGCTAAAGATCCTTTCAGAAAGCCAAACTCTCCCTGCATGGGCGCAGTGACTCCAAGTCAGATGATCACTTCAGACAGTTTCCTCCTGAAGAGTTAGGTGTTCTGGTGTCACAGCTACATTCCGTGACAGCAACACGGCCACACTTAAGCCATTCTGACAAGCGGCTTATGGTTTTGATGCAGAGAAGGTGGGATTAGATATACCTCGAAAGTTGTTGCACATGTAAATGTCCAAGAATCCGTCGGATGAGCGATATAATTATGTGAAGATGTCCTTCTTCGTTAACAAGCAGGGACGGCGAGCTCTGTGACTGCCATGCGTGCGTTCATCCCATCAGAGACAGAGCGAGAAAAGACGAAAGGTGCCCTCTGACCAGATGAAGGGAAATCAGTGTTTGTTTTTGGAGCTGTCTGGTCAGGATGAGACTCTAACAGGGCCTGATGAAGTTATTGTTTCAGGGTCTGCCAGGTCAAATCAAAAGTGACATGTGGTTTTAGAGCCAATTTGGGCGGCAGGCTGGAGCTGGGTGGGGTGCAGGGGGGGAGGGGAGAAGAAGAAGCCTCTGCATGACAAGCAATTATTGCGCTTAATATGACGGAGCTGGATGTGGCTCGGCAGCGAGGAGAGGCTGTATGAGAGGCCTGTATGTAATGACTTATGAAACATGTCAGGGAAGTGACCTTTATTTGTGCGATAGTTGGCCTTCAAATAGTGTGTATTCGCCCAACATTTATTTACATGCGCCTTTGTTTGTGTTTGCGTGGCTTACTGGGTGTGTGTGTTGTAGAAAGCACAGCACACATGGTTTGCACATTAATTAGAGTTATCAGACTTGTTTTTAAGGGATCTATCTATCTATCTATCTATCTATCTATCTATCTATCTATCTATCTATCTATCTATCTATGACATTAATTTATCTATGACATTAATTTATGAGAAGCTAGTTCCTTTTAATTCTGCACATCCCTATTTAAATTAAATCCATGAACCAACGTTACATTAAATCCATAGGGGAATATGGAATGCACAAAGTAGCACACAGTGCCCCTTGAATTTAACACCACAAAGCTGGGTAAAAATAGCTCTGGGTAATGAAGGGATATGCATAGAAACATGCTGGAAACAGAGTAAAGCGAGATAAAGAAGTGGAGAAGCCGCCTGAGGAGGACTTAGCAGTCAAACATGTATCGCACTTGAAGTCATGTGAAGCCTTCATGACTCAAAATCGTGCTTCAGAGGTGCTGCCGCTTGTTCAATATTTTTCTAGAAAACACCATATTCTGGCTAGGAGCTACTCACTCATTGCTGTTTGATTTGGGTTAAGAAAGGTTGGCACAGATCTTGAACTTGAGTGAAAGTAGAAGTACCAGAGTATAGGCATACTCTGTTAGAAGTTAAAGTTCTGCTTTCAAAATGTTACTCAAGTACAAAAGTATTGGCAACAAAATATACTTTAAGTACCAACAGTAGAAGTAGTCATTGTGAATCAGAATAATATATATGATATGTTTTATAATGATTGATCATCAAAGTGTTCTCAAAGCTGGTGAAGGTGCAGCTGGTTTGAATGACTTTGTGTACTGCAGTTTAGCCGGTGAATGTTACTCAAGGTATCACTTAGTCTAATTTAAGAATGTTTTATAATTCAAATCATTTTCAACTCTGCAACGTAACTAAAGGTATTAAATAAATCATCCGCAATCATATCAGCCTTTGGTTGGATCGCCCTGAGGGCTTGGTGGCTGATCAGGGGGAAATATGAAGTCAATCATCTCTATTAAAGGAAGTGATATGTAACACGTTTTTATACTCTTCAGGGTGCTTGCCATAGAGCAGCTTTGGAGTTGCCTGACAAAGAGAGACACTATAGAAAGAGGAGTTTGTGCAGGGACTGAGAGGACGGGGACATGACAGAGACAGGAGCAAGGGAGGGTGACAGAAGGGTAGGACAGAGAGAGAGCCTGCATGAGGACAGAATGTCAAAGAGACAGAGCCGAGGCACAGACAGAGGGATGACAGGTTTGATATAAAGAACAAGAGGAATCGTGCAGTTGAAGGCAGTGGCTGAGAAGGAGGAAGACATACAGTAGTAAATGGGAGTAAGATGGTAAGAAAGAAGTAGGAGGAAGAATTGTGAGTCGGTTGAAAGACAGAACATTGAAGAAAAGTGCCTTCCATTTAGAGGATATGGAATGCCTGCTAAGTCACCTCCAGTTTGATTACCCTCTTTTAGGTGCAGATTAATTGCGTGGTTTTGACAGGGTTAAATACTCTGTGAATACGAGACGATAGCTTCCTGTATCTCTGTTCTTTGACCAGGGACGACGCAAATGTAGAGTAAAGTACAGAATGTAAATGACAGTTATCGTTATTACTGAAAAAAGTGTCTCTTTGTAGCAGATGGTTTTAGAGGACTATGTATCCGTATTCTACCGTAAATAATGTTGTAAATACAAAGTCAATTTAAGATGTAAGCATTTTCTTTGATAAGTGCAATGTTGTCCTTGGAGACAGATCTGTCCCAAAACAAGACGAAAAAGAAGGGAGGTAAATATTCTCCAATTTCAGGGTGTCTGGTTTGACTGAGATTTGGCTTTAGAAAATAAGTTTGAGTTTCATGTCAAAGCCATCACTTCCTGTGTGCTGAGGATTTGATACATGAAAGGCCACAGAGTTTGAAGGGTTTATCTGTTGGGTACAGGTTGCATCACTCTTGTCTGATGTCAGTTAGAAATGATTTTTTGGTCAAAAGTAAATTGTCCAGGTAAGCAGGTTTGGCATCGTGCACGCTCTTTTTTGGGAAGGGGCTTGTCTCAGATGAGTTGTGGTCAGTAATTACTAGCTAAGCTTTGCCAAGCCGGAGAGTGGGCTGGGCTCGGCCATGCTCTGCTTGCTAATGCACAGATTGCTTGTCAAGAGGCTCTGCAATAATGGCTGTGTGCCTGCTGCGACGCCCAGACTGTCGGTGTAGAGGACAGGATAGGACGGAGGCGCTCTCTCCAGGCTAAGCTCTTTTCCCTGGCTGTGAGAAGCTAACCTGGAGGAAGTGATTGTCAGAGGCAGGTTGAGGGAGATTGGAGGGGAGAGGGGGAGGATGATCGAAGTGTAACCATCCTATCCCCGGTGGAGGGGATATGAAAGGCACTGCAGCTGGAGAGAGCGGTATCTCTCTCCCTCCACCGTCATCATTACACCGCTCTCATCCTCCTTCTGCTCCTGTTATCTCTCAGAGAGGAGGGATGCCATATGGTTGTGAGGAGCTTCAATCTGAAATGTTTTCTCTTAGCTGAGTTGCAGGGTGGGAGGGATGGCCCAGAATTCACCTCAGTCAATACTCGGCTTTGTGATGTGCAGAACACAAAGTTGGACCATCTGCACGCAGTCTTTTTGGGTGCATGCAGAATTTCTAGTATCAACTAAACTATTTCCATTTTCTTTTTTCAAAAGAAAGAAAAGGAATAGGGAGGGAGAGAGTCGCACGCAATGGGGGTGGGGTGGGATGCTGACAAAGTCGATTACAAAGTGTTCCAAAGTTATCTCCTCGGCACAAGGCTCTCTTTGGTAATTAAGAGCGTTTTGCTTTCTCACTCCTTGGAAGTCAGGCTGGTTTGGGCAGAACACTATGAATTAATTGTGTTTGACAATGGAGATGAGGGGCCAAATGCGGCATGAAGCTAGACTGAAAGCTTTTGGAGGCAACGTGGAGCCCTGAGGTCTTTAAAGGAAGGGGAGGCCGCTGAGATGTGGTGGTAAGACTACAGGACGCCGGAGAGAGTAGATTGGAAAATCAGATGTGGCTCTATCTCTATACTATATCTGTACATCTGATCTTAAGAGGGTGATACTGTCGAGGCAGAGAAGCACAGAGAGATCGCACGGTGGTTAGCTAGGGGAAATCTTCTTTTATTCACTGCCGCTGTGATTGCTCTCTTTTTAGGCTATTTCATGGTAGGGGACCATGAAATAACAGAAAAGTGTCCCCTTTTTTACAGAGCCGCTTTTTTTTACTCATGAGCAAGCATGTTAAAAATTGATACAATTACCCTTTACTTCCCTAAAATATAGCCATAATAGCGCAGAGAGATTAAATGAGAGCAAGATACTAACTCAGCGGGAGACAAAGCTCTACATGGAGCTGCTGAAAGACAGACTGAGACGGATTAACTCTCAGTTGCCTGATGTGAGAGAATCTCTGAAATGAGGCTGGGATCATGAATAGAACATCTGGACCTCTGCCTGGCCTGGAGACGTTGACTTGGGCCCCACACCGAGTGGGAGGACTTGATTGCCTTTGATTGGGGATTGGGGGAGCTCACACCAGACTGAACATTAAAACCTGGATCTAGCGTTTAGGCTAGGCATTTTTCGATGTAATTCCACTCAATGCTTGGTCGGCATGCTGTTGGAAAGCTCCAGAGGGATAGACGCCTCGTCAAAAGAAGATATATGCTCCAATTCTTTGGGGAGCTGGATTGGCTTTCTTGATCATCTGTTTAAGGGTGGCTTGGTATTTGTAATCTTTATCTTCCAGTAGAGAGAAGCCTCCTACTTTTTGTGAAGGCAGCTGTTGACAGTCAAGGGAAAAAAAAGGTATAAAGGTAGGAAGAGCAGAAAAGTTGGAGCGACAGATCCATCACACGGCGAGAAAAAGACACCAGGAAAAGTGGGAATGCATCAGTGTAACTTTTTCACTGGAAAACATTTGGCCTCCTGATTTTTCCCCTCCATTGGGTTCCTGTAATGGCTGCCGTTTTGGATTTAGTCAGCGGCACAGAGTCGGCCCGAGATGCTCTCTCTGATCTGCCTCACACACAGAGGAGATTGGATAAGGTCTTCGGAATGAGATGCGGTGACACAGCTCGGCTCCCTCTAGGACATTGCTGGCTCCAATGCCTTCCGTTGTATCCCATAGTGACTAAAACACCGATTTGGAAGGGCATTTGTAAGCAATTAGTTCTGTTGGTGTGTTTCTTTTCAAAGATGAACATAACATTTGAGATAAATGGTACTGTTGAGGTAGCAATGAGATGTTGGAGCACATGGAGAGGAGACCCTCTGGGCTGATTGTTTTGTGCACTAAGGTCATGACCCTTTAAGGCATTCACTAAAACCCCACATACAGTAGGTAACACCACACAGTCTGTCACTCAAATGTTCATACAGCTTTCACCCCACACAGCAAAGACATGTAGAACAATACATTCAAAATACTTTTCTTACGGGTGAAACAATAAATGTTAAAGGGACCTTCATTTAAAACACATTTTGCTGGAATGATCCAGCGTCTTTTTTGAATTTGGTGTTCAGTTATTTGTTGTTTTAACCCTCTGAGTTTGCGTGGACACAAGGGGAGGAAGATGCCAGGTGCAGATTTGTTTCTTTAAGTAGCAGTTAGAACTTAGTTAGCTTTTTATTTGTTTTTCAGTCCCGATGGAACGCCGTACGAGTTCTTCAAAATACTGACATCCAGGTGCGTTTGAATGTTATCATTTATAACATGGTTATAACTGAGAGCTCTCTGAATTTCTCACCAGCAGGGCAAAGCTGGGACGGTTTCTCGAATTGTTTCAATTTGAAGTGGAGGGTGGGGATTGATGAGAGAAGCCCTCAGTGGTTAGTGTGGGTGGAGTTTGATTTGCTGTTAGGTGGTTAGATTCTGCTTAGAAGTTTCTTGAGTTTGAGCCACTTTCTTTTTATCAAAGCAACAAAAAGCTTTAACCCTTTCAGCTCTGAAATGTCCGCTAATCCCCTTCATTATCTAGACTAACAAGTGTAACAGAATCTTAGAAATTGCCAATGTGCCTCTTCAATCTATCACGTGTGTATGACTGAATCCTATCAAATTAACAAATAACATTTTTCTCAGATCCCTGATCAAAGCCCTCAGTCGTGGTTTGATGGGAATAATATGTTTTTTTCTTCTTCGACTTCTTCACAGCTCTCATCTAAATGATTGGATGCAGTCTCAGTTAAAATTAAAGAAGAAAGAGAATTATACATTCTGTTTCAAGCTCATTCTCTTTAGACTTTCATGACATGCACAAGTCATTTTATAAGTGGATAAGTCATTTTTTATTGATCCACTTTTTCATTCAACTTTAATTACCCAAGCCTTTTTGATTTGTATGTGTGTCCTGACTACCTTCAGCAGAAGAGTGTTGCCAATGTTCAAGAGGAGAGCAGAGAAGTCACTTCTTAGGAGCTGGAGATTAAGTCAAGGATGGTTTTGTTTCCATGAAATAAATATGCAAGTGCTTCATTTATCTTGTTTGTCTGTCGCATGAATACTTCAGTTTGCTCTCAGAGACAATTGTATCTTTTGAATTCTACCCTGCATGTCTTATTGTTCACAACACCGTTTCAAAGGAGCCCCTAAAGCTAATTGGCTTATGCTTGAAGCTCTAAATTCATGATAATCTCAATAGATATTTTATGCAAATAGAAAAGATTATGCGAACGATACTATAAAGTCTTTGGATATTCTGATCATCTACGCCAGAACGAACCATTTTATATGAAATGTCATTCTGTGCTAGGTTTTATTATGGTAGAAAGTACCGTATTGTTTGAATCCAGACTCCAAAATATGCACAGCGCATGATAATTACATGCCTGCAATGCATTCAATGCAACATAGAAGATGAAGTCTCTGCTCTGTTTAGTGGTATTGCTATTATATTCCTCTTTTGCATTTTTTTGATAGAATCAACCACCTTCAGCAGCACAAACACACGGCACAAGATAAAGAGGTTGGGACATTCGGCACTCAAAGGGTTAAAGAATCATCACTTAAGGCTCTAGTTATGCGTAGCGTTGGGTGGAAATGTGCGCCCACGTGCCACAAATGAATTTAGACCGATTACTGAACAAACACTTCAACAGTCCCTTTAACTTTTAGTGACTTCATGGGGAATTCTTTTTTCTTCTTGGAAATCCAGTTATATTTTTCGTTTTCATGAAGGATTATATATATATATATATATATATATATTCAATGCAAAGTCACATTCAGCCAACAAAAGACACAGGAAAGAAGCAGACGGTATCAAGAGGCTGTTTACATGTAGTTAGGTTATTCGGGGGTTATGTCGGGTTATTTGGGAGTTATTCCTCTGAAGAGATGCAGCCCCAGTTTAAGGTGCTTTGGATATGGTCCCCTGGATATCTGCATTCCAATGCTAGGGAATGGAGTTATAATACATGTTTTAATGTCATTATTATTTTAACCAATCATTTCACAGTGAAGTGCCTCAACTGGGCACACTGGAATGTAAAGCTAGGGCCCATGTATGATATAAAACAATCTTTTTTCCAACAATGTTTGTGGTTAGTTTTCAGATATCAATTGAGTTTAGGAATAATTAAATGTAATGAATAAGGATAGATAATCCATTTATTATTGTTTTTGGTAAATCTGCAGTGGATATCAGGGGACCAGGTCTGTTAAGAGCCAACTCACATTCAGCCCTGTTGCGTGGCACTGCACCTCCTCCAGAGTGGTGGTTAACGGTAGGTTAGAGATCATTAGTGGAGTTAAAGGGTATTTTATTACCTTTGTCGAGTAGCCACTCGTCAACTACCCGACCAAGTCGGTATGGGATTCTTTGTCTAGCAATAGCCAGGCGCTCATTATCAAAGTTCCCTTTAAGAAATTTGGAGAAGACAATATAAGAGAGGTTACAAAGAAATCTGGAAGTTGAAAGGTTAGAGGTTAGAGGGGCAACATGGCAAATGTTTAGCAAATGTTTAAATCAGCTTTAGTTAGGACAGGAAGAACTTGAGGATGTGTTTTTGGGCTGGTTTGTTTGGTTAGACAAGTTAACAGCATTCTAGTTACCTTAGGTTTAAGTGTTTTTAAGTGCACTGACAAGTTAAACAGATTTATGAATTATTTAGATATAATATGGTTACATTTGTAGAAACTCATAGCTGTCCGCAAAGTGAATACATTTAAAAATGAATTAGCAGTTAGTCAAGTTCAAATACAAAACCAGCTTCATTTACCAACAGAATAACTACATTGTGAAAGAATAAAGCAGATAACACATTTCATATCAGCAATGATAGCATTCTTATTTAACATGAGATAATCACACAGTGCTAAAACACAGTTCATGGTTGTTTCAAGGAAGACATCTTTTAGGTCGCATTGCACACAAAGACTTTGTGATTAGAAAATCATCACCTCCCAAATCTGACAACAGGATGTCACGCCGCACCTGGAGCACATTTCACTTTGATCTAACTCTTCCTCTTCAACTAAAGTAAGAGTGTCAGCACTGTTTTTCTCCGTTTTTTTTTTTGCATTAATGGAGCACTTCTCAGTGGCACTTGGCAATTAGCATCACTTCATCAGCGTGTCAGAGAAGTTCCTTCACCGCTGTGCTAACTTATTATACCTCACTTCACTTTAATCAACCTCCGGGTCACGCTGCGTACATCTCCAGCACCGTCAATAGAGGCAGAGCTGGAATTAGGGGCCGTGGTGGCCAGGCTGGGGGTTTGATGAAGACTGGGGCAATGTCAAAGGCTTAATTAGGATGTATTGTCTTTGTCAAATGGCAATCTTCAAAGATCATAGGCTATGCAAGCAAAGTCATGCCAAATAATGGGGTCAGGAATCCTCAGGGGTCCTCGAGGCGGGACAACGTTCAGTGGAGTTTCAGAATACGAGCAATAAAAGCCTTTATCGTCATTACTTTAAAAAACTGAATTGAATAACATGTTTTTGTAACTTACTACATGTAGGGAGATACAATTAAACCCTAAGAGCTCTATGCAGGGTTCAGAACCGAAAAGCCAAGCTATGCAGGATTCCTAAATAACATCTTTTTTTTTTTGACCCTGTTACATTTAGCCACGGTTAGCTTAAATGAGCTAAATATGTAACTGCAGATTCAGTAACAAACTGTAGCTGGGATTGGGCCCTAAACCAAGAGAGCCTTTTGGCTGATGAAGTCGTCTGTAGAGAGACAGAGTTTGGGTCTAAAGTCTCAACAGACGAGCTCTTAAGTGTGTATCTTGCTAGTAACTAGCGTACTTTTGTTTTGCTGCCCCCACTGCTCTGTGTTGCTGCAGTGATCTAAAATAGACCACCTCTCACTTCTGCAGTACCTACTTCCACTCCCCAGGGGTCTCTCTACCCACGCCTGCCTGCGCAATTCTATCTCACACAGGCTGAGAAGGAGTGTGTATATACTGGTGTATGAACAGTTGTTTTCATGGGGAAGCACACTGTGAAAAACATTATATGATTAAAGCAGAAAATTGAATGAATGATAGGTGGCAGATGGACGGAGAAGCATGTAGAAGACAAACATGTATGCAAAGAGTCAGTTCCAAAGTATTATATGACTCAGTGTCATTCATATGCTGCACCTGTAGATCATGTGGGCGAGAACATACAATCAGGTACAGGAAATTACCGATTGTTTGTGGATGTTTTCATAGTTCTATAATAAATAATTGCCAGTAATGCTCCTCAAAAAAACTACCGCAATTAACCCCACAGGGAGTATGAATAATCTTACATCCATTTAAAAAGACAATTCCCAGTAGATTCTAGTGACTAAAAGCCATCCGCGGACGCAGCAAACTGTTCTGAGAACTGTATAGCAGCATGTTAGTGTGACCAATTACATGCATGCGTTCACACCGCATTTAAGATTAGCCAGGTACTGCCCTGCCTTTTGAAAAACACTGCAGCATCCACTGAAGAAGAGAAGGAGAGGCAGAAGCTGCTGGTAGCACAAAGGACAGGCAGCGATGGAGTGGGGGGG
>NW_011333040.1:22238871-22251308 GCF_000735185.1 Notothenia coriiceps
GGGGGGGGGGGGGTTGTTGAGAAAAGGCAATGGAAATAATAACAGAGTGAAGGGAAAATAGTGGGAGGCAGCAGTCCTTAGTGAGATGAATCAATGCTGCATGTTCTCCTACTGCCGTATCCACTAGCTCATCCTCAAATCTGACTACACCTCCTTCTTCTTACATTCTTGTGTGAATCACACCGAGGCAGTCACTTTCAGTAATCTCATGTAGGATCCATTTGATCAACCGAGTAACAGTGGAGGATCAGATGTCATTCTCCCTCTAGTGGCAGTGGTTGAGCACTGCACTCAGTCAGGATGGTTTCCCCCTCCTCTCCCGCTGTGCATCCTTGCAGCATGTTCCTTTTGATTTGCTTCCATCACTCTTCCCTTAATCCCTTTCCCTTATTTAATACTCACTTCTTAATTCCTTCTTGATTCTTTCCTTTTTCTTGCCTCATTGTCCTTCCCTTTTTCTCAAACAATCATTCATCCACACTTAGTTCTATCCTTTTTCTTACCCTCCGTCCATTTTCATTTCCTCCTCACTAATTCCTTCTATGCCTCATTCTCTCCTTACACCTTCACTACTTCTTTTTGTCTCTCAAATCCCTCTTTTCCATGATGGCTTCTTTCTTCCTCCACATGCCTCCACATTCTCTCATAGCTCAACCATTCCCCTGAACAATCTCCCCTCCTGTTTTTTGTGATTTCCCTTCACCCAAAGTCCTTCCATACTTATTCCTTCCTCCCACATTTCCCTCACTTGCCCCCTTTAATCCTCCTTTTGTTTTGTTCACCTCCACTCCCTTTTATCCCTCTATCCTTCTTCATTGCCTGGTAACAGAGTGAGTTTATTACTAGGGGATTAAATGTGGTACATTGTGTGACACTGCAATTCATTACTACACACACCAGGGGGGGGGGTACAGTAGTATGCAAACGTGTGTGTATTATTTGTCTGGAAAACAATAGTGAGTGACGACATCCTCATCAACAACCAAAGAAGGAATCACCAAACAATGATTTAGTGCAGCTACTCAAAACAAAAAGTTGGACAAGGGGAAGACAAGTCGTTAAGTGTTGGAAACCATGGAGAGCATAATGTGCTGTGATGAAAGAAAGTGGCGTAGAACCATGAGAAACTAATCCCACAAAGGTTCTGTTGGACTCTTGATGTTTGTGTCATCCACACCGCGCTGTCAGATAATCTAAATTCCTCCTTGTCCTGCTTGTTTGCATCTGTTTGCGCTAGGATCCTTAGAGAAATAAGTCATTCTGAGTGAACCAGTCAAACTTTTTCCCTCTCGCTCTCCTCCCCTCCATCTGAAGCCGGCTCTGCAGGAGAATGGGCGGAAGGATTAAAGAGCTGGGCCAGTGGCGCTGAAAGGGCGCCCTTTGAGCATCAGATCTGACGACGCTGATTGACTGAAATTATGTTTCGGCGGCATAGTTTACAGATAGCAACAGTCAGCTTGTTGGCTGCAGCTGTTCTGGTTGAGGGCTCTTTTCTACCGCCCGGACGAGAGAGGGTAATGATACACGCTGCAGCCAGGCAGGAAACATGTGACTTATCAGTAACTTTAGACATCGTAAAACAATTTTAAACAAGATTTTATTGTAGATTATACATTTTACTGATACCAACTATATAATATTTACCTTGTTCTTTAAAAATAAAAATAAAAATAAAAAATATATATATTTTTGGGAAATATATTTTTTTATGAATTTTTAATGACAATCAAACATGTGGGAAGAGGGGGGGCGCCCCTATGGACCGGCCGCCACTGAGCTGGGCACTTGTATTGTCCCTCGCCACCATTATCAGACTCCTTCCACTCCCAAGACTATAAGATTTGCTCCATGTTAAAGACTGCGGAACAATGCTATCTCACCTGGCACTCAAGGAAAACTGATATACAAGAGAGAAAAATGAACTAGCCAATCAAACAGTGGAACCTAACTGTTGAGGTATATGATCTTTCTAATGTCCCAATTAGAATAATCGACGGTATGTTTATATGCAAAAATAAACATTCGACTGAATGCCCACATAAAATCACTTTTCAAAAAGAAAAATTCTGAACAGCTGTATAATGTTTTCTGTAGTTCTTGATGACTTTGTGAATTCTGAGAAAACAAACCCTGTTGATGTTGCAATGTCATCGCTTAAGATTAAACACTACAATGAAAAAGCCTACGTTAGAATCTTGAGGTGTTGGATTTTAAGAAATAGGCCAGTCAGGGAAAGAAAGTTGAAAGATGTTATTGATGCCATCATGGGAAATGTAGGATTCTAGTTTTTTGTAGCATTTTTGTAACATATTATGGGCTGAAAGGCAGGATATGCTTGCCACTTTGAGAATGTACTGTAGTGATTGGCTTCATGGAGGCTGCTGGATGAGAACGAAAACATCAGTGGCTGCTCCATACCTGTTTACAATATTCATGTATGTTTGGCCAGCCAACATGCCTGCGGCTCTGGACCCTATAAGCCACCCCCCCCACACACTGGTGGTATCTCCGTTCTGGAAGCCAGACACCTTTCTGTCCTCCTCCTGCTCCCCATGCTTGGCACCTGTGGCAGGGGCGGATTAACAGCCATGGTGGGACCCTTCCTGGGTGGGTATCACAGCTGCTGTGCTAGGGACAGGGCAAGGGCATGCTGATTGACTGGTACCTCAGGGAGCCACAGAGCAGGGTGGAGGGCGGCTGAGAGACTGTGACGTGCTCCGAGTGTAGAGTGTCTGTCTCCATGTCTGTCTGGAGAGCCGGATCCTAGCGTGCTGATAATCCTGCATATGAATCACACGCTGTTCTTCCTCGCTCCCTGTCTCCTTCTGTATCAGGACATGTGTGAGCGTCTGTGTTCGTACACGTGAGTGTGTGTGGAGACTCTCCAAGGAGCCAACTGTATATCATGTAGCTCTGTAGGCAGCCAGATGCCCTTGTACAGGACACCCACATCGGAAATCCATCCACAAGAGGGGAGATTACATTGGAGACGATTGGCCACCGGCCATCCCGCTCTCCCTACCTCTCTCTATCAGGCTAGCCTCATTCTGTTTTTCATTAGGTAACTTTAGATGGATTGCTCTCATATCTACGGGATGTTTTGGAGCAGATGGGGATAATTCACCACTGCCCTATGCACTGCAACCCTGTGCTACTAAATGCATCCCTGCACAAATGATCATCTTATCAAGTCTTTTTTTAAATAGTTAATTAAGTCCAACTTGAAAAACTCAGATTTCTAATAAAGATATTTAAACCTGTTCCAGTCCATTTATAGGGTTCCAGTTACATGACAGAATAAGAGACACGGCTGCACCCAAGTCAAAAAAATAAGACATGAACCTTGTTTAAAAGAACGTGTGCACAGCCATATTTGCTTTACTACAATAAGGCTCAAGGGGATCAAAATGGATCAAATGTGCAAAAAAATATGTAATGTTTTGCAACGCAAGCCAAAAATGGCAGGCAAGTTGTGTTTCTTCATGGGAAATGCGTGGGAAAAGAAAGTGATTTACCTACCCACTATATTTCTTTGTTCCAAACATCAACCGCCGCTCGTGTCGGCGTGCATTTGAAACGAATGATATCTTTTAACTACCTGCTCATCTTTTATCTGTGCAGCAGTTATCAACCCAATGCGCTCTTTTCTTTTTATAACATCCCCTCTCTCCTCGTTTCAGCGGGATCCTCAGCATCTTTCATCTCGGCCATGGTGGATTAGTGCGAGGGTGGCTGCCGGAGTGAGCCATGGAAAGCCCCCCTACTCGTGGAAATCAAAGTTGTCACTTTGCTAATTACCCAAAGCAATCTTTTCCCTCTCCTGCTCCACGCTACTTAGGTGTGTCTCCCTCTCTCTCTCTCTCTCTCTCGCAGTCAGCCCGTAGCCACAGGCCAATAATTGGTGATACCTTCCAACTGTGCGAGATCCAATCAGAAGGAGTCGCAGAGCACCGGAGGCCCAATAAGAACCCGCGCAATGTGGGGGAACTGTCATCAGTGACATGTGCCTGAGCTGCCTGACGTCAATTAATTACCGCTGACTTTTTGATATAATTTCCTGGATAAAATTATGAGTTAAATACAAATGAAAAAAATATGACACATATCAGATATTGGTTGAATCAGTTCGATGGCCCATGGGGACAACCATGTTCAGTTTGTTCCCCATTGGGGGACTTTAAATACTAGAGAAATAATGTATATGTTAAATGTTTGCTTTAATTTAGCCAATATCGATTTAAAATACTACTTCATGTTTCGAGCTGAGCCAATAGACAGTCATTCTGTATTGCCTTTCTGTTTTCGAATCCTTCACTTAAGTAACTCAATTAAAGATAGTAGTTGCTCGAAATAATTAGATATGAGGCAGTATTTTCATATACACAAGTTTATACTGTATACATAGCTAAAACAAAGGTACAGTAGGCCTTAGTGTATCCACAGAAGAATAATTATATAGAATGTAATTTTATTTTCTGCTTCCACCATCTCAAATGTGAAGATTTAATACTTTAATATTGTTTTGAACTTGATGTTTGGCCCTGATAGATTCATTTAAACATATTATAATAACATGTACATAGATTTAAACCAACCTGCCTTGTGCTGATGCAGTAGTGCATGTTGAAGATAAAAGGTAAATGAGCCTAGCTGAGAGGCACTGCTCATAAAAAATAAGAAAGTACAGATAGTTCTCGAGGCCAAACTTTGCATCACCCCGCATACTCAGCTACCATCAAAGTTACAGTGGGATGCTTTGATTATTCTCGCTCTGAGGTCTAAATAGTGAAGTGAGGTCTAAATAGTGAAGTGCAATCTAGTCCATGCTCAGCTAAAGTCCATATGCCTCCTGTCATCATCCGACTGTCTTGTCTTGAGTGCAGCTCTCTCCCGTCCTAAACCTGCAGCTTTCCCCTATTCCTATCATTTTAACTGGCACCACTGAGTGCTTGCTGTAGCCAAAAGGGAAGCAGACCTCCGCCACAAGACTGTCTCTGTATTTTCCTTGCCTATTCACAATTGGTTTTCTCTCTCTCTGAGTGTGGAGGTCGCAAAGACAACGATGGATATTTAGAGACAGTGGAGACATGATAAAAAGGGCTAGGAAGAGCTGCCGAGAGCTTTGTTGACCCATTTTCTTTTAGACCCTTTATTCAAGGACTTAGAACATCTTAACAGCTCAGTGGGAGCTGGAGCTGACCTTGCTGGCACAAAGAGAGAGTACACCTCTCTTCTCTCTCTCTAATGGTCAGCCTTCACCCTTAACACATCCCCGTAAAGCCAACAGAATGAAAACAGGGATGACAGTAGCCCCATTTTTGTACAGTGTGTTTCTTTCCCTGTCCTTGATTTATGATCAGTGTAAGTGTAGAGACAGTTTACTCAATATGAACAGTGTCATGTCTCAGAAAGTCATTTTGTTAGCAAGTAGCTGTAGCGGTAGTTATGAAATTATTACTGGTTGTGTGCAATTCTACAGTGTGTTTGTGTGTACCGTACTGTACGGGGTGAATGTAATCTTGCCTGCTGTGATGCAATCCAATTTGTGAAGTGCTTATTATTCAGTAACATACAAAGCCCCATCCATCACAGCAGTGACAGCAGCTAGCTTCCAGCACACACGGGATCTGCTCTCCTCTTTTGTTTTCATTCCTCTCTTTCTCTATCTCTCCCTCCCCCCATTCATCTTCTCCTTCGCTCCATCATTTCGTAGCACTGCATTCCAAGCACTTTTTCTGTAGGGTGCTATTACGTTTCTTCTACTCTTTCTTCGACCCCTGCATCCACGCATTACCACTCCCCCCCCTCCACTTCCTCTTTCTAGTTCTACTCCACAGCAGCCCAGCCTGGAACCAAAGCAAAGAGATGGCATTATGGTAGAGCCTGTAAATACTAGCAAGTGAGCAAGAATCCTTAAGTGCGGAAGAAAGATGGGGCACTCTGAGTCGTAATACCACGGTTGCGAGGCATCCAAATATGGTAATCACAGCCAATACCCTGCGATGGTGACAATAAAACTATGGTTGTGAAAAGCATAATGATTATGTAAAGCTCAGGGGGCATCGCAATGAAGTCAAAATGCCAAGTGTGGTATAAACCCAGAGGAAATGGATGGATTTGACCAAGAAGCTCCCTTCTTTACACTGTTATTATCTGCTGCGGTGATGAGATGGAGAGGAAGTGTGAAATAGAGCAGAGACACATGAAGGCAATCAGGAAACAACAGCCGCATACACACACATAGGGACATACCATACTCTCAAACAAAGGTATAGACACCAATGAAAGCTCTTGTCTCCTACTTTGATTCTTAAGGAGGCTGTAGCTGCTCTAAGACAAGCTTTTTTCGTTATGAGAGGGGGATTATTGATTTAGGAGACCTCCACTCACTAAATCTGACCTCCCCTCTGAGTGTCTGAACATCCTGAGCAGTTTGGTGGTTAACAGCCTAAAAGATAAAATAAGATAAGATGTACTTTATAAATTCCAATTTGGGAAGCAGCATAAAAAAATAGGCAAGAGAAAAATATAACAGGATTTGACTAATAAGATGTTTTAAAGATACAAATACTGATAATTTGTAGTTGATATTGCTACTGTAGTACATAAACATTGAATATAGATGAACAACATATTTCTGACTCTCTGTGCTGCACTAAACGTTATGCTGCAGATACATTCATGAAAAATAACCATATAAGCATTTATTGTTGATGTTATGGATTCCTAAGTCCGATAAATAAATTAACGAACTCAACCACTGGTCACATTATATTTGGTACCTCCCTCACAGCAGATGACCTTTAAACAAAGGGAATCAGAAGTGATACAATCAACAGGGTTCCATCAGGTTTCATCAACTCAAATTTAAGACTTTTTAAGACCTTTTTAAGACCACTTTGAATATAATTTAAGATCTATTTCACGACAAGAAAGTATAAAGGAAAATTGCTTTGAAAGAAGAAATACGTCCCATAAATACTTTCAAAGTAAATATATTCACGTTCAACATAAGAACGATGACTGAACATAACAGCATAACAGTACACAGAACTGTGTTCGCCAAAAACCAGAAAAAAAGAACTGCCTAACCGTGAAAGTGTGTGTGTGTGTGTGTGTGTGTGTGTGTGTGTGTGTGTGTGTGTGTGTGTGTGTGAGGAAGTCTGTGAATTGGTTCATTTGGACCAATAGGAAAGTATTAAGCCTATTATTGGTAGTCCAAACTTTAATAAGGTTACATAATGATACTCATTTGGTTTTTCATAAGCAAATTTTGACCTCTATAAATGTTTTTCTACGACTTATTAAGGACGGGAGGGATCCATGTTTATCTATATTTACTTGTTGTTTTATTTTTGTAAATAAAACATAACCGAGCCAGTCCAAATTAACAACACCAAGTGTAGTCTACCGCAAAAGAGACCTCCGGTCCTTCGTCGAAGGGGACAAAAAGCCTAACATGAGAGGATTTAAAAATATTTATGGTATATGTTTGTGAAGCAAATCTATAAGCCATTAATAAGGACGCCGGCAGGAGGGGTAGGAGGTAATTCATGAAAGTGTTTCTCACTTGTCGCGGGGAGATCCACAATGCCACTTGGGTCTGTATCTAACGTGAGAGACAACGCTCTCCTTCCAGTCGGCTTAACCGAAGGGAACCACTTTTCTTTACCTCCCTAACTGGTTGTCTTGTTCCTGAGTGCAGTACGGGGACGGTGGACATTGACCAGCCCGGTACGGTTCCCTTCGGTCTCCGCCGGACCGAATGGTAACGAGTGTTAGGTTATTTAGCGTTTAGTTGAATCCAACGACACCTGCGCATGATTTTTGGCCTTCATTCGACGCGAGCCAAAAGGGGAGTGTTCGTTACCCTAAATAGGTGTCCCAAAACCATTTATCGAGTTTTTATCCTCCAGTCACCTTTTGCTTGGACAAACTATTTACGGCAAAACAAGCGGACTATAGTGTACGATGAGATGAAAATATTAAAAGCTTAGTATTTAGGATTAGCTATCTTCTATCTATCGCGGTGAAGGTGAGAGTGGTCGGCAATCTTTCATCGTCGTTTACTTGTTCACGTTAATACCTCCCACCCTAAACCTCTAAATTAGTTTTTATTAACCATTGTAATTTGAAGGGATGTCGCGTTGTTGTTTATTTTAGACTACTGTCAGTTACGGGTTTGACCTCGAACACATGTCGCTCCTTTTTTCCTCGCTAGCCTGGATTTTGCAATTTCCAGAGTAACTAATCAAACACTTAATTACGATAATCTCAAAGTTGACCTCTTCACGCACGCCTGGACAGCCAATTATTGTCCGACACATTCAGGACGTTAGACATACTGTGTTTACACGCATTTACTATGTCCCACGACATTAATGAGTAGACCATTGCAATAATGTAACTGTTGTGTTGTGCTGACGTTTTCTTTCCTGCATAAATTAACCGAAGGGGAGTAAAAATGGGTGCGGTGTCGATACCAAGGTGTATGAATATAACTATAATTTTACATTTGGTCTAGAAAAAAGTATACCCACAAATTTCAAAAGTTCCCCCGGGTTTTGTATAAACGTGCCCCGGTTGGAGTATTGGAACAATGCGTGACTCCCGTACGTATTGTGCCGTATTGTGGCCTCGGAGCGACGTCCCCTTGAAAACGCGACAAGGCTCCAAAAAAGATTAGACCGTTTTACTGTCTGACGAAAGTCTAGAAAGGCAGTAACAATTTTTTTTAAGCAGTATCTGCCTTTATAAGCCAATGCGCTGATGATGACGGAGGTCCGCTGTAAACCCAGATGCAGTTGGGATTTCACCTTCACGACACCTGCGATTTATGGCAATCGATTGTGGTGAGGATGTGTGCGTGCTCTTTCAAACATCGATTCCCTCGCCTCGAGTCTTCATCGAGGATGTGGTCCCCACGGGTTGGTAAGCTAGCGCTAGCTCTAAGGGTCAGCTTAGCCGCCTCTACCACAGATTTTTATCTTGTGTTATAAGACAAAATAGCAAATTACAGATATGTTATTAGAAGGACACGGTCTTATTACGTGAACTTCGTAGTTTCGAAACATTAACCGCCGCACTGGGGTACACCAGCCCCGCGCCCGACCACCCGTCGAGTTTGATCAAGCGACTGCAACAGCACAGTTGTCCTCACTGTCATGGCGTATGTGTGTTCTGCTTCATACCGTCTTCGTTTTTCGGGTTTTATATATTAAAAGTGAAGCTCACCTTCCTACTAATAAAAAAATAGATAAGTTAGTTTCAGGTAGACAGGAAGTAGACGTTCTCGCTCGACGCGAAATAGCTTCTTCCCATTAAACTCTTTACGGGCCGCGGCACCCTTGCCCGTCCTCCCCGGGTCCGGGAGGGTAAAACTGTAAGGACGGGAGGGGGTTATTTGTGCAAAAAATAATAAATATTTTTATATATAAAAAAATAAAAAATAAAACAATTATAATATATATGTAATTATTTGACAGTGAAAATACGATGTGCACATACCTACATCTATCATTGATTTTTTTTATTAGCGTCCGATGCAGTTTATTTACGTACACGACAACACTAAGCAGTGTAAGTCGTGTTAGTGTCAACAGGTGTGAGACGGCGGATAAGACCCTACCAAATAACACGTTAAGACCATCTGAGGTAAAGAAAAACTTAATTGTTTTAACCGTAGTCTTAACCGAATTTTCCAGTTTCCTAAATAAGTTTGCTTTATCGCTACTTTCTTGACGTCGGCTACCACGACGACCGCTGGGACGTGGACGGCAACGTCGCGTGCGGAATACCAGTGTTCGAAACTGCGTCGTTTGGGCCCGACTCAACGCTCGGGTTCGGAACTGAGTAGTTCCGCCTGGCCGGGTGGAGTTTGGTCAGACAGAGGTCCGTGTCTTAGATACACGCGAAGATACGATGAGATGACGCAAAGACACGTGTTATGCATTGATACAACTATAGGACCTTATTCCACGCAGACCAATCCTCCCGTGGCGGTCTAGGAGGGAGGAGGAGGAGGAGGAGGAGGAACGGCCCACGGACGGTGATGTCTGCGATGGAACCATCGTGTAGTTGTCCATGATAACACCGGTCGTTGGGCGAGTTCTGGTGTCGGGTCCACTAGAACCCCATTATTTGGTTGGTCCGCTTTGACCTAGCAATAGGTCCCTCTAACAAACAGTCCTTTCTTCGCCGTAAAAACGGCGTGACGTACCATGTTGGTGTCTGGTACCGTAACTTTAAGCATTTTGTCTGTCGAAAACAAAGGGACATCTGTCTTCATTTATGCAAAGTAGACTACCACCGAAAATGACGTTTCCAAAAACGCTACCTTTGTGCTTAATGTCTACTATCCTGAAGATTTCGTACGGCGTAGTTTTCTTGTGTAAATGTACACTCTCAAACACCTCTCTCTCTGTCTGTGCGCTCTTTGTTTATTCCTTTAATCATGAAACCACGCTAGTCGACCCTGCCTTGGCAATAATGCACAGTCGACAGCAACTAAATATCGAAAAAATCGACAGTTGGTAGGGAGAGACTCCACTGGTGCTAAGTGAGGTGTCGTACAGCTCAGTCCGGTCACCCGAGAAGATAGCGACAACTCATATGCGACGTGTTTCTATTCAACCGGTTTATTACAGATTCAATGGAGCGACCGCTTCCTACGTGGACGTCACGTATCCTTTATATTTGGCTCGCGCGATTTGTCAATTAGCAGAGGAACGATGATAAATAAAGGCTCACGTTGCTACTCCACGGAACGAGCACTAAATGTTCACAAACACGACAGTGCGTGGTAACAAAGTTTCACCAAGATACAACGGGAAATAAACACATACGAAACGCTATTCACACGCAGAAATTGCGTTTCGACAACCGGAACGACTCAATTATATAACACGGCGCCGGGCGCGTGTACTGCCAAAACACACGGAGGGTACTTTAGTATACGGGAGGGAATTACCATTTATACCATTTACCGACATGATATATCGCGAAATAGGTCAGAAATCTGGGGAGTTTTTCGGAAATGTATGATGTACAGTAAGTGGGTAAGTGTGAAGTATGTATCGCACATGGAATGAGATCCTGGTATTGTAAGTGTGTGTAAGTTTGTGTCAACGGTACGGGTAGCCCTCGTTGAGCCCAATTCATAGGAGACGGTCCTATGTAGCTGTACAAACTGACGTACCCGACCCTAGCTGGGTGGTGGAAGACCAACTTTCTGCTGCGGAGGGAGTGTCGGTGTCACTGGCTCATCAAACAAAGACGCGCCCAGAATAAAATCCTCGCCGTAAAGTTTTGTCACGTGTGGCGATGCTCTTGCCTTAAGGGAGGATTAAGACGGGATGCGATTTTGTCATAAATCGTCAGGTAAAAGTGTTCCGGGTTGTTGTTCTCGTTCCGACGATGTATCGTAGAATAGCACAGCAGTGCAAGAAAAGAAGGCGCTTTGTAAAGGGTACTTCGAAAGTTTTCGCCACTTCAACACTTTCTTCGAAGAGGACCTCGACCGGCTGCGCGAAAACCCCCTTTCTCATTTTTATGTCATTCGTAAAGTTGTACCCAAAAACTATATTATTTTGAGGTCAATCTATGGCAATAATTAGCCGATATTCAAAATCAACAACCTTGAATAAGTAAAATAATAACATGTTTTACCATATTTACGGTTTGTAATTCTAGACAAGACAAATTTAACTAATATATGAGATAATAGTTAAGTCCAATTCTTGATTATAACGAACGTAGGTAAAATTCCTTAAATAAAAATATGAGATGATTTTACGTTGTTTTTTTCCCTAAACTAAGATAATAAGAACAGAAAAAATAACGGAAACCGTTCGTCTAATTCGACACATCGAGTCTAGACTCAACAAGAATAATCATTCGGATTAATATAGAAAGATCGTTGTGATAAAAATTTATTACCGTTTCTCCCAAGTCTCACAAGAAAAAGGGGACACAATACACACCCGTGTGACAAGTTACAAAGAACTTTTGTAATTGGGTGACATCATTCACTGCACACCTTATTGTATGTGATACATATTGTTTGTGACAACAAATGAAGTCAATTTATGAACATACACCACATCAACTTTCTCCATCTATTTCCTAGGACATCATAAAATCTTCATAAGTACATTGCTCCCATAAAAAATAGTTCATCTTCACACATAAATGGGCCATTCATCCCAGTCATTTAACGATGCTGAGAGATATACCTGACCATCTAGAGCCGTCTGTGACCTGGAAAATTTTCAGCGAGAGCCAAGTTTTTCCAACCCGTGGGACCGGGAGATGTGTCTCTATGTGTGTGTGTATGTGTTGTGTTCTGGACAGGATACGAACGGGTTTTGCGGCCAGCAACCTCTAAACAGTACAAGAAGGACACTGCAGGACTTATGGCATCGTGCGGGTCTCGATAC
>NW_011333040.1:22251334-22260785 GCF_000735185.1 Notothenia coriiceps
GCAATCCCAACTGTCTGTTATCAGCCTGCAGCCAGGGAGGAGAAATCAGCAGAGCTGTCTGCACTGTGTGTGTGTGTCTGCACTGTGTGTCTGCACTGTGTGTGTGTGTGTGTGTGTGTGTGTGTGTCTGCACTGTGTGTGTATGTGTGTGTCTGCACTGTGTGTGTGTGTGTGTGTGTGTGTGTGTGTGTGTGTGTGTGTGTGTGTGTGTGTGTGTGTGTGTGTGTGTGTGTGTGTGTGTGTGAGGAAGTCTGTGAATTGGTTCATTTGGACCAATCAGCCTGGTCATAGCTCTGGGCGTGGCTACGGTATTCAGACGTCACAGGAAGAACATGACAAATCTCCAACGAGGGGTTTTGGGGCAGCATAGACAGGTCTTGTGTGTTAGAGTTTTACTCGCTACAGGGTGTACTTTGAGGGTTTGTGACTCTGCAGACCGTTTACATGCATAAAAACCTTCATAACACACAAGGGGACGGGTAATAGCCGGAAAAGCATGACATTTCTCCTTTAACATTTATTTGTTCTCCTTTTGTGTCAGTCATCCGCACCAATCAGAAGTGCTGTGCTCCACATGTACCAGCCATTGTTAACCAATCAGAAGTGGCCCATGATAGAAACATCGAAATTAGATTATTTCCCCAAATCGTGCAGCCTTACATTCCACACCTCTGATGTGTTGACGCCATGCAGAGGCAGCGGTACAGACACATGTCACATGATGCTCAACACACATGTCGCAACACAGCTGGGTCAACAGCAGACAATGTGGTTACTAGTGGTTTGGGCAACAGTCTTGGTACATACATATATCATATCACAATCAATAAAAGTATATACAGTTACGTGTTTTAGGACATTTTGATGGAATACTATTCAGTCAAAATTGTAATGCCGTACTTTTCTTCAAAAATGTTGTTGTGTATGTTAGAAGCATTTTAACTTTTTTGAGAAAGCTATCCTGTATTTTTATGGGGTTTTAAATTATGACTTTTTTACTGCAAAATATCTCAAAGCTTACTATACTGTAATGATATAATATAATGATATGGCTCAATATACCAAAGCCTTTTAAATATATATATATTGACATGACATATCTGGCATGAAACAATTTGACATTTTTACTTTTACTTTACAATAAAAAAACAAGTTGTTGCTATACTATGACTTTTTCTAATATTTCCTACGTACTATACTATGGTTTAATTTATTATATTTTCCACATACAATAATAACATGACAGTGTAGTAAGTAGTATGTATACTGTAGGCTACTTTTCCACACACACAGTTAGACATTTACTCTGAGACATAGGCTACTATCTTTGACTATGAATATTCAGATCTGATTTTTTTGACACGCTGTACTATAAGAATAATAATAATAATAATACATTTGATTTATATAGCACACTTTAAAAACAACGTCATCTTAAAGAGCCTGTGACACGAACCCAACAACTGTTGTGCAATGAAATAGTGGGCTACTAGTAATCTCGAACCGTCAGTTTAAAAAAGAAAAAGCGATCCCGCTCCGATAAATATCAATAATTTCGAACATCGTGGGAAAATTCCTTCGACTCATTTTGAGGTTTTGGGGGAAGCCGGAAGTGACGTCAATGCGGGAACGCTTCACTGTGCGGCGAGAGAGCCAAACACGGACAAAGTGTGTTGTCATGCGTAGAAATGGTGAATTACTGAGTTTAGGCACGTTAATAACGTTTTAATGAAGTTGACTACAGTATATTCATATTTGTCAGTGCTTTCATGTCAATTCGGTGAACGTAAACATAAATGATCGTGGTGAAGATGATGATTAAATTAGGATTAAAAATCGGTAGTGAGAGCTGCTGAATTTCCTCCCGTCGGATGTGATATAAAAACAAATCGATTATTTTTGTAAACTCAAGTGGATGAAACTACATTTATTAGTGCTTTCATGTCAATTCGGCGAACATATGATACATTAAATGATCGTGAGGATGATGATTTAAAATCTTTTGTTTGAGCCGGTCTGCATTTCCTGATGAGAAAACAAACCTTAGCTTTTTGTAGTTGCAGTCAGTGGTGTAGTGGGCGTTGGACGCGGGGGTACGCCGTACCCCCACTTATTTGAAGCATGATCCATCCATCCATCCATCCATCTTCTCCCGCTTATCCGTGGTCGGGTCGCGGAGGTAGCAGTTCCAGCAGAGAGCCCCAAACTTTCTTTTCCCTGGCCACATCAACCAGCTCTGACTGGGGGATCCCAAGGCGCTCCCAGGCCAGCGAAGAGATATAATCCCTCCNTTGATGATTTGCTTTGTTTAATGCAGAAGCTGCAGGGCTCAGGGCCGCTCCTGCTGACAGAAGAAGAGAAGAGGACCCTGGTGGCAGAGGGTTACCCCGTACCCAACAAACTCCCTCTCACTAAGAGTGAAGAGAAGGCACTGAAGAGGGTCCGACGGAAGATCAAAAACAAGGTACACTTTCATAAAAACTCAGCTGAAAAAGCAGGATTCCAAGTATTTACTACACGTGTGTTTTTGAGTGCCTTACACTGAGAAAGGCGGGTAAAATAGAAACATTACATGTTAGACACTTTTATCCAAAGCGACATTCAGTACTGTGGATAATCCCCACAGGAGCAATTTGGGGTGAAGTGTCTCAGGGACACAACGACATGCTGACTGCAGTGGGACTCGAACTTGCTATCCCGTGATTCGAAGTCCATCATACTATCCACTGAGCCACAGCCTCCGAGAAACCACGAGACAAACTTCTGTGACTTAAGTCTGAGCATTTTGCTGATTTGTCTCCGTTCTTCTACCCAGATCTCAGCTCAGGAGAGTCGGAGGAAGAAGAAAGAATATGTGGAATGCCTGGAGAAAAAGTAAGGCTCGGAAAAAGCTATCTGTCCCCATGTTTCCACTCATTTTCGTTCAACTTCTGTGATTCTTTTTCTCACTAAAGCCCCTTTGAATTATATTAAAGCTACTTCAAAGGCCACAACTATTGAGAAAAGCCAAGCCTTGATTTCCCCAACGTTTACCATTCCCTATGCAAAGAACAAATTGATGTTTTTTTATTGCAAGGCTCAGGAAATCATCACTTACCCTTAGACGTCAATGTACAATTATTTATTGTATCAGAGCCAATCATGGAATAATGGTCGTGCTTCTGAATCACTCCCGCTATTCAATCCAAGCCGTCCAAACGAATGCTTGAACAGCCAATGTTTCAACAATGATGAAAAACCTTTTCCTTCCACTTCTCCTGTTGTCTAACAAATGTAGTTGCATAGTTAGCGGTGCATTTGGTACAAAAAGCAGCCAGTGAGGTTTCCCCTGAATCTAACCACAGATCTTTTTATATGTAATTGTGTGCTCTTTATATGCTGGCACACAAAAACAATAAATATGAGTTACAAAAGATAAAAAATGTCACTAAGAAAATAGAGAAAGAAAGGGGTTTCAGATTGGCTTTACTAACGTCAGGAAACTCATGGCTCCTTGTGGCTTCAGGTACCAATGTCCAGATGACATGCAAAACGTACTTCAACATCAAAAATAATTAAAAACTCATTCCCCTCTTCTGTCATTTGTTATTCTGGCTTTAACTCGTTATGGCAGGACTCCATTAACCTGCCGAACACATGGGGAGACTTGAAGAGAGGTGAAAATGTGGACTTTTATAGCAAGAATCACCCAAAGAGGTTCAAACAGGCGGTCAAAAAACATCCTATTACATTTCTCCTCACCAGAGAAGTAAGAGGAGAGTGTGTTAAAATATATCTCTTTGTGTTTCTCCTCTGGACGTGAGGACAGGATTATAGTCGGGTCACTCAGAGGGAAACAGCAGGACGACTCGCTGAAAGGGAGAGCGAATGAATGAGCTGCATTCAAAGCAGAAATAAGATGTGATCAGGAGGATTATTGGTAACATAACACAAGATTAACAAGGTGATATTTAATAGGATTAGAAGGAGATGTCGTAAAGGAGAAAGAAGACCTGTCATCCTGCAGCGACAAAGAAACCATGGCACAACATTTACTTGTAAATAAATGGCAATTCTGATCACAGCAAACGTTTGTGGACACGCTTTGAAGATGTGTGTTTTCCGAAAAGATGAAAATGTCAAATAGACGCTGACAAGAATCTGTGTTCTTCTGTGTGTCAGGGTGGACAGCTACAACCCGTCAGAAAAACACACACACACACACACACACACACACACACACACACACACACACACACACACAGCATTGCAACACTCGGAAAATGGAGTCAATGAATACAACACACACACACACACACACACACACACACACACACACACACACACACACACACACACACACACACTGGCTGACATTAGTGTGTATTAGCCATTGTGTGTCTCAGCAGACTGACGCTGGCTCCAACACACTAATAACACAGACCAGACATTTTTAGTAATGCTGTTTGGATTATCATCATATGCAAATAGAAACACGTTTGTTAAGAACGCCGCTTGATTAAAAGAGAACTGCAGCAGAGATCTTGTTCTGAGAAATAACACATGAAGAAGGAAGATAACGAGTTTCAGATTCTAAGTCCGAATTCATGAGGTAGTCACATGACTTACAGGAAAACGCAGAGAAAGCAGCACATGTATTGTAAAGATGAAGTGTACCACAACAAAAACAGCCTCATTTCTCTCAAAGACAGCTTGTGAAGAGGGCTGGTCTTTGGAGAAATACTGATGTATCAAGCAGGAAAGGCTTGAGTTGGATTCACCCATCTATTCTTACATTGCTCTGAGTGTATATAAAATCCTTCCAGAGTTTATATGTGTGAGTTAAACTGAGAGAATTAAAGGAGTCTATGAAGTAATTTGTCAAAGTGCAGACTCACCCAGCTACGTCTGTCTCCCCTGTTATTATAACAATATGAAACCAGTGGGTAGATGGGTGGGTGGGTGGGTGTGGTGGGGGTGAAGACTTAGGCTTTCTTTTGGGAGGGGGGTCTGTCTCTATCTGTCTGTCTGTGGCGGCATGAGCCTGTCATTAAAGCTGCAAGTTAACAGTAGCTTTCATCATGCAAGGCAACCCCCTCCCTTCCCACCACACACACACACACACACACACACACACACACACACACACACACGCACGCTGGTTAACATGTTTAACCACCACACTGGGGAACAATGAGTTGGCACAAACTGGGGAACATGAGTCAGCGCGCTCACTCTCTCAAAAGGTCCAGAATATGTGCAAAAAAAACGTTTTAAACGATTGAAGTTCATTTTAGCTTTACTAAAAATGCCCCAAATGCGGTTATTAGTGGTCGTTTTGTTCTCAACGCTTTGACTTTTCTTTACTTTGATTCACAAAGAACTGAGTCAGTGCCACTGGTTTATTAGGTGAGGATAAACTCCATCTTCCTATTGCATTACATATATATTTAAAGTTTTGACGAAACACTAAAACAGGCCCTGTGTGAGATTCACAGCCTAGCTTCGCACAAACACTGGATTCAATGGGGACCTGATAGCCATAGCTCCCCTAAAACTAAAGAAAAGCATCCATTGTAATAGATTTATAACAGCTGAATTAATTCTGCTGACTATCTACTCCATGTCTCGACAAGTCTGACTTTTGGAAGCACTGCAAATGTGAAACAGCAATAATTCCAGCTGTTTTTATAACGTCAAACCATCTGTATGTGCGATGATGGTCAGTATCATCCTATAAAAGTTTATTGCAGCAGACAACAAACTCTGGTGCATGTGAGGCATGGAGATTTGTAACATTACATGACTCACTTGCCTTCTGATGACCTGAATGACCACTTTATAGTCTGGTTTGGTTTATAATTGTGGACAAGATCGAATAACTTTCTGATTCACAGCTGTAGTTTGCCCTGTGTCTCCACCTAGTGGTGAGAGTGTGTCCTCGCGGCTCATACCATCAGAACCCTGCTCTCCAGATCCCACTCACACACTTTACCCTGCTGGTTTTACTGGTGTTGTCTGTCAGGAAATCAGTTTCATTAAGTTAACCTTAAGGTACAAGAAGAGAGGAATTAGCTGCAGGTACACTGGGGGCATGTTTAAGAGTTTAGGCTCTCGCTCTAAATCTTAAATCACGATCTCAAAGACTACAAAACAGTATTGAAATATAATAATAATAATAATAATAATAGATTTAATTTGTTAGCGCTTTCACAGGTCCTCAAAGATGCTTTACAGATATAGTGAAGAGAAAAGAAAAGAGAAGAAAGGAACAACAAATAAATATATAATTAAAGTCAAATAATACAAAAACAATCACACATTAAAAGCCAGATTGAAGAGGTGAGTTTTTTGAAGGTGGTGAGGTCGGTGCAGTCTCTGATGGGTTGTGGGAGTGAGTTCCAGAGGGAGGGGGCAGCGACGTAGAAGGCTCTGTCCCCCCAGGTCCGGTGATTGATGTGGGTGGGGATGGATAGGAGGTTGGCTTCTGATGAGCGGAGGCAGCGGGAAGGGGTGTGGTGGTGCAGCAGGTCTGTGGGGTAGGGGGTAAATATGATCATTTAACTGGTGTTACTTCCTCAAGGAGGTCTTAGTGAGGGTATGAAAGAATGGAGGTAAAACCCAACATATTGTCTGTGAAAATGCTTTCCTTCCTTTCCTTTATTAATGTATTAGTTTCTCTCTCCTCAGGTCTCTCCTACAGCAGCTGCAGAAGCTTCAGTCTCTCGTTTCAGGGAAAGTCCTCCCTCGCTCTTGTAAAATTGCCACTACTCAAACGGGGACATGCCTCATGGTAAGTTACTTTATTGACGCCAGTGTTTCTCATCATGTTAATGAGGTGTTTTTTGTATTGATGTCCTTGTTTGTGTCACTATCTGTGCAGATGGTGGCCGTGTGTTTTGTCCTGGTGTTGGGCTCCTTCTCTCCCTGCTTCTCTCCTCTCTCCTTCCTCACTCACACCTCTTCCTCTTTGTCCTCATCCTCCTCTTCCTCTCATCCCTCCTCCTCTCCGCCTCTCCTGTCAGCGGACCTCTACACCACCAGTCAGGGTAGGTCTGCAAACCTATTAGTCAACATTACCTGTAGATATGCAAGTACATGTTAATTAAGATTAGGACTATTAAACACCCGAACTTTTGAAAGAACATCCATACTAGGGATGTCCCGATCACCTTTTTTTGCTCCCGATCCGATTCCGATCATTTGATTTTGACAATTTGCCGATACCGATTTTTCCCGATCCGATCTTTATGCAATGCATTAAGGAGAAAAAAAGCATTCAAGTTGTCCCTTAAGGTTATTTTTTTATTTAAAGGATATTCTATCCAACATGGATATAGCTTCTTTTTTTCACAGCAGCATTGGATCAGTTCAGTTGTGCAGCATTGGATCAAAACTAAATAAAGCTTTCAGTACTCGTTAGCTTACTGCTACAATTAGACACTGCGCCCTGCCCACTCTGTTGCCAGATTTGAGAGAAATAAGCAACCAGGTCTATGAAAACAAGCCCCAAAGAAGCAACACATCCATGATGTTCTGTAATTTGAAACCAAAACTACGGCCTCAGGATGATTTTAAGACCTTTGAACATGGTCATTTTTGTTTTGTAACATTGAATACAAAATTAAGAAAAGTATTTTAAAAAAAGAAAAAGAAAAAAAGAAATCCCGACTCCCCTGATTTTTTTCATCCCGTTTCCGATCTTTTGAAATCACGTGATCGGCTCCGATCCCGATCACGTGATCGTATCGGACATCTCTAATCCATACACATTCATCAGTCTGCATCTGCAAATTATTTGTCAAATATATCATATTCCATTTTACTTCAATAAGACTCTTCTTGCACTTATTTGTTTATATGTCCTAAGCACTGTTGGAGGAGCCTGTGACTTACGTTTTCATTGACATATCTACACTGTAGCTAATGGTACAAATGACAAATAAAGCCATCATTTAGGAAATAAATGTTGCTCCAAAATGGAAAGCATGTAAAGAATGAATGAAAAATGAAGGTCCCAGAGTTTTTTCCTTATTGATAATTCTTTTAGACAGGTAAACAAAAAAAGTTTTTCCTCAAAAAAACTTGGGAGAAATCTTGAGTATCAAGACTTTCACTCTTTGCTGCCATTCCACCTCCCTCTGATGTACCTTCCTTTAAACCACTTAGCTTCAGGAAACCCCTTTTATAACCAGATGTTTAAAGTTGTCATCATGCTAAGTACCACTCCTTTCCTGCCAGCAGCCGTCCTCTGAGGGCCAAAATAAAAACTCTGCTCGACTGTTAACCATCAGAAGCTAAACCCTTGACCCGTCGAGGCTGTCCCCAAATCATTAACCTGTAAACAAATAAAACAATAATGCTTCCTAAATGAGACAATGAGAAATGAAATCCAGTGTTTGTGTTGCAGTCCCGTCCGCAGCTGCTCTTCTACGACGAAGGGTCTCCACTGGAGGAGAGTTTATCTCCATCAGAAGCAGAGAGGCTACAGTCAGAGTAGCCACGCCAGAACCTAGCAGAATACACAGCGGAGCAACCAGACCACGGGCCCAAAAACAGACGCAGGTACAAAAATATTCTCGTCTTTTAGGGTCAGAAAACGTCCTATTAGGGTTTTGCAGGTCTCAACATACCAAAATCTTTAGGTGGCTGCTGCTGCAGAGCCCCAGTAACACCTAATTTGGAATGCTAGGGTTGAAAGGGCTATAAAAGTGTGGGAAATAACTGAATGTCCTCTTCCAATTATCAGAGTCCACATGCTAAGCAAAAGGTATCCCAAACTGTAAGCGTGAACATGAACACGGATGTGTGAGTACCTAGAAGAGCATTCAGGACAAGTTTGAGGCATCGTGAATAGCTATAGTGATTAACATAGATGATTCAGCCTCTTGGAAGAGAAGACATACTGACCAGTCATGATCATTTCGTGACGTGAGCCCCTAATCTGAAGTAAACATTGAAGACGCTTCTATTCTCCATCCTTGTGAGCTGAAAAGTCGGAATTTTTTGAAAAAAGTCAGAGTGTTTAGATTTTGTGAAAGTCAACATTGTTTAGATTTTTGAGAAAAATTCAGATTTTGAGAATTGAATAAGTTCAGATTTGTGAAAAATTCAGAATTTAGAAACAGTCAGAATTGTGAAGATTTTTGAGAAAAAATCAGAATTTTAATGAAAAAGTTAGAATTTTGATGAAAACTGTCTCAAGTTTTTTAGATTTGAGAAAGTCCGCGCAATTTTGAGAAAAAATCGCAACAAATTCTTCTCTTTTTTGTTTTGACTCCAGCTTCCATTCTGAAGAGGATAATCAAAACATGGCCTAATCTGATAGTAAACATCTGAAGTACGCTGCTTTCTATTCCTCCATTCTTGTGACTGTATACTCCCCTCTCTAAGGATATCAGCAGTGAAGGACACTGTTCAGGAACTAGTTATGCTCTGTGTGTGACTTCCATTCTTGAGAGGATCAGAAAAT
>NW_011333040.1:22260830-22265830 GCF_000735185.1 Notothenia coriiceps
CCTACAGGCCGATCATGCAGACTGCGTGGGGCCTCATCTTGCGGAGGGACCGGGAGGGTGCCTCGACTGAGCCGAAAATGCGGCGCAATTACTAGTTGTACCAAATGCTCTGTATGTGATGACTACTTCCATTCTGGAGAGGATCATAAATACATGGATCCTGAGATTGAAGCTCAAGCCGGTGACGAGTGATATTTTCCTAACATCTACAATCAAGAATAAACCTACCACATAGCCAGATGCCGAGCAGGACCAGGAAGGCCGGGTCGTCCCTCGCCCATTGGTCCTTGGTCTGTTTCCTGTAGTGGAAGTTGCGGTAGACTCTCTGTGGCGACGTAAACAAGTAAAGCATCTGCCAAATGGCAAACTGAAAGTCCATCTGCTTGAAATGGAGCAGCCGCCGCAGGTACTTGTAGCGTTTGAATCCCGCCGTGTGACGTGCAGTGTCTCTTGAGTCGAGGGCGCCGTTGCTGTTCGGCGAAGTTGTCGGCAACATCCTGCTAAATATCAAATGAAAACTAAATACAAGCAGGGAAGATATAGAAGATGAAGGAAGACAGGTTGATTTGCTATACACATGCTTATGGTGGAGAAGGACATGTTTTGAGAATGTGTATACTTGATTTAATCAATTAAGCATATTATGAATGATATATGATCAAGATTGTTCCAAGGCTTGATTATTTAAGTAATATTGGTAATAATGATGTTAAAAACATTAAATTGCACATAATATCTATATTTTAATCCAATCTTCACAGTGACATAGTTGCTGTATTTATAGTTGGTAAGCCATACAGATACACAGTCCTGTAGTTCACATTTCTATGATATACTCTATAAATCTATTGCATGTGTCCTATAACATAATATTAATGCAAAGTCACTAAAAAACAATGACAACAGAGAAACAGAGGATGCTAATGTGATGCTACACATAAACTATGTAAGAAAAAACACAAACATGCTTATTTAATTATATGTTATTAAATGAAACACCTAAACTAGGACATTTGTACCCCTAGCAAGCATTGCTATAATATAATGTTGTTGTTAGTTGACGCTAACAACACAGGTATCACTGTTAGCTTGATGCTAACTAGTTTAATGAAAAGAGAAGGCCTAGTCAGGTTTATTTGTAAAAAACTTGGGGAAAACGAAGCAGTGACTATTTTTTATAAGCTAAACAACTAAACGTATTTACTCTGAATCTTATTCACCTGTTTTTGCTGAAAAAGCTCCAACTCTTTGCTCGTTTTCTGTAGCTGTTCGCTTCCTGAACTGTCGCGAAGATGAACACGTAGAAACTTCCGGTATCAGGCGGTGAATCATGGGAAATGTAGTAAAGGGTGGACATCAGGATTTCATGCAGTGATGTAAGCTTGCCTGTAATGTAATCTAATTAAAAATAATAACACATTTAAAAAGAAAGAAAGAAAGAAAGAAATATTAAGAAAATAGTGATTAAATAAGACTAAGAAAAATTTCATGTAAAATTATTGTTGATCAAATACAATCAGTAATTAAAGATGATCACATTCGTAAGCACTATTATACAAATTAAATACAACTTTGGGTCCTTTGGAAACGTTATGATATATGTGTGAACAAACATTATAAGCACAATGAAAAATCATTTGAAACGGAAGTAGGACAACATTCTACTTCCGCTACCCAACGCCATAGCTTTCGACTGGTGTTAAAAACTCTGATAACCGCTGTTCTGGTCAAGAAGGCCAAATAGCGAAAGGTAAGAAACTAAAACACTTTATACACTTACTAATGTTGAAATGCGTTTGTTATTAATTTGCGAAGCGAGTGTAAATGTCTGTATTTGACCTCATTATCCCTTTTAACCCTCTTACAACATTGCAATGCCCGTGTCCTTGAGTGCTCTTAGCTAACAGCTAGCCTGCAAGCAATAAGTCCTTAGGAAGGTCCAAGCTACCTATTAGCTTTTATCCTCTTGACATCACTTAAAACCTGTATAAAACATGCATTAACATTTAGTTTTGTCAGTATGTTTCCGCACTGTGCATAACCTCCTTGAAACGAGTACCTAGCTGGTTGAGTAACAGCATCATTGTTGTTGACAGTGACAGCTAATAGGCTAACACTGCCACTGAGTTATACTTTGATATATTTGTTAAATCAGTCCAGTGAAAGTTACCTATATACATGTTTGGAAAAAGGAGCAAGGTCATTTATTTAATTCTTCCTCAATCGGAATTAATACAAGCATCTTATATCAGGCTTTGGGCTTAATAATAGAATCAATACAACTTTTTAAAAAATGAACATAATAATATAAATTAGACCTGCAGCTATGACTTACATAACATCTGAGCATTGCAAAGTTGTTGCCATAATTATTAGCCATGTTAGAATAAGTGAGCTACCTATTTTTGCATAACTCTGATTGACTTTGTTCACACATTATGGATCCAAGACATTTCATCTCAAAGGCAAATTGGTGCACACAGCTCTATTTCTTGTGGGTAGAGCCGGAACAAAGAGTCACAATTAGTTGATCAACAGAAATTATGTAGGAATAAGATTAGCTCATATATAAACAATTTGTTTTCCTCTCAGTCATGTTGCGACTGCCATCCGTTGGGCGGGCTCTCGCCTCAGCTGCCAAGAGCAGCATGGCACTCAACACTGGTAAGACTTATTTATATTCATTTAATTGTTTTCAACTTGCTATGTTTCAGTGTATCAGATAACTGTTCGTAGTGTATAAGATTTTCATAAGCATCGCATGAATAGTTTCCTTTAATATGAGCTGAGTGTGTTTTTATTTGTTTCACGCTACATCCATTTTATAACCTGTCCCATGCTTCAGATAAAAAAAAAGAAAAGTGGATTAATTTTGTTTGTCTGGATTAGTTCCAGTGCGTGCTGCCAGCAACATGGTGGAAGTGTTTGTTGACGGGAAATCCCTGGAGGTGGAGACTGGAACAACAGTGCTGCAGGTAGGAAACATCCGATGAATTTACTGAAACCACAACCGATGTTTCATATGTTCTTCTCCCACTTAATATTGTTTCCTTTTCCCCATCAGGCCTGTGAGAAAGCAGGAATCCAGATCCCCAGGTTCTGTTACCATGAGCGTCTCTCAGTGGCGGGAAACTGTCGTATGTGTCTGGTAGAGATCGAGAAAGTTGTAAAGGTAACCTAAGAGCCTCTGATTGGTCAGGAAGCAGAGTGATATATTCACCACTAGGCTCAAAGTGCATTTAAGTGTGTCTAATTGATATGTGTGTCTGCTTCTCAGCCGGTAGCAGCCTGTGCTATGCCCGTCATGAAGGGCTGGAACATCCTCACCAACTCAGAAAAGACACGCAAAGCCAGGTACAAAAAATCACATATTCAAATATATTCTTACACAACTTTCTTTTACATTTCACCTAACTTCAGCCGCTATTGAAACCGGCCTTATAAATGTGTGTGTGTGTCTCATCAGAGAGGGAGTGATGGAGTTCCTGTTGGCAAACCACCCACTGGATTGTCCTATTTGTGATCAAGGAGGAGAGTGTGACCTACAGGTACGTTTATAACCACTTCACTTCTCCCACGTCAAACCATTTCATGATTTCTCCTATGTTAACACTCTTGCCTGCTGTGCTCTCAGGATCAGTCCATGCAGTTTGGTTCAGACCGCAGTCGTTTCACAGAAGGGAAGCGAGCGGTGGAGGACAAGAACATCGGGCCGCTCATCAAAACCATCATGACCCGCTGCATCCAGTGCACACGCTGCGTCCGGTACGAGCAATATAAGCATCCATATTTATATCAAACAGTAAGTTTAATACAAGAGATCCTCTAACGGCACGTTCATGCATCCCTGTGTAGCTTTGCCAGCGAGATCGCGGGTGTTGAAGACCTGGGAACAACAGGAAGAGGAAACAACCTGCAGATCGGGACGTACGTGGAGAAGATGTTCATGTCCGAGCTTTCAGGCAACGTCATCGACATCTGTCCTGTCGGAGCGCTCACCTCCAAACCCTACGCTTTCACCTCTCGACCCTGGGAGACCAGGTAGGACACGATTTGATACAATACTCATAATAAAAAACAAGAGGCGAATCCTTCAATTTGAAGGCATTTTGGTTAGTCAGTCAGTGTGCTAGTCTTTGTGTCTGATTCTGCCATATTGTTTTATTCAACTTGGTTTTTTTGCTGCCTTTTGCAGGAAAACGGAGTCGATCGACGTGCTGGATGCTGTTGGCAGTAACATCCTGGTGAGCACAAGAGGCGGGGAGGTGATGAGGGTGATGCCCAGGCTGAACGAAGACATCAACGAAGAATGGATCTCTGACAAGACCAGGTAAAATACAGACCCACGCCAAAACCATTAGCATGTTTATGAGTGAATTTAAGAAGTGAAATCAACGTGATGTCGGCAGGTTTGACTTAATCCATTAAAGAGTCAGATGTAGCTGGACTTAGCATAACAAACTAACCCCAAATATGTGTCTTCAGGTTTGCATATGATGGTCTGAAGAGGCAGAGGTTGACCCAGCCAATGGTGAAGGACGATGCAGGTCAGCTGACCCCGACCACCTGGGAGGACGCTCTCACTCGTGTTGCTGGAGCAGTAAGTGTTTGTTTGCGTCTTTTATATAAGAGACATGTCATTTCATGCCTTGTTATTCATGCATCTATTGGAGTCTGTTTGTTTAAATATGTGTGTGTGTGTGTGTGTGTGTGTGTGTGTAGCTTCAGAGCGTGCAGGGCAATGAGGTAGCAGCGATCGCAGGAGGGATGGCTGACGCTGAAACTCTGGTCTCTCTCAAAGACCTGCTCAACAGACTGGACTCGGAGAACCTCTGCACTGAGGAAGTCTTCCCGATGTCTGGGGCCGGGTAAGACTGCGCTTATAATTCGACGTTATAGAAACGGCTTGAATTTGAACTTCTGTAAAGCCTAGTTCTCTTTTATAAACATTCTCAGTATTGTCACAGTAATTAACCCTAATCCACATCTCACAGTGTGCT
>NW_011333040.1:22267590-22268656 GCF_000735185.1 Notothenia coriiceps
CATATACAGACATACATACACACATACCATACACATACATACCATACACCACACACACACACACACACACACACATACCATACATACATACATACATACACACACACATACCATACACACACACACACACCATACACACACATACACATACCATACACACACATACACATACCACACACACACACACACACATACATACATACATACACACATACATACACACACACATACACACACACATACATACCTACCACACATAAACATAACACACATACACACATACACATAACACATACACACACACATCATACATACATACATACATACATACATACACACACACATACCATACCATACCATACATATATCCAGTGGTAACCATGAGAGAGAGAAAGTATATTAAAGATGTTAAACCCCTCCAGGTCATCATGGTGACGTAGGAGCACCGATGGCAGACATCGTCCTCCCCGGCGCTGCATACACAGAGAAAAACGCCACGTATGTGAACACTGAGGGGCGGAGCCAGCACACCCGGCTGGCCGTCAGCGCACCGGGGATGGCGAGAGAGGACTGGAAGATCATCAGAGCCGTGTCTGAGGTGAGCAGGAAGTCACTCATTGGTGAACATGGTAGATGTAATAAACTATTTCCGTTGACTCCTTTAAAAGCAAACTCAAAACCCAACAAATTTCCATCACCTAGTTTCAGCATCACTTCAGTCACATGCTCTTATCACATGGCAATACTTATGGTGTTGTGTAATGTTTTTATAATTGTTATGCTTAAGCTATTACAACTTTTCTGTCATTAAAAAAATGTGCTTTGATTTGTCACTTTCACAAAAGAAATGACTTATCATTGTTTATTTATAATTTTTTATGACAGAATTGTATTTGTTAAAGTGCAAAGTGATCAAAATAAGGAAGATAAAGCATTTTAAAATAGTCAAATGATAATTGACATCATATTGAAATTGACCTCAAATGTAATGAACGTGAATGTGTGTGTGCAGCTGGCCGGTGTGGCACTGCCCTACGACTCTGTGGAGGAGGTCCGCTCCAGACTC
>NW_011333040.1:22268686-22269397 GCF_000735185.1 Notothenia coriiceps
TGCTATGACTTTTGTATTTTGTCTTTGCTTTTGTTTGCTTTGTACAGCCCTTTGAGGCTTTTCTTGTGATTTGGGGCTATGATAAATTTAGATTTGATTTGAATAAGCTATTACAACTTTTCTATCATTAAAAATGTGCTTTGATTTGTCACTTTCACACAGAAAATGACTTATTGTTTATTTAATGTTTTTTAGAACAGAATTGTAGTTGTAAAAGTGCAAAGTGACCAAAATAAAGCATTTCGAAATAGTCAAACATAATATTCATATTTAAATTGACAACAAATGTAATGAACGTGAATGTGTGTGTGCAGCTGGCCGGTGTGGCGCTGCCCTACGACTCTGTGGAGGAGGTCCGCTCCAGACTCGCCGAGGTCTCTCCCAACCTGGTCCGTTATGATGATGTCGAGGAGGCAAACTACTTCAAACAGGCTAATGAACTCGCCCAGGTACACACACACACACACACACACACACACACACACACACACACACACACACACACACACACACACACACACACCATGTATACATCACTTCAGGGGACATTACATTGACTTACATGCATTTCCTGGAGACTTATCCTAACCTTAACCATAACCAACACATGCCTAACCCTAAACCTAACCAAGTCTTCACCCTAAAATTAATGATCCCCCTCATGGGGACCTCCATTATGTCCCCATAAGGGAGGCAAGTCCCCACACGTGA
>NW_011333040.1:22269442-22283986 GCF_000735185.1 Notothenia coriiceps
TTACCTCCTTATCTTTCGTCATAAGTTACAAATGAGTCTAATCGAGTGCAGTCTTTACTAGTACGAACAGTATTACAGAGAGAGGTATCTCCGACTTGTAGTACAATTAGTGTATCGATAGTCGTGTCGGATTTTCCAGGACTACCGAGGAAAGATCCATTTAGTGTTAGGACAGTACAAGTGTCATGTCAACCTATGCGGAAACAATCGTACACCTGAGACTATACACCTTCTCCTGTAAAGTCGCCGATAAAATGGTTCGTATAAATATTCGTGGCAAATTGGGATTCGTTAGGTTATTCACAATTGACTCCCCGTAGACCCCGTTCCGTCGGTCGGGTCTGGATTATCATAAACATACCTCTTGGACGTTTCTCGGAGATTATCTGCAAAAGAACTGGCGATTTCGTTGCTCTTATAAAACCCCCATGGACGACAGACAAAACCCGGCGCCACGCAGCCAAACCCGAGGGCGACACATAGACGACCAGACCTGCACCGACGAGACTGAACATCGGAGAGACCGAAAGACTATCCTCTATGTTCGACGAGGAGGTCACTCTGGGCGGACAGGCAGCATCTTCTCCTCCGGACGCCCTCGCCTGACGTTGTGTTTGGAACCTAAAGTAAGAGTACAGAGTCAAATCCTTGAATCATCAAAATCGTCACATTACTAAACCGTGGAGCTCCCCAGTCCCAAATCGAAGACTACAATAGCGTCGCTCCCGTCTCAAAATAAAACGTGGAGGGTCTCCTGCCGACCGACGTCTTTCCTCACCATGAAATCGTACTATCTGTTTGAATTGAGACCAATATATTCCCCCAAAGGACTTCGATTCACCAATTCCTTCACGTAAAGTCCTCCCTTCCACCTTACGCCGTTTGTTCTCACTTTCAACTATGAGTCTAAAGAGGGTTTCAAAAAAACTCCTTTTTTGAAAAAACAAATCGGAAGGATTTCTTAATAGTTATCCTTTAATTGAAGACCCTGCGCAAGTAAAAGAAGGGAAGAATGTACCGACAAAAAAGTAAAACCTTCCGTTGAAATAAAGGATTTACTACCGAAATAACAGAAATCATCCTAATCGAAGTCACATCTATACAGTTACTTTTTGCATTCATGTCGAGGTATGTTGTCACGCATCCGGTATATCTTGTTATTCACCGTTCTTCTCAGATAACTTCATTTACTATACTATATAAGACTCGTTATTAAGACATTTTGTTTTTTTTTCTACGTCTGACTAACTTACACATGTACCTAATTCTACAGGGCTAGGCTAGTTGGCACTAGCCCTCGGCTAGTCGCACTAAAAGTTTTCGAGCCTTATCCCCCCCCGCCTCTTTTTTAGCCCCTAGCCCTAAAGAGAAAAAAAAGAAAAATAAAAAAATATTATGAAAGAAATTACAACATAATGGTCTACAATGTTTGTTTTCTACTGGTTACAATTCAGAATTTCAGTAGGACTCCGGAATCAAAATACCAGTTAATGTGTGTAGACATACACAAGACGGAAGAAACCCCGAACAAAACGTATCTGGACCAACAATTAAAGAAGTTATAGAGCCGTGTCTTCGCCTTGGCGGTCACAGATTAACATCGTCATTCGGGATTGCTATGACTTTCGAATAAAACAAAACTAGGTTTACGACGTTGGTGACTTCGACTAGGTTACGAGACACTTTTTTCTTCGATATTGTGTTTAGGTACAACCATATCTATAGGAAATTTATTTTTTTTGATGGAATTCCCTGTTGACTTACGAAAAAAGAAAAAAAAAGAGTAATACGGTAACCGTATTCTAAGCCTACGCCGCTTTTGAGCCATACGCCGTTTTAAACGACGTTTTACGTTTACTAGCCTTAGCCTAGCCATCGTTTTTTTCCACTAACCCCTGTAGGATCATAGCCTACAAGAAAGTTTTCAAGCCATGCACAAATTTATCGATTAGAATTGGATAACTATTAATGTACATGTGCCGAAAGCGGGGTTGTGGTTGGATTAGAATTAATGTGTACATGAAGCAGCTTATAGATGTATCATTACAACTGATTATCCAAACGTCGCGATGGGGACTGACCATCCACATCTCCAGGCGACTTGTCCTCTTCCGCCTCTCCTCCCTCCCTACTCTGCGGTTCTCCTGCCTACTCCTGTTCCCTTCTTCTCCACACTCACTCTCTCTCTTCCTCTCTTCCGTCCCTCCTCTCCCGGTTTCGTGGGTCCGGTTTTGGGTGCCGGTGGTATGACGTGGTCTATCGACTGTTGTTGTTTCCTGTAGTTATGTTTTTTGTGGCAGTAATTTTACTACTCTTTGTGACCGCAGCTATTCATTGAATGGTACTCCCCGTACAGGGCAAACCAATCACCGTTAAAAATGTTCTCGCTCCCTCCTGAAAGGGACTTTGCCTCTGACTTCGAGACGCGCCCGACATCTCCTCTTGCACTCCTCTCTCTTTGATGTAGGTGATATTTCCTTGTCCTTTCCTTTCATAAAAGTGTCTGTTATTACAACCAAAATGGTACGTTAAGAAAGTATCGGCGAATCGATATCTGGAGGAACTCCTGTCGATTGTGGTCAATTTTACTATACAAATGTGTGATGGGCCATGGGGTGTCTGACGACCGTGGGTCGGTCGTGGGGAAGGGGCGACGGACGGCGAGTAGTCTTTCGGGTGGAGGATAGGTAGGGGTGCGGTGAATTTCGAGATTTTTTGAGAAAAAAGTCGGAATTTTGAGAAAAAAGTCAGAGTGTTTAGATTTTGTGAAAAAGTCAACATTTTTAGATTTTTGAGAAAAATTCAGATTTTTGAGAATTTGGTGAATAAGTCAGAATTTTGTGAAAAATTCAGAAATTTTAGAAACAGTCAGAATTGTGAGATTTTTGAGAAAAAAATCAGAATTTTGATGAAAAAGTTAGAATTTTGATGAAAATGTCCAAGTTTTTAGATTTCGAGAAAGTCCGAATTTTTGAGAAAAATACCAACAAATTCTTATTTTTTTGTTTTGACTACTTCCATTCTTGAGAGGATAATCAATACATGGCTAATCTGAAGTAAACATTGAATACTGCTTTCTATTCCTCTATTCCTTTCTATGTGACTGTGTAACTCCCTCTCTTGGATATCAGCATGTGAAGGACACTGTTCAGGAACTAGTTGATGCTCTGTGTGTGACTTCCATTCTGGAGAGGATCAGAAATACATGTATATTGAAGCTCAAGCCGGTGCCGAGTGATATCTTTCTAACAAATACACTTGCCTTACTGTCCTCTGAATGTTAACTTGGTTCCTCTCTTCTCCTCAGAGAAACAAAACCAGAGTTTATCTGACCCCTCCTCCCACGACATCTAACCTCTGACCCCCAAAGCCACAAATCTCCAGACTCCTGAAACCCCTGAACTCAGCAGGCATCCAGACTTCCTCCGTCCTCCACAGCCGACACACTGCCGTCACCACGAGGTGCTTCACTTCTCAAACAGACTCTGCTACACCTGAATATACTTGATTTGAAAGGGATTGGAATTTCTATTTTTATGCACTCAATCATTTTAAAAATCCAACTAATCTTGTCATATTTAGTTTAAACAACAACCAGGGGCTCAATTATAGAATCTATATACAATCATTTACAGATACAATGTGTAGCATTTTAACAAAAAGCTATTTCACTTCCTCATAAAAACAAATGTAGTGTAGCGTTGCCAACATCCTTTAGGAATGAAAAAGGAAATGCGGTCTTAGTATCAAGAGAAACAGATGTTTGCACCTTTCAGAACTCATGAACATAAATGCATACGGATGCTTGACAGACCTCCAATTTGGGAGTGTATATTTTACTTTTCAAAGGCACTAAATCGGGTCAGTGCTCTAATTTTTAACCAGTCATATATGTTGCTAAAGGGCTGCAGCTAACACCTAGGCCGTTTCTCAATGTCGAGTACACATGCTGCAGGGCCACTATTTCAAGTATGCTACGTCATAGAGTGGTGCCGAAGGACTGTTTAAATGCATGTTAAATGCCCAGCATTCTGCGCCACTCTATGACGTAGTATACTTGAAATAGTGGCTCTGCAGCATGTGTACTCGACATTGAGAAACGGCCCTAATGTGATTATCGATTCAAGTTAGGATAGATCCTCATATTAGAGAATAATGGATTCTGTTTCAGCTCTACGTTAATAACAGTATACGTAAACTAAACTTTAAAACTAGATAAGGAAAAGGAAGCTGTGCCGTTTTAAAAGTGCCTTCCACTTACTTAAGTCTAATATGACGAACTTGGCCTTACACCTAAAGCACGCAGCTATAAACCTGTAAACAACGAACACTCTGTATCTGGGGGAAACATTTGATTTCAAAAGCTAGCCTTAAGTGTTCAAGAGTTAAAGCAAAAGACATATTTGGTTTTATTTTTCCACTTTTTAAATCCATCTCTGAGGTTAAAGTCCACATTCTGCATATTTTTTTGTATGTTACTATCAAAGGACTGTTAAAGGGGGTCCTACGAGAGGTTGGGGAACAATTACATAAAAGTATTTTTATGGAATTAAATTGTATATGTAATATATTTGCAGCATCGAAAAAAATGCATATTTAATTTATGCAGCAAAAAAACAAATACTGAACGTGTTTTTAAGTTTGTTATTCTATTGTTTTTTCTAGAAAATGTTTACAAAAAAAACACTCAAATACAACTTATAATATATTCCGAGCATCAAAAAAGAGCATATTTATTTTATGCAAGAAAAAAAAAAGGGAATTTTATGTTGTGTTTTTGCATTTAGGATGATGAAGTGTTACATGACGGTGTGCCGTGTAAACTTTGACATGATCTGCTTTTGTCTTTCAACTGTAATACAGTGTTTATGTTTCCTGCTGTCGCATGAAAGGTCCATTTGGTTCCTGTGTGATATAGAAATGCCACTAGCTTGTAAAATGTATTTTTAAAATCTATTTTTTTAGCCATAAGGTGAAGTTTCTTAACCTAAAAAGCAGAAGAAATTCATCCCAAATAAAAAAGCACCATCTTAAATAATTAGAACATCTGCAATTATCATATTTTTTGTCATAAATTCATTTCACCGTAGATGCTAAATGTGCTCATGCGACAGCAGTGTGTGTTGTATTTATTCCTGTTTGTAGAAAGTGTGTATATATTGATGAAGCCAATCAGGGGACTCATACAGGAAGTAAAACAAACCACTAGCTTTGTTATCGCCAACTTTTGAAGGAACCATTGGGACAATTACAACAATCACTTTTTCTGACAATGAAAGAAAAAACTAAACATTTAATGGTACTCCTTCAAAAACTAAAAGCTTTACACTGCCCCCATCCACTTCCTTTAATTCATTACTACAATGATGTAATGCTCAGAACTTCTATTTTTTATCTCCAAAACACTACAAATGTTTCTTATTCATCTCTGTTTGTATTTCATTTTGTGTGTGTGTACACAAAAACATCATGTGACTGCAGCCCGTTACACAAACATCCTGTCATTCTCACCCAATACCGTCTTAATGCACCAGTGTACATAAATACTGACCACCTAATGTGCAGTTGTTGTAAATAACCTTGTTAAGGGCCTTGTTTTTTTTGTATTGTGACATAGTCCAAGATTGAAACCTGTGGAATCACGTGAGAAAATTGGATATTTGGGGAATCAAAATGTAAAGCGGGGAGGGAATAAAACATAAAGGGAGGGTGAATTTTTCCACCTGTAAAGAAACGTTGATAACACAGCAGCTGGTCACAGTTTTAATAGTTGTTAATCACCAGGAAGTGTTTCATTATTCCACATTCTGAGAGAATAATGAAGCACTTCCAGTTATTTCAAATGTGTTCGGGTACCATGTTGTCTCAGTTTGTTGTATAGCGTCCTGCATGTTCCTCCATATACTTCTATGTTATCTTAGTGTAGTCAGTAGAGTAGAAACCAGCAAAATATAAAAAACCTGCATCAGCAACACTGTGTCTGTGGCCTTTCTTGCTTGAAATGTGTCGTTTGTGAACAGAAAATGATGATTTGCTCTGCTCCCAGTCCTGATCTGTTTTGAGTTTAGCTGAAGTGTTTGAGGATGAGGTCTTTCCGGAGCTCCTCTGCCAGGCTGTCTCGATCCTCAGGTCTCTGCTCGAGAGTCTCGGGCTGCTCTAGAGGGTCGGTCCGCTCCAGAGTCCAGGCGTCTAACCCCGACTGCAGCGAGGCGTTGTGGAGAACACAGCAGGCCAGCAGGATGGACGAACTCCTCTCCGGAGAATACTGCAGGTTTTTTAGACAAGATGCAAAAGAAAGAATACCATTCAGCCACAAAAGCATGTATGACTCAAATATTGCTTTGACAGGGAAAGGTTCATGGGGTCAGATCTCAATTAATAAATGCACACAGAAGGATAGACAAAAGTAATTCAGGAAATGGTTTACAGCAGCAAAGGGGACGGTGCAGATGAAAGACAAGATAAAATAAGTTTGCTAAGATTTTGAATGAAGAGACAAGCCCACATCACAAAAGTATTACACCCTGGTCTGAAATCAATCTGGAGACCTGCGTACCTGTAGGTATCCTTTGGTGCCGTCCAAACATCTGAATCTGGTCTGGATGGCTCTGAAGGTTCTGTCCACGATCTCATGAGTGGCCGTGTGGGCCAGATTATACTGTAACTCTTCTGGGGATTCAGGGCAGTCCATCGGGGTCATCAACCACTTCCTCAGAGGGTAACGACGGTCACCTAGGAAGCAGAAATCAGAAAATAACGTTAGTCCTGGACCTTTTTTCAGACTGTGTGCAAAGAAGAGTGAAATCCGAGTCTCACCCAGCAGCCAGCCCTCCTCAGCGTCCTGCAGGTGTTTCTGGAGAGCAGATCTTTCTAGAACCTCTGTGTCTCTGAGTCCTCCCGGCCAGTGTGTTTCGGCGCTGAGTAACAATCCTCTGGCATCACAAACCAGCTGGCAGCCCACCGAGTGAAACCCCTTCTTGTTCACGTAGGACGAGTCTTCGCTGTTAGGAGCTTTGATGGTGACCTGGAGGGGAAGAGGTGATCAGTTTAGGCTGTAAACTTTGTATAAAGAGTTTTAAAGTGTTAATGCAGTATATTATAGTACACCTGAACACAGTCCAGCACCCCTAGGACTCCTGGGAATCCTGCCACCCTCTGAAACTCATGGAAGGACTGCTCTGTGCTGGAGGGGTCTCTGTGTGGGAAACATTAATAGTTGCTGTCAGTCTTTATCCTCTTCTTAATATTTACTTTTTCTTTTGTCTGTATTTTAGGCTGCATGTTGATAATCCCAGTGATATGTAACTCATCATCATGGTCCCACACCTGTTTAATGTGATGAACGTTGGAGCTTTCTCCACCAGGGCTCTGGTCACGTTAGACACACATCTCGACATTGACGCCTGGCTGATCCCTATTGTATCTCCCATCGATGTCTGGAAGGATCCGGACGTGTAGAACCCCAAAGCAGCAAGCACCTGGACCTCAGGACTGATGGCTCTGGACCGCTGAGTACGTCTGCACAGAGCCTAACATCCACACACATTAAAACGTATAATTAATTGGATGAGATAATTGAAATTCAGGCTCATCATCTACTTACCTCCCGGAGTATTTCCACCAGATACAGTATAAACTCTCTGGGGAAGCCAAACTGTGTGAGGAGCAAGTGGTCTGGCACAGAGTCCAGGTCAAAGCGGTCTAGGGTCTTGTGTCCTCGACCGTGTAACAGCAGGTCACAGTCCAAGATGGCTATAGGGATCGCCATGCTGTGGGCAATAATACATTTATCAATCAAGGTATAGTTGTACATTTCAATACAGTTAACATGCACAGAACAAGATATTGTATGAATTGTTGTTGATGCTGTATCCACACATTGTACACATTTCTAAATAGTATGTATTTTTTTGTATTATCGTTATGTTTTTTGTTTATGCACCAATACACCACTGCAATGTTCTTGTATATGAAAACCTACCTAGCAATAAACCGGATTTATAATAATGCAATTTGAAGATTCTTGCTGTGTCACTTATTTGTATCTTATCACACTGCCAATTCAACAAAATGGCTAACTTTTCGGCATGTCCTCGAGTTTTAAAGCTCCTTGTTTGTTTGCTATTACTGTATATCTGAATACTACATGCTAACTATGTAGCTACCACACTAGCATTTGAGCTTTCCTACGTTCAGTATTGCGTTTCTCTGAATACATGCATGGCTATTTACACACACAGCTGGATATCTTTGAATGGAAGTTAAAGCATTTTGCAATTATGGTACATGGTAAAGAAAAAGGCTCTTACATTTGAAGAAGTTATGCAGCTTTTGTCAACCAAAACAAGCCACAGGAACACGTATCGTTTGACGCACAGGCGCACATTCGACACAGGAAGATGCATTTTGTAGTTCATTTGCAGATTATCATTATTAAAAGGCTGAGGTTTTTTTACCAAGGACTAAAACAATATAGTACCAATATAAAAAAAACACACTATGAATAAAAAGGCAAACAAAACGAATTGTGTATTTAACATTTTTTACATTTTTTTTCAAATCAACGAAAGTGCCGCAGTGAACGATGTGCCATACAAACACGTCGACATGGAGAAGATAAACAGAGAAGTAGCTCCGTCCTTGTTTACCTCTGAAATAGGCTTTTAAATGTTCATAAAACACAGCGTTTTATGCCATTTATATTGAATTAAGTTATATTTTATTGAAGCTACGTTCCCAGGGGAAAAGCTAATGTAAGTGTTGTTGTTTTGTGATACATTTTAAGTGCGTGTTATTCAGCTAGCTAGCTTAGCATTAGCTGCAACGTCAACGGTTAGTAAATATCAGTTACATTTATTTTTTACACGAAAAAAGAAGAAAATAACGTGCTGTTTTGCACTGTAAAAAGCTGGTTGTCAGTATATTGTGTCGTTTAACATGACCTCCAAATACTATCCGGATAATTTAATGTCAATGAGGAGGCCTTACTTGCTAACTTGTACAGAAACAGATGCTTAAATAGGGTTAAAATAATTGTGATAAACAGTATTTTCCTTTAGAACTACTTCAAGCAGAATTATATTATATATTAGGTATTATGCATTGCTTTCAGTTACTAATTGATTGGTTGAAAAAAAGGCTTGTTTTGATCCAAATCTTTCTATTAACTGACGATTCATGTATTCACACATTTTACAAGACATGAATTCACTTTTCTTGGCAATTATTTGTATTTGACAATTACAATTCATTATAATTATGGCTGCAGTAAGTGGCAACATTTGTCTTTGCTCACAAATGTATTAATTGTATATTTGACATGCTGTGTTGTGTACTAGTATGATTGCTTTACTGTGTAGCACGGTGCTATACAGTAGATAATATTTTCTTGATTGATCCCAGGGTCGTGACAACATGGAGAGTGGCCTGAGTCCCCAGGATAAAAAAGACTTGGACAAGTTCATTAAGTTCTTTGCCTTAAAGGTAACACGCCTATATGAGGTTGTTGTTTCCGACATAGGAAAGTAATGCAGCCTCTTTGATTGTAGATGTCTAAACGCCCGGGGCTCATTCTGTTAGCAGAAGCTTTGATTCCCACACTCTTTACTTGGAGACACTTTTATTTGCACAGGTTTTGAGATACTTGTTGTTACTGATATATCTGTATTTCCTACTGACTAGTAATGGTTTTCTCATGTCCTCTTTGTAGACTGTCCAGGTGATTGTCCAAGCGCGGCTTGGAGAGAAGATATGCACTCGCTCGTCCTCATCGCCTACTGGCTCTGATTGGGTAAAATATTTGACCATTCACCATCGAAATTGTACAGTTTAGTGTAGATTTTCTCATAAATGTATCTGGCTTGGATGGTTGATCTTCTTCTATAGTGTACATTTAAGTAATTTTTGTTGTTATTATTACTTCTTCTAGTTTAATTTGGCCATCAAAGACATCCCAGAGGTGACTCATGAAGCTAAAAAGGCGCTGGCTGGACAACTCCCAGGCATCGGGCGCTCCATGTGCGTCGAGATCTCCCTGAAGACGTCAGAGGTTTGACATTCCTCTTACTTTTGGAATAGTAAACACACAATTATCTTAACCTTATTTACATTTCCTATTCACAAATCTTTCTGTCTTACTCACTCAGGGGGACTCAATGGAGTTGGAGACATGGTGTCTGGAGATGAATGAGAAGTGAGTACATTTAGCATGTTTTTAATATATATTAAGTGCTGCAGAGTTTCTGTGTGTTGTATATTATGCACATGAATAGCTTTGATGAGCAGTTCAGTGTCTGAGCTAATAAACCTCTGTGCTGTGATGTAATGATCCTTTCATCATGAGCAACACTGTGAAAATAGCCTGCTTTGTGATCAAAGGAACAATGGAGAAAATTCAATCGGAGCGTTTGTCAGATGCTTTAAGTTATAAAGGGCTTACTTTGTCTCTGCTCGTGACATTTTGTAGTCTGAAGTGCTGCTGTTGTTTAAAAACTGCTGTTCCACTTTGTTACTGCTTGAGATAAATGAAGCTGCTCCAAAACAGATTCCCAAAGACTGTTAGACACACTGATGGCTCCATCGTATTATTAAGCTGACATCTATTTGAAATGCCGCCACACTGCTGATTTTGAATGAGTCATTGTTTCTGCTGCAGGTGTGATAAGGACATCAAGGTGTCGTACACAGTCTACAACCGTCTGTCTGTCCTTCTGAAGTCTCTGCTGGCCATCACCAGAGTAACACCCGCCTACAAACTGTCCAGAAAGCAGGGACACGACTATGTGATATTATACAGGTGAGTGGGCTCTCTAACAGCTGGTAAACTGCAGCAGCTTTGTTTGGTCTCTTGTTACGTTGAGTTGATGTTTGACATGTGTCACCATCTGTCTCTGCCTCTCTTATTTCTAGGATTTACTTCGGGGAAGTCCAGCTGAGTGGATTAGGAGAAGGTAACCTTAAACTCTGCTTCCTGACGGACATGTCGTAAATCACAGAAAACAACACTCATAGCTTAAGGTCAACTTATTTGACCGTAAACATTACAAAAGGAAGGTTTTACACACATATACTTGTGTGTTATAACTTATAGAATAAGGGGCAAATGGACTTGAAAAGACAAATATTTTCCAGTTATTTGTTCAGAAATAAATGTATTTGTGTTATGGGACAGGATTAAATATTAATTAGACATGTTTATTATTCTTAAAAGTAATAAAACATACAATAAAACACCAATCAGAATCTTAAACACTTAATTAATCCACAAACACATAGAAGTTAACATCAGTAGAATAACATTTAGATATTACTTTCCTTCTCAATGCATCATTTACTATAACCTATATTTAAAACAAATTCAAGTTTCTTTACTGAGGTTTGTTGTTTGTTTTTAAGGGTTTCAGACGGTGCGTGTCGGTGTTGTTGGCACACCTGTTGGCACGGTTACACTGTCATGCGCTTACCGCACCAACCTGGCATTCATGTCCAACAGGTAATTAACACCCAGCATGAGAAACAACACAGTGTTCTTATCAAGAAAATGATGATGAGCTTATTAATATTAATGTTTTCTGAGTGGATAAAGAGATGGTTAGGTTTTTGCTTTAGTGCTTCACTACTCGCACCACTAGTAAACGGTTGAACTGTGGTTTTCTGCAGACAGTTTGAGAGGTCTGCTCCCATCGTGGGGATCATCGTGGATCACTTTGTGGATCCACCTGGCATCGGCCACCGTAATGCAAACATGGGACATCCCTGCAACTACAGGTAGCTACAAAACATCTTTTGCATCCACAGAATAAAGAAACTATGACATGTTCCTGCTTCAAGGACAAAATAAGGTCAATTCAATTCTGTGTTTTTTTACTTGTCTGCCCCCAGTAGGATGTGAAGAACTGAAATCATCTATATTATAATGTGTGTGTGTGGTGTGTGTGTTCAGAGCTCTAGACGATGAGGACGGAGGATATGTAGGAGTTCAGGATTCCCAGGAGGTCTGCACCACCTCCTTCTCCACCTCCCCTCCCTCACAGGTAACACGACTCACTCCTTTAATCCTCGTTAACATCTCTTTCTTTACACTGTGACTTCTGCTCTCCATTTTCACAACTGATTTTTATTTCACCTTCTCTTTTTCTCTCTTTGTCCGTTTTCTTTTTCCTGTTTTTTTTAATTGTATGTTTATCTGTGTGTTTGTGTCTGCGTTTGGTCAGTGTGTGTGTACACTGAGTCCCTCGCCCTGTAAACTGTATAAGCCCCTCCCCCTGGACAGTCTGCCGCTTCCATTGGCTCCTGGACTTGTCACTCACACTGTGAGTCTATACGGCCACTGTGGAAGTGTGTGATGCACCTTTTAAACTGCACTAAAAACTGCTGATCACTCACATTTTGTCATGTGTTTTGATGTGTGTGTTGCATCATTATTGGCTTTGACTGTGTGAGGCTCCATCACTTTAAGCACTTATCTCCTGTTTCATTGTGATGTTTTAGTAATTATGTACCACAGTTTAAACCCCGTCATCCAACAGTGTGTCTTCAATGTTACGCTGCAGTGTTTTGTGATGAATGATCCCTCTTCTTCTTCCTGTCTTTGTAGCTGTATGCTTCCAGGTTTTCATATCACCCTCCAGCTGGAGCTGCTGAGCTGTGTCCCCCTGCTGCAAGCCAGGTGAAGCATCACATACACATTTATTGATACATACTTATAGCTATATGAGTCTTGTATGTCCGGGATGCCTACATTTCCCATCTGAAAAATTAAGTTTTAAAATACATATTTGTATTGAATCCGCTATAACTCTGCTTTGTTCTTCCTCTTCAGGCGTTGCATGCTGGGAAGGAGCACGGAGGAGTGGTATTGGCTCCTGCTCAACCTCTTCATGGAGCTGATGCTCATCTCACGGTAGAACAAGCTGCCAACACTCCTGGTGGCAGGTAATTCAAAACATATTTGATTTACTAACTTAACTTCAGCTCAGCATCTGCACAGATGTAACCGTCTTAAGGAAATAACTAGATGTTATCTGTTGGTATGTAGAGCCATATGTTGAATATTGGCTTTTTAGCAAGAGATATTGTGAACGGTGGGAAAGAAGAGGGACTCAATGTGCGTCACATAGATCTCCTTAAATCTGAAATGTCTAAACGGTAACATCTCTCTTCAAAGTGGTGATGACGATGGCCTGACGCACAGTGGAGAAAGAAGGAGGGATGAAGGGCGGAGGAGCGTCTCTCCCTCTGACCCCGTGGAGTCGCTCAACGCCTTCACCAGGAAAATTGGAGCCTTTGTCAATAAACCCAACACACAGGTAAATCCCAAACTGATCACTCTGATTTAAAAACATATGAACGTAGATGTTTTGTCACGCACTCCATCCTGCTCAAGAGGATAACTCTCCTAGTGATGAAAATGCAGCAGTACACGTAATTAAGTTCCGTGTGTGTGTGTGTAGTTAACAGCAGCCAGTCTGGACCTGCCCTTTGCTGCATTTGCTCCTCGGGGCCTGGACTTAGAGGAGAATGATCCCATGGTAACTATCAAAACAAAGATGATGTCCCAAATGTGTCTTTATATCAGGCAGTATGATCATTTGATTTGTGTTTAAATGGATATTATGACACCATACAGTAGATCAGGGGTTCCCAAACTTTTCAGCCAGCTGTTTGTAAAGTTTGAGAAACAGAGCCTCGTTGCGGGGAAATTATACAGATGGCTAGTCCGCCCCTGAAAATGTCTTTATGCAAACGTTATTATTAATAATAAATAAAAAATAATAATTATTAAAAAAAATTATCAATTTTTTTTTATAATTTTTTTTTTTAAATGTTTCCATTTTTATTTTGTAATCATCTCGTGCCCCCCACTTTGGGAACCTCTGCAGTAGATGACCATTACATGTATGTGTAATGTGTATTTGTAAAGCGCTTTGAGAGTCATTGATAAAGCGCTATAATAAATATAAGGATTATTGTATTATTATTATTATTATTATATATCAAAATGTTTCGCAGATACAGCCAAATCAAGGTGTTTCAAGTTTTCTACAGTAAGGACTTTCTGTGTGTGTGTCTGTGCAGGTGCAGCCTCCGGACTCGCCCCCCTGCCCCTCCCCTCTGCAGGCCAGCCTCCACTCTCAGGGCTCGGAGGGATCGGGGCAGCAGGACGACTTCGTCATGGTCGACTTTGTACGTACTCTCCAGGCTTAAAGAACAATACATTTGCACAATATGTTGCATTACAAAAGTGTTAATACATGCTAAACCTTAACATTTAGTCTGAAGTGCTGCCTGACAGGTTTAAAGACTTAAGAGTGTCGTGATTATTAAGACATTTTCTCCTTTAAAACTAAAATGAAGCCACAACTAGCAGCCGATTAGCTTAACCCTTAGATGCATAAGTAATAATAATAATAAATGATATTTCTATAGCGCTTTTCTTGAACCCAAAGACGCTTTGAATTTGGGAGGGAGGGTAGACAAACAAACCAAAACCAAAAAGAAACAAAGAAACAAAACAGAAAAGCAGTCAAGAGGAAGTTGGTTGAG
>NW_011333040.1:22284023-22325056 GCF_000735185.1 Notothenia coriiceps
TTTAAAATGCGTGTTCTCTGAATGGAGAGATCTCCATTCGATCAGATCAGGCTAAACAAACCTGTATCTGCTCCGTCCAAACTCAAAACATCGTCCTAAAGACTTAAAGCACTACACTGGCTACCCGTGGAACTGAGGATCCAATTCAAGGTCTCCGTCCTCACCCACCAGTGTGTCCATGGAACTGCCCCTCCCTACCTCAAGGAACTCCTCACCCCGCATACCTCCTTGCGGACCACCCGCTCCAGCAACTCCAACCTCCTCAAACCCCCCAGGACTAAGCTCCGTACTATGGGAGACCGGGCCTTCTGCTCGGCTGCCCCCAGTCTGTGGAATGCTCTCCCCGAGCACATGAGAGCACCATAGACAGTGGAGGCCTTTAAAAAAGGCCTCAAAACTCACCTGTTCAATAGAGCCTTTCCCTAGACCTCTTATTTATTTACTACCCCCCTTTTATTTTATTTTATTTGTATTGTTTGTTTTTATTGCTTTTTATTAATTTTACCGTGTTGTGTAATGTTTTTATACTGTTCATGCTCACTGCTTGTAGCACTTCGGGATTTGAAGTCAAATATGAAGTGCTTTATAAATGAAACCCATTATTATTATTATTATTATTATTATTATTAGTGATTACTGGTTCCATGTTGATTTATTTCAATACAAATTGTTAGGGGGAACTGAAAGGCTCTTACCGTACTGGTTACTTTGCACCCCGGACATTTCCCCCAAAACACATTTAGACGCAATCGCAACAAAGAAGTACCTTTGAAATCCGATCATTTTTAAGACCTTTCTAATTTTTATGATCATATTTAAGACTTTTTAAGGCCTTAAATTCTGATTATCAAATGTAAGACTTTTTAAGACCCAGCGGGAATCATGAATTAATGTCCGTATGGCACTGCTGCTAACATCTGCCTTTTTATCTGTGGCCAGGTTGAAGTGCTCAGGGTGACGCAGAGATGTTTTTATTGAGCCAGTCTGCCATTTTGGGAATTCTGGAGACGGGGAGGGCCAACAACAGTTGCTACGGCACCCAGAGGGGACACCTGACACAGCAGGTTAGCTGGCTGGGTGCTCCTCTGACACTTTTGGTCTGCTCTCTATCCATCAAATGCATACATGCCCACACATGGACACACATGAAACAAGACTGATAGAAACACACAATGTGAGATGCACAGGGAAAATAAAAACACATTCCCTGAGGACTAAAAACATCACTTTGTGTGACATCAGGAGACGTGTTGCTTTGCCGCAGAATTTGCCCGACCCAAGACGACCATGTTTGCTGTCAACATCCTGTCTCCCCAAGACATCACATCGCTATGGCCGTCTGTTTATATGCCAGCAGCTGGTGAGCCAAGGCCAATACGCAATGTAAGCACTTCCCAATCTACACCCTAATGACACAGTGTGTAAATATGTGTGAGAAAAACCATAAAGAAAGATACTGTCACTATCGTTCTTTGGCTATGTGACAGATTTTCTTCCTTTTTTATCCCTTAAGGAATTTTTACATTTCTAAGGCTATTGTGTACGTGAGGATGAATCTCAGTGTTACTCTGTATAGACAGCATATTAGACAGGGTTCAAAGCCGCAACAGCATCCCTAAGAGACTGCCTCATGTGGGTCACAACAGTCCCTTTTGGGAGGGAGATTTCACAGGAAACTGCTTTTTCAAATTTGGCACCTGTAACACTTAACACAATTTCCCATTGGAGGCATCTTTCATGATAACTTGTTATATTTTCTTCTTATTCCGGCTACATAGACATTTTAGAATGCAGTGTTCCACTGGGATAGGGTAGTGGAGATATTTTACAATACAAAAATCAAGAAAACAAAGTAGTTCTGAATGTGTCGTGAGTATTGAGTATTTTGTACCATTTAGAGAATCAGAAAATATGCTCAATCTGGGTCACAGGAACTTCAACAAGGGACCTCTCCTTTTTCTTTCTCCTCTCTACAAAATATTACCTCACCCTCTTTACACACCTCTTGTCTCAGTTAGGAAGCTGCCACCCTCTTCAAACAATCTCTCACTTTTCCCCCTACGTATTCCTCCGCCCTTTTGTGCCTGAGCCTCATGCGAGGTTTTGCTTTCCTAATGCGTAACATCTCTGTTTCCCCAGGACGCCACCCTTCCAGATGATGACTGGAACCTTCAAAGCATGTGCCGGAGCCCTTCAAAGCGGGCGCCCCAAAAATAGTTAAGATTGTATCTAGCTCACATAAATGAATCAAAGCTATTCTACACACCAAAGTACCCCCGTTTCCTTCTCCCATTTCCTTTCCTCAGTCCCCATAACCTCCTAAAAACTTCAGACGTGCCCCAGCCCCTCGGCAGACAAACACAAAACGCAACAAACAACAACAAAATAACAACTCTTCAATTCTTGATCAAGCAGAGGAAAAGGAAATAAATGTTTGACAAAGACAACAGCGGCAAGGAGGGCGGAAGGAAAGTGGAATAAAAGGAATACGATATGGGCTGTGCATTACTGTTTATTGATGAAAGAAAACACATTTGGATGATGACATTCACTTGCCGTTGTTAACAGGCTGCTTCGCTGTTCTTTCCTGAGTGGTGAGAGCTTTTGTTAGTGTAAGGCTCCTCTCTGGAGCGTGTGCTGTTGCGAAAAGGGCTGCATTTCCATCATAATAACAACTGAAAAGAGTAAACTGTCACAAGGCACTTCCTTTTCTGGCTTTGATGCATGCCCCTCGGTCTGGCCTCGCTGTGCCGACGAATGAGCAAGAGAATACACTTCTCTCAATGCCAAAACAAAGCCTCCAAATATAGGATCACTGCTGTGACAGAGAATGTCACAGTCCCATTGCTCTTTATGTCAACTACAGTAAATATCATGGCCGCATTAGCCCAATTCTTCCTGCTGTTTGAAACAATTAGGATACAAAGACAGTGTTTTTTTGATAATGCAGGTGGACCTCATCATGGATTGCGATTGTTCAGCCGGACAGCATCAATGTAGAAAACTGATGGGCTAAATTTAAATGATTAATGCACCAGAGCTTCAAGGCTTTGACAAACGTCTATTTCAGTATGCAGGTTAGACACTGGACTGGTGCTTACCAAGAATGCAAAATGTCTTCCTTTGAACAACCATGAACGAAGCTAACGGAACCCAATGGAGAGAGAAATGAACTGAGAGCTTCTGCAAAAACAAAATCCTCATAATTCAGGCTGTAATAGAATACCATGATTTCAGTTAAATAACAAGTCAGGGAAAAAGCACACTCAGCCGTGACTCATGGAGTGTTTTGACCTCCTTTTAAGTCTGTATGTGTAATAATGTTGCGTCTGGATCTGAGGCCTGACTTTTAAACACCTCTGCATGCTTTCCCAACATCGAGTGTCCTTTTTCTGTATCCTGCATAAAAGCCGTGTTCAACAGCCATGCCTAGCTGGCAGATTCACATGGTGCTGGCCTTGATTCAATACTGGCCGCACAATGCCAGGAGCTACAATGGCAGACTCACTGCAGAGCTGGACGCTATGCGATGGGAGATTGTTTGCCTCGGGAAGGCTGCTTGGCTCTTCCTGCCTTTCAGACCAGAACCTGTAATTACCTAAAATAAGGCAGGCATGGTCTAAATATGAATGTCTTGATAAATAAACCAGGGCTCTCACAGATTGTTCTATGAAAATCACTTTTAGTGGTACATGGGAGACTGAAATCATGAATAATGTGTATTTCCTGAAGCTCACTTCTCTCTCCACTGTGTTACCAATTTGATCTACAAATTCATTACTTTGAAGGTTCAAATTCAACACAGATAGTTCCCAAACTACCCCTGCTCCTACCTGAAGGGAAACGTTCGATGACCGGCTGGTTGTCCACCTGTAGCGTGGCATTACCACCACTCCGTGTGAATCGCACCACGTGGTATTTGCCGTCGCTCACCATCACTGCGCTCTCCTCGATGATTATGTCGTCTGTTCCCACGTTGAAGATAACGCCGATCTTTCCCCGTTCCTATAGACAGAAGATGATGGAGAACATTATGAGGAGATTGCAAAAACAACTGGTCGCATGTGGAAAAAGATATCCTTTTAAATATCCCCTAACGTGGTACTTAAAACTTTAACCACATCTTTCATTTGTGCCTATCAAATAGAATTGCCTCCATAACTAACACAATTAACAATTGAATTTGCTCCATTCTTTTCTAATCTCTCGTCCCAACACCCTGGTTCAAAAGTAGCATGGTCATCAGGTCAACATCACTTTGGCTGATGACTTCATCCATGTTTGCTGCTAAATGACGAATGATAGAATGCTCACACGATAAAGGGATTTCACCTGCTGAACACGACATTGCTAGCATTGTCATTGTGAGCATATCAGCATGCTTGCGTTTAGCTTCAAACAATGCTGTGCCTAAGTATGCAGTATAATTGAAACTTGGTACAGCGTTGTCTACATGGCTGTAGACTTTTAGTGTCTTTCTTCTATGGGAACCTTTGTCGCAAGATGTTATACTAAGCCGAAACCACAATTCAGTAGGTAAATGAAACACTCTCTCTTACTGATACCCTGTTTATATGTCTGACAATCAATGCCCAAAGATAACCTGTTTAGAATATCTAGCAGGCTGGCAGTGAACAATAGGGATCATATTTAAAACAAAAAGAAGCAAATCATCATGTCTGTGTCTGTGTGATTGCATTAACGCTGAAGCAATCACATTGTGAACAGTAGTGTTACACTGCAATGCAATACAATAACACTGCAGTCATCAAGCCGTGGTAATACGCATGATAAGGTTGCTGTTTAGATTTCCCGCAGCAAAAATCTAACGATAATTTCCTTGATTCACCAAAAAGGCCCCTCGCTGCCAGCAGCCAGAGGATTCTGAGGAATAGATCTCACACACGTCCGCCTGGTAAAACATCTGAGTACTTGTTGAGGACTCAGGCACCTTCAGTATTCATCAACCCGCTGACCCCCTCCCCTCTCCCATCTATTAGTGTTGACAGCCGCCCACTGCTTTGAGTTTATTACAGTCAACCACCTACTCTTCTCTCATCTCCCGCCATCTCTCTCCTCTCCCTTTGCTGTTCCCGTCCTCAGTCCCAGGAAAGGTCAAAGTCATTTACAGAGTTACTGTCTGCCAGTGAGGCATGGAACAAGGGTGGGAGACAGAGAACCAGACAGAGTACACACCAGACAGCACCATTACAGACTAATTCTCTGTCTGGCAGTAAATCTTCTGTTGCAGTCTTATTCGGCACTGCTATAAGATCCAGAGCAGAAACTGCTCCGCCGGCCATTTCCATTGACAGTAACACTTCCTGGATGTCGCTGCGGGTCAAGCTCATTTGCACACTGGGTCAAGTTTGCACCCCGCTATCTGCCAGCTGCGGCGAACAACTTCATTGATTCCATTATATCATTAGCTATGTGCATTTATTTTGCCACCTTCTATACGGTGAACGTGAGGCTTCTGCTCGCAGCGATATTCCATTATTCATGGCAGATTAAGTATTTAAAAAAGGCAAATAAAACATCCTAATGTTAGCAGAACTTAAAAAGTTAATTGAGTAAATAAGTGCAGAGGTTGTGCAGAAAGTTAATGAGAGGTATAATCGCTGCCAAATGTATGTGCATCCCAACCACTCTTTGGAGCTGTTACAAGTGGTTACACTTTTCAGGCAGGGCCGCAGTATGGCTATGCACTCATGACCACCCCAATTAGGGTATAAATTGAGCATGCTGAAATGGCGGCGCAAGTGCTGGGTGCCATGATTAATAGCGCAGAGATATCAGCTGAATGTGAGACACAGTTGGAATAAACAACAAGATCAATGTGGAGGCAGGAAGCAGACTCTCTCCTTCATGAACTAAGTTAGACCAGGATGAGTTCCTCAGCGTGGAGCTTGATGGACTGCTCAGCAGATGATCTCATTCTGCAAAGAGGCTTTGAATGTCTCAGATGGCAAAGTGCTTCCAGCTTCTTAGGCACTTAATCAATTGATTAATGTTATGGACCGGCCCTTGCTGTATTTCCGCCCACTCTCCCCACGCATGCCTAAGTCCAACGTTGACTCTCAGATGTGAATATGAAGCCTGTCAGAGAGTGATTCATGAGGGGCACGTGAATTCAAAGGAAATCACTGATACCTTTGAGATACCGCAAACAAAGAAGAAATATGGAGGTGAGAAATGCCAGGATCATCTCCATTAAAGCCCACGCACGAGGAAGCTTAGAATAATCATGGCACCTTTGCCTGAAGAATGAATTCAATTGACTGGTGCAAAGCAGACTGAATTCATGCTATTATGACAGACTAGCAGGAGGGAGAGTGAATTTGAGTGATATTTACAGAGAGATTAGCATTTGTGTTCCGCAACATTAGGGTTCTTCCCGGTGCTGAGGGAATGTATTGAGCCCATTACGGCGGGAAGCCGCTGGGAACCAGTGCTTTTCAAAAATGATTTTAGTACAGCGGTAATGACATTTTAATGGGCATTTCCCTTAAGCGAACATATCTCTGGAAACAGAAGGAAAGAAATAAGACTCTTTGAATGACTAGGAGCAGTCAAGCCTGCAACGTTGAAATGGTAGGTAACTGACAATAAGCCCTGGCTGCTCTTTAAACACCACAGCCTCTAAACTACTGCTAAGTACCTCTAAATCTGCTTCGGCTGTCGGCTAATGTCAGGAGGAAGAATGTAACGCTTTTGCTCTTTTATCCAAAGGTTAGCTCATTTTACTTTTTCTTTCTGTGGGTCAATCAGTGGTGCAGGTAGGGGTCCATTGTATAATAAAGGGGAGGAGATTTTTGATGCCTGAGATAATACATTTCAATCGCCTTCATTTAAAGCTGCACGTGCCTCAGGGATAAGGACATTTTTCGTGTTTTTTTTTTTACTTTAGCCAGTTGTATATTCGTTAAAGTCTTATTGCATACAAGTCAAGTTAACTTTACCTATGATTATAACTTTAAAGCACACATTGCTGTCCTTGTCAAACATATAAGATGTTGGTGCAAGAACAAAAAGATAAACTCAAGGAGAAACTGCTGATCAGCGTCTAATACAACAGGAAGTTGAGGACAGTTGAGCTGCCAACAGAAAACAAAAGTTGCTGTAATCCTCTCATTAGTCTCTCCTTGCCTTTTTTCAAAGACAAAGAGAATTGGCTTCGGAATTCTGTGCAGCCGGGAAGGAGCAGCAGCGGAATACGCAGAGAGCATTTCGAAATATTTCAACATGACCTTGCAATGTGCGAGGGAGCGTCTAGGTAAATGTGGTTGACGAGAGCGGAATGGGAATGAGGCGGCGCCGGAGCGAGGCTGCAGTTTCTCTATCAGGATTATCAGTCTCAGAGAGCTCTCGCTGATCACATGGAGCAGAAGAGGAAGAGGGAGCAGAGGAGGAGGAGGAGGAGGAGGAGGAGGAAGGGGCAGAGAGAAACATCGTGCGATAAAAGGACAGAGGGAACCTTGATGATCCTCCAGGGCCTCAAGGTGCCGAGATCAAAGCCGCTTTTGAAGATGTCAAGATCTAGTTCTCTCTTTGCTGCGCACACTGGTAGTCAATTAAAGAGGGAGGAAAGTAGACAAAGGGGGAAGACGTTTTTGAAGGATTTGTATTCATTTCTTTACAGACAGCTCTCTCGCGATTCTTCCAGCACCCCTACAGCTTCAGCCACAAACACACGTCTTCTTCTTGATCTATTTGCATTTCCTGAACGTCTCTGTGCATTTCCCTCTTAGATCTGATTCACGAGCGCAAAACTGGCAGATTACAAAAGAGAAAATAACCGCTGGATGGACTGGAGGCTGTGTTCAGCAACACTCCGACAGATACAGCTGTTTGAATCACTCGCGCTGCTTTGCATTTTGCTGCATCAACGCATCTCATGGAAACGGTCCAGAAACGTGGCTGACCAGTTCAGGAATGTGCTGAGGCTTATGACTTAGTTTGACATATTTCATATTAATAGGGTGTTGGAAATGCAAACTATTCCTCAGCCGCTTTCTCATTTCCCCAATAATGATCTCTCATAGGCTGTATCTGCTCCGGTCTAACTCGCCATACCAGTGTAAGTATGCGGAGCTGCAGTATTTATCAGCTTATGAATCAGCCAGAGGAGCAGCATGCACAGAGAAATGAGTGATACATAGATTTTTACTTGATGCCCAACGAAGAGCAATCCGTTTTCTCCCCTCTCTCTTTGGACACACACACTCATCTGACACTTCTATGAGGTTTAGGGCAGCTTAATATTTCATACAGTGGTACAGCGAGCAATTTATATTCCAAGCTTTTAGGTTAAATTGAAGTTACAGATCATTATTGGTGGATATGTTTCTATCCCAAAGGCTTTTGCTACAGATATACAGTATCTGTGCATCTCCATTTTGAAAGTAATTCTAGCTCTATACGGCTAATCAGCTTGTCAACATGTATGCATAAAGCCTGCGAGAGGAGATCGGCTGTGGCATCTGCTAAGAGGAAACAGTATAGCGGGGCTAATCTTCCACTCTGAAACTGCAGCGTTATGTAAGATGAAATAGGCGGTTGCATAACACGCAGACTCCTCACTGGCTAAATCACCCATTGTCGGTTCACCTAACATCTTCAGAGTGTGTGTGACGGAAAAAGACTCAGGGCTAAAAGACATTTGGGATCAGAAACACTGTTATCTAGTAATCATATTTCATGTCTTCTCTTTTTGATATTCACCCCAAATGACACAGCACATGCTCCCAAAGCTGAGACACTATGCAGGGAGGAAATGCTCGGTCTCATTCACCACAACACTTTGTTTCTGCTCAGCTATCTCATTTATGTTTTTGCCACGATCTGTAGCAGTCACCTTGACAATGTTTCTCCCATCTCCTCATCTTAATAGTACTTTATCTCAATTTCTCTTCCGTAACACTCTTTTCTGTGCGACAGTGGTCCCAGCTATTGTTTCCTGCTCTGACGGAGAATGGAATGTCATTGAGAAATTGACGAGGTAGACATGACTTGGTGTCTGTATATGTGAGTGTATGCTGCTGAATCTCCCATCTAAGCATGAGTCACTCTGGGCTTGCCCATTTGTCCCGCAGTACACACATGCTGGCAGCGAGCCAAAATACTGCAGAGGGAAGCAGCTAAAGACGGAGGGGGGACGGGGATTTAAATCAGCCAAAACATCATCCTCCATAATCCTGATCATGTCAACACCTAGCTCCTAAACTCCTCAGTGTCAGGCTGCAATCTCAAGACGTGCACACACACACACACACACACACACACACACACACACACACACACACACACACACACACACACACACACACACACACACACAGAGTTGATTCCATTATGATATGTACCCTTGTGACTGCTGATGGATGGTGTCCTTCAGAACAAAGATCTGCAGGTTCAAATCTGACCTAACTTTTCGCTTACACACATACACACACAGTTTTGCAAACATGAGAACATCCTTGAGTGAGGTAGCGCTGAGCACACCCTGGTCTTTTTTTTTTAAATCTGCAGAGGGTTTATGGATACATACATATACAAACACACAGACACACTGGGATGGGATGTGTCTGAGCGAATACTCTCAATGCAGTGATTTCACAGATTTTAAGACGTTAACAGTATCTTACAGTGTGGGTATCATATACCCATCACCAAGTGTTGCCAGTCTGTATTCACTGCCTTATCAAAGGAAAATAAAAAAAATAGAGGTGCTAGAAGGCATCCTGGCACCTAAGGTTACATCTTTGACTCTACCGACTGTTAAAAGATGTGATACAGATTCAATTAGTGAAAGTTTTAAAGAAACGTCAAAGTCAAAAGTGACGAACCAGAAATTGATGGAGATAAGGTGCAGAGACAACGAGAAGACGAAAAAAATATTGTGGAGTTAAATTGAAGACAGAATTGTGAAAAACAGATGGGAGAGAAGGTTTGGGAGGCACAGTCCACCCACTCTTCCTCCCTTCACCTAAAGCCCTCGAAGGCCCAGACACAGGTAGAAATGTGTCGGATTGGGTGGATTAATATGGGACAAAGAGGCTTACAAGACCAATACAGTGTCCAATCCATGTTGTGTTACCCTTTCCAGCCTCTTTTTTTGTATAAAATGTACTTTTGCTATTGCCAACATAATCCTTCATCAATCAATAAACCAATAAAATAAGAAATTATTCCTGATTCTGCTACCAGACATACTTTGTCCTCTCTTTGGAAAAAAAGGAAATCAATAACTAATGACTGAATGATATTTTATCAGTGTTATGAGCAGTAATAGAGATATCACAATAGCTGACCTCAGATTGGCTGCCAAACACATTGACTATGTATCTATAGTTTTAGCAATAGATACTCATAAACTGAAAATGTTGTTGCAATTTAGTCTTTGCAGCCCAATAGAACAATAAAAGCTTCACAATCTATTTTCTTTAGCAGAGAAAGGCTATTCCCTCGCCTTGTGGTGTCTTCCATTATTATTTCTCCCACTTTGGCTTTTACCTTTCCTTTGCTTTTTCTCCATTTCTAATCCGTCTGCCCTCATCAGCAGCTCTCTCCTCCCCAGAGGTTCATTTCTGTGCTGACTGGACTTGCTAACATGGGTTTGGTAGAATCCAATTGATCCACATGCACTTGGGAGCGATCACAGAGAAAGTGTTGATCTCCAGACTGCGGTGATGGAGAAAGGTGCGTCATTTCAAAAACAAAATAGGTTTGTAGATCATTGCTGCCTTGGAGAGTCAGCAAACTGTGAAATGAGATACCTGAGTCCTTTGACTACTCTGCTTAATCTTTTGTTCAGTGGCTTAGTACAATAATAATCCTTTCTGACATTGTATGGGTTAATTCGGTTGCTCAGTGTTTGTTTTCGTCTTACTTGACGCTGGAGTCAGGCCAAGTCACAAAATACATTGTCACCACGGTGCTGTTTATCCTAATGGAGACATTGACAACATATTTTAGTGGGACGGATGAAATGACGTGCAAAAAAGTAAACGGTTCAAGTCCTTTCTTAATTCAATAATGCGTATTTCAAAATAACATTATGTTACTGGGGCCAAGCTGCAATGTGAAGATGCCCTAAAGGCAAAGTCATTGTTATCTGGAACTGAGCATTTGAAAACATACCCAAAAATCCAATGAGAAAAATGTATAATACAACTTAGAAAAATGACTCAGATCGGTTTCAAAATATAAGGGAGGATTATTAAATGTGATTGGAAAATATGTGATGATTCTGATCAAGATGAGTCATATTAGATTTATCAACAAACAGAGCTGTAGCAATAAAGAAGAACCTCAGTTAACCTGATTGGATTGCATACAATTGTACTCTGCCTCAGTTTGAAAGAACCAATCTCTACCCGTACTTATCTCAACCCTATCTCTTAGAAATTACCTTTATAAAGTACAGGATAAGAACAAACCAGACTACAGAGGAAAGGACTCTTCTTCAGCTTGCACATCATTTGTCATGCCTGACTATACACTGCAGGAAAGAGCAGAAATGGGAGATTTCTTTGTGTTTTTAAATGTTGTGACTTTGTGTGTAGCTACGGCAAGACACGTGTCAGACTGTTTCAGTGTGTGTGTGCGTGTGTGTGTTGTGGAGTAGCATGTTGCTTTCTTTTGAGGACAAGTGAGGCAGGCAGCTGGCCGAAATTGAAAGGAATGAGTGTGACCTTCGGACAAAATCAAGAGCAAAGTGTTTTCTGTCTCTATTGTTTTCTCTGCTCCTCTCCACTTTCTGTCCTGGCGGGCTCATTTTGCCTCCCCATGCTCCATCTTTCTCTTTCCTCAGAAGAGCAGGAAAAGAGCCACGAAGTAAAAAAAAAAAACAAGAGCATGAGGCCATTTGTTTTTTTATTTCTTTACCTATTTTTCCTCCTCCGAAAACAGCAACGGTGCATATTATACAATTTGTTCTCTGGAAACGTAAACAGCGCACATTTCCTGGCAAGAAACTGTGTGAAAGTAAGAAAATAAGTGCCATGCTTTGCTTCCCTTAATATACATTTCCCATATCATTCAGCAGTAAGTCCAATACCTACTGTACGTATGCTCTGACGATAAAAATGGTGTTCGCTCAGCCCTTTTTTCATCTTACCATTCATTATCTGGTCTCAGTTCTCTCACTTGCCGTTCGCTTCTCTCCATCTGTCACCCTGATAACCGCTCCTCTTACATTTCTCCCTTTTCTCTTATTGCCTTTCAGTCTCCACGGGCACTGTGTGAGGTTGAAGCCCAGTAGAGAAGAACGGCTGCCGAGCACATTGGCTAATATTTGCCCTGTGCTAAACTGAGCAAACATGGATAAAGTGAACACAATCCCTTCCTTTGTCCCTGGCTGTCGGCCATGTTGTCCTTTCATTCCCTTCCTGTATTTCCTGCCGTAGAGCTGGCGGCTGGTACCCCACTGTGCACATGTTGTGTTCAAGCTAAACACTGGGAGGGATGAATCAGATACCGTAATCTGTTTCTGGTGTATTTCTAGTCTAGTTTATTCTCAACACCTGTGCAATCCAATCAAACAGGTTTAGGATTATGGTCCTCATGGATCAATCGGATCCTCATGAATAACGCCAATTACACCATGATGAAATAAGTGTGCACTTTACGTAGGGAGGCAGAAAGTAAGGGTGTGGATGAGCATGTAGTATGAAAATTGCCAACGTTTGTGTGTGTTAGATTATCAATCGGCATAAATACAATGACTAGAATTTCAAATAAATACATAATGTTGTACCCTGACAAAGCATTCATGCTGTTACTCAATGTTTAATGACTCTACACCACCAGAAAGACCAACAGCACATGTATGTAACGGCAGCATCCCTGGTTTAATATGGCCTTGGGTCTGTGTCATTTAGGATTCAAATAGACAAAGTCTGTGCTCAGCTGAACAAACCTGGTAACCGTTGACGTGATAATTCACAACAATTCAAGTGTGCCAGGTCACCTTCACCCCCAATAAGCTCTTCTAAAGCCAGAACTGAAACCTGTGGAGTGTTCCTGACTCTTCAAGTGACTCTTCAGATTAGATGAAGTGTGTTTCTACTTGTACCTTTCCACGAGTTAGAGGTTGAACAAAATGATCAGAAAGTACTCAGAAATCGTTATGTTTTTAGGTGACGGAGCAATTTTGGAAGTAGTGCCTTAGTAGATTTAAAGAATGGACCACAACATAGAGAATGTAACTCATCTATATAATTTGGTTTCTGTTAAAGCTATATGTGGATGTACATGTCCTTTGGGCAAGGCATGTTTGCAAAGCATTTGATCTTACAGAAAACACAAACTAACAGCTTCAAAATCTGTTTATCTCGCCTTTACTCACAAGGATTCCAGACACTAAGATTGTTTGGGTTTTCATATTAGATACAACTAACATCAAGACAACAAATCCATACGGCTTAAGTTAATCGGTAGATACACAAGTAAGGTGAACACGCACGCACGCACGCACGCACGCACGCACGCACGCACGCACGCACGCACGCACGCACGCACGCACGCACGCACACACACACACACACACACACACACACACACACACACACACACACACACACACACACACACACACACACACACACACACACACACACACACACACACAGGGCCCACAGCAACAAGAACCAAAAATAGGCTTCAAAGCAGCTTTACCTTGTTCAACCCAATAAGCTTCAGTTACTGTCCACAAATTCATTTCAGCTACACATCTTTCACTCTGTGTGCTTGTCTTTCAGAACTTGAAAATAACACGCGCTGCATACAAGTATTCATTTTATTCCTGTCTTGCAACAAATTCCTAAAAATCTGAAAGCCAAATGTACAATGTTGGTCTTTTTGAGTCATTGCGCTGTTTGACGCTTCACAGAAGTCACATTTCTCAAGCCTCATTCGCTAAATGACTGCCAATAATACAACAAAGGCAGCGCGCAGGTGAGAGAGCTGTGCTTCTGTATGTTTGGACCTTTTCTCTGCATGACCAAACATTGCCAGAATGGATTTTGAAAGCCATTGTCTGGATCAGGGAAATAAAGATTGTCACATTTAATTGAGACTTTGAGTTTTCTAAACTTTTATGTCTGGCTTTTCAATGGTAAAAATAATTCAGAACAAACATTTTATGGAATGTTAATGGAGGTAGGTGCATGCTTTGTGGGGTTTGGTTTTGTAATTCCCACATGAAGTCACTTCTGATCAACAGCGACACAAGGCTAATATACACACTGTAAATAAAAGACAAAAAAGTTGATATTTCCAGTCGGATGTGGATAATTCGGTTAGCAGATAAAGATGGAATTAAACTATGAAACAAGTGAACTTTATGAAGTCAATATGCTCCTCAAAGCGGAAAGGTAATTACACAATGACATACATTACTGTGCATGCAAACTGAAATTATAATTAATAGCTGGTGTAAGTGATTATGACACCATTTAAATTCTGGCCCCTAGATTAAAATAAATTGCTTGTTAAAATCTACATAGGCACAATTTAACTATTAGACAATGGGGATAGAGTTGGGTGTTGCAGTCCATTATCTCCCTGAGTAAAAATAATACTCTTGGTTATTGAGATTTTGTGATGTAAACAAGTGCAAAGTTAACTGACCATGCAGCTATCTAATCATTCTCTTTAAATGTTACAGCTACATTTCAGGGCGTAGACACAGGTTTGCTGTGAACAAACAGCGCATTTTATTTTTTAATTAGCAGTTAATGATCTCATATAGGTCCCGAGCTGAGCAGTGCAAACAACTGCCTTATGTGGCATATTGCAACAGATAATGAATAATTCATTATTTAAATTACTTTGTTCAACCCTTCACCCGGTGTCGCGCAGGGGAGAGTGCTTTTACAGTCTTACATGATGTGGATGAAAAATGCATTAACACAGTATTGTTGCAAGCAGTCTGAGTAGAAGCACATACATTCATATTCCACCCTACATGGCTCTCATCATATTCTATTTAATACATGTATGCAGGATTGTGGTGCACTTTTTTGATGAAAGTCGAATAATGAAGGTGTTATTTTAAAGGCAGAGGAAAACACAGCAGTGCTAATGTTGTTTGTGACTGCACGCAAGCGCTTAGAAAAACAGCTTTTCTTTCTAAGTGACAGTTACAAAGATGCTCATAAAGCATTGAAGCTGTCTCCAGCAGTGACGGCTGTGTGCGACTTTTGTTTACACGGCGACATCACAGTCTTCAAAGACCTCCGTTTGAACTAAATGAACAGAAGAGGGCTTTTGGCTCCATCTCTTCCTCAGACTTACAACAGGGACGTCAGAGCGCGCACACTGAACACTGACATGCCTATCGTATCTGTCCAGAGGATACTCTGAATGTATGTTCTTTAATAAGATCAGGCTGGAGATATACTAGCTTTGTTAGTGTCAGAAAACATCTAATAAAGGAACAATTTGTAAAGTTGTCTATATCATTTTGAACTTTTCCAGCTGTCCGTGGCCCTAAAACGAGTCACTAATACATAGTTTAATAAAAAAATAAAAGCTTACTTAACACTTAAACAATTTGTCACTTTGGTTTTTAACAAAGGTTACTCAAACTGGAGGTAGCAGTGTGTTGTTTGAGTATTTGTGGTAGTACGAGAATGAGATTGTGACGTCAAACAAACTGGACTGTGTGTGTTCATGGTGGAACATTTCTGAACAATGGTGCGTAACTGCACAGAGGAATAAGGCTGTGCATACACACACTTGTTAGTATGATCACATTGCATTTTCATAGGATTTTTTGATACATGTATTATTTTAAAGGGCATACTCTTTTCACTTGTCTGAAAACATCAATGATACATCTCACCAGAAGTTCAAAAACACATTTTCAACCACTCCTTTAAAGTTGACATTTGGGAGATTTAAACCATACAAGAGAAAAACACATGTACTCATTTTCTTTTCTCTATAAAGCGTTGACTCTCAGTATCTGTGAATAACTCAATACAAAGGTTTGGAATGTCAAAAACGAAAAAAATGTATTTCTCGTTACAAGTTTAATTAGAAAAGATTTTAATGTTTTGGAAAAAAAGGAGGATAAAGAGGATCCTGTAGAAAGCATACTTTGCCACATTGATAATTGCAATCAGATGGAAAAAAAAGTCAACTTGCACTCAGCAGCAAAACTTATCATCTAAGCAGGTGTTTGCACAAATAACATTTGGGAAATAGTGTGAACATGAGACAGGGCAGATAGAAAGTGATGCACGACTCCTGGTGCTATCAGCGGCCATCAGGTATCACTTGGGTGCTGCGTTGACTTCCTTATACTCCTACTTGCTATTTTATAAGTTGGTTCCCTCTGTGTGAGTGTGTGTTTGTACATGTGTGGGTGGGCAGCAACCCAGGTGTGGTTCGGCCTCCCAGCAGGTGATAAGCACCGCTGTCTCTCCAGCCGCAGGTGCACTTCCCACTTGTTGCCGTCACCATAGCAACCCAACCGTGCCCGTTCAGAGTCCGTCAACCGGGAGGAATCATGTGTCAAAAACATGATAGGCCAGCGATACTGAACACTCACGGCTTGGCTTTCAATTTGTTTCTCCTATCATTTTTTCTTCACCCTGTCCACTGTACACACATCTCCTGTACGGCTGGGTACAACTGGACTACTCCAAACACACACACACCGACTGTGTGCCGAAAAACTGTCTGTAAAATAAATAATGATTACACTTAAAATGGAAAAGAGGGAATCAATCAGTGTAAACATCACTGTGATTGTGCTGTCAAAGGGCAGCAACATTTTCTGTGTCAGTCTTTAGTATGGACACACAAACATACACTTAATTACAGATAAAACACCTACACATACACACAGGTATACACACAGGTACAGTATACACACCTTCCATACCAATGCATGTACAGCTCTCCTCTCTTCTGCAGTGACTTGCTTTCTTTCCTCACCACTAGTACTTTTCCATTACAAACACAGAGCTTGGTCAATAAATATCTGTTTTCCGTTTTAGCAGAATTCATCTGCTCTACTCAAATTGTCCTCTCTGGGCTTTTACTAAACCCAGTGTTGTACAAAATTGTAAATGCACCAAAAGGGAACATCAATTTTAACGATGTTTATCTGACATCATGTTGGTCATTTTTTCTACCATCGAACCTCAATAGCAGCAAGGAATGCAGCAACTTTATCCTGCCGTGACCTAGCGAGCTGTAAATGTTTCTTAGCTCAAAGACAGGAAACTCAGCGGAGAACAATTTTCTCTACGTGAGACACCCCCGGCCGGCAAATATCCTGTGTCAGCAAGCTTCTGCGGGCATGTGTTGCCCTGCTTGTGTCTGGGCTTTGATTTCCGTGCCAGTGGGCAACCTGTGGTCAGGTCACTGGACGGATGCCAGAGTTAACTGTGAGCACATATGCCCATCTGACCCAAGTGGACATGGAGCAGATTGGGGTAAGGGTTGGGGGGTGGAGGGAAAGCAGGGAGGTCAGAGAGAGGTCACATCCCTCTGGCCTCTGGTATCTACTCGAGCATATAGACTGGAAATAGTGTATCACAGCACACGATGATTAATTTGACAAACGTGAAGGAACTGTGCAGTCTCAAACAAGGGTCAGGATTCACTCAAATTGTTCAGTAAATACACACAATCTCACACATACACAGCTTATGGTCGAGAATGAGAAAGAGACACACACACACACGGAGGATTTATGAGGCTGTGTTGGTTGGTTATTTACAGGTTGTGCTCTGCTCTATTTACTGTCCATAACTGTGGCCCGTTGGCCTTGTTTAGCACTGCTGGGGCAGAACCACTTACTGTACAGTGTGTGTGTGCGTGGCTCCCACCCACGAAACCCGCCTCCCTATAAATCCAAGATGATTCAACGTGAGCCTCTATTTACTCTCGCTCCTTGCGTGTGTCGCCTGCTTCATCACACAACTCTGAGGCATAAAAAACAGACGCCACACCACTGCGGTAGCTCTGAGGCTGAGAACAAAAAATGACAACAAATATCAATCGCAGGGCTCCCCAACGGTGTGCACTTCTCTCATTACTGCTTTGAGGAGGGTGGGAGCACATACAAGAGCCTCCTCACTCGATGTGCAAGCCACTCTCACCCGCTCGCCGTCTTTCTTTAGAAAACCCTATCCAGACATCTTATCAGCCAATCAGGCAGACAGACCTTCCTCAGACTACACACCTCATCAGTCCCCACAAATAACTGTCTTGAGTGGAGACGAGAGAGGATGGAGAGAAGGAGGGTAAAATGGGCAAATCAAATAAGGAGGGGTCTGAAAGTGAAAGGGATTGCTTTTTAAAACCTCTCATTCACTTCACTTAAGGAAAGAGAGTCTACAAATTCAACTGATTTAGAGTCTAAAATTAGCATTTACTTGTAAACTGCTTGATATTCCTACACTAAAGGAAAGAGAGGGCATTTTAATGTGAAGCATCCCTTTAGTAAGTCACAAAGCTAGCTGAACGCTAAAACACCTGGATGTTAACTCATGTCAATCCAAGAAAGTGAGCCATTTGTATTTGAAAATGGGCTTGTGTGTAAGTGTGTGTGTGTGTGTGTAATGTTGCAGCTAACTTAATCAGGATTTAGACATGTTGATTTGACAACAAATCCAGGGTTATTTCAAACCAGCTTTGAAGACAAAAAAGATCATCTCAAATCATGAATATACTTATGTGGATATAAATAAAAGGCAACCGGCAAACTAGAGATGTGTTCTGTTACTGTCAAATGGCCAATAAACATAACAATCTTTCCTTAGAAAAGCTGCTTTTTTTAACCTCAGAATTATGCTTTCACAGAAATAAAAGATTATCTTGAAGGTTCTGCTGCTAAAGACAAATCACATCTCAGAAAGAACTGTCTAACACGGTTGTACTGTTCTCGGTTATCTACAGTATACATTTAGGTCATGTGTCAGATTGGTGGCTCCCATGATTCAGTTTGAAATCCCCACTATGACGGTCCTGTGTGGGAGATGAATTCAAGAAGCAGAGACGAATAGAAACAACATTTGGCTTGGGATTACGCTCTGTGCTTTCTCTTCTTCATGTCACTGCATTTTGACGGAAATCATGTAATACATGCATGCGAAAAATTCTACATGAGATTTGTATGCGAACTCATCACTATGCAGTCACCATGAAATGAAATGACATCCAAACATGCAGACATTGCTTCAGTGGGTCGTGCTCAGGCTGGAGGCACAGGCATTGTGCATGCTCTTTACTGACATCCAGAAGTAACTGAATTAGAGCTTCATGAATATTGAATACTGTACAATACAACAGCCTCTCTGTACAGCTCTTGTAACACAGAGGGCCATGCTTGGGTGATAATGTGGTGGCCGCTGAGTACACAAAAGTATGCGTTGTATAGATTGGAGAATAATAAGTACAACATATACTCTCATTAAAGTAGATCAATGTCAGCTATGCAGGAACACATAATAATATAGCCGATTGAGGCTCTATGACAAGTGGCAGAGCTTATGGAGAGGAGCGATGAGTGAAAGTGACGCTAAAAAGACTAACAACTTCAATATGGATCCCAAGGGAAAGAACTGAAATCTTCAGAACCAAATGCGAGTGGAATTAACTCGGAAGTAAAAGAAAGGTATTGTCTGGGGGAACATCTGATTAAGCCAAGTAACAGTACGTTGCAATCTAGATGTAGCAATTTAGGTTTTGTTCCCCTATACCATGACTACTGGGGTTCTTGAGTTGTTCATCTTCGTCTAAGAGAAACACGTCCTAATGGACAGCTAGCTAGCTTTAGTACATGTATGGATGTGTGTGTGTGTGTTTTGAAGAGATAAAGACGGAAAAAAAAGGGAATAGACTTGAACCTACAATATCTGGAACATCATCACCTATTTACACACAGACCTCACAATATTTCAACCTCCGCTTGAGCCTTGCACACCTTGTCATCTGATCCCCCTCCACCCCGCTGTAACAGCCTCCCCTGACACACACCACCTGCTGTCTGCTCTCATTCACACACTGATGCATTAAGATAGGAACACACACCTGCGTGCAAACAGCCTGTGAGCTTTGTGGTACCAATGAGGATCTTCCGCTCACCGCTTTTATTTGAAAGAAACTAATTGGATGGGCATATAACGGCTAGTTTTGTAAAATGAGTCATTATATGAACTTAAAGGTCACCTATTATGCTATTTTTAGGCAATAGCATAGGTCTCAGATATATAAGAAACATGTCTATGAAGTATTTTGCTCAAAATACCAAACAGATCACCCATTCTAGCCATGCCTCATATCCCTCCATTTCACTTCCTGTTTCAAAAGTGTTGATTTGGGGTATAAAGCTTTAAAAAAAAAAAAGATTGATTAAAGAAAAAAGGAGGTGGCTGAGCTCATGCGGGAGATTCTACCGCAAATACTGTGGTGATGAAACGCCGTATCATGGATTATCAAGGATTATTTCTGAAACAGTATGGAGCTCAAAGGCTTTCTCTCTTGCCGGTTATATCACAAGGTGAGTTCCTTTCTATTTCTTGCTTCTTCACACACATGCTCTGTGCAGTACAGGTTAGCTCTGAGTGTTAGCGATGCTAATGTAAACATGCACCGACCATATTACGTCCAAAACAGTCGGGCATTGTTTCTAATAGCAACGTTTCTGATAGGGTCGTGGGTGTAAAGCCAGCTTACATTTCCGATATTACGTCATATCGGATGCATATCTGGATCAGCTCCGTTGTAGCCCCGTTTTTAGAGATTTGGGTACGGAGGAAAAGAGGGAGGGTTTTATTTTCTGACGCTGCGTGAGTTCCCTGACGCACCGGGGACACATATTTATGTAAAAAAGACATTAAAAAGTGCATTTTGCATGATAGGTCCCCTTTAACATAAAATGTGTTTTTCAATTTTTTTATTGCTTTTACTTTGCTATTTGCTTAGACTGGTGTCAATACAAATGATCATTATCATGTTTCAGAATAAAAGCTTGCCAACAAAAAAATAAATGCTGCACTCGAGATTCTAAAAGACAATAAAACTACTAAGTTTGTGGTTTCGGTTATAATGTTTAGCAAGTGGCGGTAATAAGTATGGAAATTATGTAACAAAAACATTACCATTAGGGCTTAAGATGACTCTGGAAGTGGCTTTATTAATGTAAGGAAGTTACAGAAGGAATTGGTAAATATTAGTTGATACGAACAGAAGCTAGGTAAAAATAAGTCATGTTGACAACTGGTTTTACGTGATATGCTGGACAGTAATGTAACAGTAATGTGTTTTATTCACTCACTTACTTGCATAATATCACTGTGTGATTCTTACTTGCTAAGGTTTATCTCTATTTACTGGTTTTTTTTATTTACTTTTTATTTTCTGGCTCTGCTAAGCTTGGGAAGTGTCATGAATGCAAATATTTGTTGCAATGTTGTTAGTTACACTCTATGTGCACCAACAGTTTGACCTACAACTTCTTTTGAACTCCCTTCTACTGCCTCCCTAACTTCCAGAATGCTCCTTTCATTATCGCTAGTCTTGACCCCCCCTTTCTCTGCTCTCTGTGTTTAAATATGCAACTCAAACTCTATTCTGGTCTTTCACTCTGCAGACAGTTTTATGTGGGTTGCATACAATCTGATAAGGTGGATTATATAATAATTCTATTGCATTACTTTTCGAAGATATTAGTATGAAAAGTCTAAGAGTACAGTCCACTTACGACCCATGAAATCTTAGTTCGTACTAAATAAGTTACACACATGCATGCATCGGATGCCCCAATTGCCAGTTTCCTACATAATGAAGAGAAGGTGAAGGCTAATGGCATCAGCACAGGGTGGAAGGATATTGTGAGATCGGTTGCTATAATCAGAGCCAAACATGATATAAAAAGTAAACAGAGAAGGACGCAAAGAGACAAGAAGTCATGAGTATAACGTCATGACCGCCTCTCCGAACAGCAAACTTTTGCTCGGTTTGTTTATTGCGGCGGCATTGGCAGAGGCGTGTGTCTTTCTCATTAATCCATTTCTTAATTACAGAGCAGAAGGAAACTGCAGAACTGCTTCTGCCCGAATTCCTCCTAATGAGCATCCTGCCTTTCTTTCTCCAGCCTCCCTACGTCTCCCAGCCTCCCTGTCTCCCTGCACCTGTGTCTGTCTCTCTAGTGTTGTTTTAAGCCAGTGCCAACCATATTCTTAGGCTAACTTTAGGAACATTGCAAAATTGAAATGCTAAGTAGGTGACTGTTTCGAGCTGAATACATATGTATTTCATTTCATCTGTAGGAGGAGAGGTCTTGATTGAGTTTCTGGTCATATTTTCTTTTTGTCGTGCGTCATACTTAGAAGTGACAGCTCTGATGAAAGTCTTGGGGCTCAGCTGGTTTCTCCTCACATATTCATGTAGTGTTTATTCAACATCTTAATCATAAAACACCTTTCTATTCCAATAAAGCACGCATCTTGTAATTTTGTATTAGAGGCTATTAATTCAAATGTTCTGTTTCTTTTTTCGGCTTGTTCATTTTCACAATTGCTAAATCAAATGTTGCCTAGAACCCAGCTTGTATTTCTCCCTGCCTCTCTTTGTAGTTGTTAGCGTTTGCATCTCTCTTGAACTGTTGGCATATTCTATTTATCTCTCTAGCACTCACCACACCCACTTGGATGTAAAAATATCATTATTGCACATCTAATAGCACACTTTATAGTACATAATGTATATTTAAGTAAACATAAATGCATGCATGTAAGGTTTGTAGTATGCTTTTGTTCGGATGACAGAACAGACTTCTTTTCTTTTGTGATTAGGAATTTGCTGCTTCAATGTGTGCCATACAATTCATTTGGTCTAAGAGACACAGAGCTGAATTGATGGGTGATGAGTGAGTGTGTGTGTGTGTGTGTGTGTGTGTGTGTGTGTGTGTGTGTGTGTGTGTGTGTGTGTGTGTGTGTGTGTGTGTGTGTGTGTGTGTGCGTGTGAGTTCCGCGAGCACGGAGATAATACATAATGGAGATTGATTACTGCGGCACTGATAGAAGCAGCTGATCTGTTAGCGTGTAAAGCAGCACATGCTTTATTGAGAAATGTTTACACGTCTATCGCTCAGAGTAGATGTTTAAAAGCATTAGGGAAAATGGCAGGTAAGAAGAAGAAGAAGAAGTAGGGGGAAAAATTCAACATGCACTCATCAGCAACCGGAGGAGAAAGGACACTTCCACACACACACACACACACATATCTTGACAAGAAGAAGATACAATTGAAATGTTCCAGATAACCCAAATGCCTTAGACCTTGCACCAAGTGTGTTGACAATGCGTGTGTTTGTGCTTTGTTCAAGTGTCAGAGATAATGTCACATACTGAGACAGCGTGAAACCGCAGGTGTGTGTGTGTGTTTATGTTAATGCATCGGTGTTGTGTTTGTGCCCTTCATCTGTTCATGCTGTGTGAGTGTGTGTCACATTAAAAGGTCCCTTATCTCTCTGTGAGGATTAGAGTGCATAAGCCAGGCCTGAGGGCACTGATTTGGTATCAAACACCATCAACAATGGCTGGACGCCGGCACTGAGCTCTCTATTAAAGACCCTCTCGTATCCAACAGACAGCCATCGAGCAAAGGTAATAAGCCACTGATACTGTAGCTCGCTGATTTGACGCCGCAAAATGGGATTATTCGTCTCAATCGGGATCGTCAAAGGAAAGGGCTAACAAATAATCCGCAGGTGGAGTTTTTCATTTGTCATTTTGTTCAGCAGGATCTTTCTGCTCAATTGGATAGATGGGCTGCAGCTAGCTGTTTAACTGAGACACAAAACACATTTTAAAAATAAAGTCACATTGAAGTAAGTTCCAAGACATCTTTTTCAGAAAAGATTGGATATTTGCCAATGCAGTCTTAATTCAGAGCCCCTGCAATGTCTTTTTAAAACCAATCTATACAGCATTTAGGTGAATTTAGGCTCCAGTACAAAATGATTTGTCTGCACAGTGAAACAGCGAATAGCAATAGGAGACTATTGAGCCAGGAAGCTGAAACATGATTTTGATCACTGGAGGCCGGGGTTTGATGCCAGTACACTGCGTCCTAAACACCACTGTGAGTCAGAGGGGGCTCTCGCTTAGCTATTATTGCCTTACAGCCAGACCCAAGGCATTCAGTGCCCCAGGCAGAAGAACTCATCTCTGATTTTGGTTTAGATAACCTTTGCTGCAAACCAGTTGTAAGGTCCTTTTCCTGGATAGCTGTATGTTTCACAACACATTGAGCACTGTAAGGCTCTGCATTGATAAAAAAAGATGGTTTTAAATCCCCAGGGAGAAGAGATGTTTTTGTGAAGCTGTCTTGGCCCTAAGCGTAGACTGACTGATAAATCCACTCTCGCCAGTCCCGCTTGTCTGGGACCAGCTTCCACCCAATGAATATTTTAGTATAGCTGTAAAGCGTTGGTGTGCACACTAAACAACTTTTAGACCGTCTTGTTTCAAGTCCATTTTGTGTTATGTTTTGGAATCTCTTCATATGACGAGTAAAACTGTCAGTGAGTGATGTGCTTGAATCAACGCTTCACTCCAATACTTTATGGGATTGCAACTTGAAATGGTTTTGAGTGAGTTAGAAAGAGCATACAAGTTGTTGGACAAAACAGGCATTTCCTTCCTGGATACAAATATTGCAGTTCCACCTGTTCTTTTTAAAAGGTTCCCCACCATACCCCATAATTCCTAGACCAAGTCTGAATAAGATAGTTGTATTGGAACAGGCATGCACTCTTGACATGTTAAAATGAAATAAGACAACGACAGAGTGCGTCTGCTGATTTGAAAGGATGCTTTTGATGTCAATCTTCCTGCAGAGATATTTCAGCTCAGACTGAGTGGGCATTAATGGAGAATTGAACGTTCTTCCGGCTCTCGGTTCTGGTGATAAATAAACAGCCACCTGGGAAAAATTGGAGCCAGTGGGAGCCATTTTGACTCCATTATTCTCAATAAAAAGCAGGTCAACGTGCCTCTCCTTCTTCTTGCCCAACTCCTCCATGTGTCATTACGAAAGGCATCAGTGAATGGTGCAGAGGAACATCATTAGCTCGGAGATGAAAGAGAGGCCATAGCCATAGCGTCTCGAGAGGAACGCAATGACGTGCCACTTTGAGTGATGCTCTTAAAACATGAAAGATTTGTTTTTGATTGAGAGCCGTGTGTTGGCTTCGTGTGTGGGGGTTCATGTGTGATGTCTCAACTGGTGTGCTGAGGAGAATTTTGAGTTATTGTTTTTTCTTGTCAGTCCTTTGAGTAAGTTGGCTTTCCTTAGCTGCATATTAGTGTTGAGCGCAAGTGTGCTTCTCCAGGATTTAGCAGTACGTCACTGAGGCCTCTCCGTACACTCAAGCAGACACGTACACACACACAAGCACCAGCCTGTATGTCTCTGTTTATGAGCCTCAGTGTGCCGAGGCTCTTTCCATTGCCTACATGTCAGCCGTGGTGAATTGTTTTTCCTGCACGGCCCCTCTCGCTGTGCTGTGGCTGGAGATTGGAGTCCTGACCCAACGTCTACAGAACGCTCTCTATCTCATGCTGGCATCTGACAGCCAATAATGAAAGCATTTGAGGTCTTCATCGGAGCCCTCTTTCCTTTCCTGCCTCCTGCCTTTCCTCCAGCCTTTCTTTTCTGTTCAGTTTCATCTTCCTCTGGCTCTAGCACACTGTAGTCTGACATCCTGTGTCTGCCCATCAGTCTTTTTGACCCTTAACTGCATCCTCGCCAATAGAATGGTCCATCTCGCTAAAGTGTTGGCTATCAAAGGGTTTGCTGTGTGGCCGACAAGTGATGGAGTGTTCTATCAGCTGTACTCTACCTCTGGACACCTTCGTGTTGGGGAGCTGCCTCCAGCTGTGGTCTTCAACCTCTCACTCATTCATTACATGTTACAGGGAGCAGATGTGCATGTAAACTGGGAAAACTATTCGATTTTTGAAGAGTGCCCATATGAACTTAGTGTATAATTAATCAAGCTTCAGGGATGGTACAAGAATGTCAGCAAGATGCACACTGAAGCTCTCAGAATCTACAAGACAAAGCAATGCTGGCTGCTGCCCAGAGTCCTCACTGGGGAGAATTTCCCTACAGAACCTGTATTGTACTCTTACTGAGGGAAACAGAATTGGCACAAGACGGATCACCTGGCAAGCTAAACCCCATTTGGACTCACATATACTCTGCACCTGTTGGAACTACAGAGACAGAACGGTGGATCATGGTTTTGTGTTATACATATTGAATACCTGCTCATCCTGGACAACATTTTAGGCATCAAACAGTAACAATCTCTAGTTATAAAGCATTTTAGAGCAATCCTAAATTACTTGATTTAGAAATCACTAGTACTACATTATTATGTATTAAACAAGTTAGTTTTATTTCTCAAACAAGTTTCATTTTTGAGGTTATGACCAAGCAGGGCCCTCATTTAGCAAAGTGTTTTACTGGTTATAATGGGAGTCAGAAAATATGTTATTAGTTACATATAGAGGGTTTTGATGTAGCTGTTACTTTATATGAATATTAGCATATTCAATACAAATACTAGTGTGCCAAAAAAGCACAAAAAGGTTGCTAGGCTAGCAAACAACAATAGAAGCGGCTAACATGCTAGCCAGCTGGGAACATACTGGAGCTAGTCAGTCACAATCATGGTCACAATGGCTCTCTGAGCTTGTGTTTAGAATGTGTTTAGCTTGGTCGCTAACAGGACACAAGTATTTAATTAAATTGGATCGACAAAGCTAATATGCTACCATATACTTTTTACATTGTTTGCAATGGGTCAAATGTGCCCTTCATACTGTATTATAGCAAAGCTGAACTCTGGAGTACAGCAATTCTGCCAAGCAGCAAACAGCAGACAGACTATGACGGTGTACCTGGTCAGTCACTTCAATAAATCAAAGTATCAATTACTACTTCAAGGGTTGACGTCCAGCCATAAACCACTCACTACTGCGCTGAAAAAAACACTTACAGTAGTTTGTCAATGACTGCATGGAATCATTAGGAGGTGAGTGAGGGCTAATGAAAAAGATTTAACTTAATGTTTTGTGGCCAAGCTCTGGTAATGCAGCCATGTTCCCTTGGCTACATTTCAAAACATCTCTGTGACAGCTCCAGACCCAAACATGGCGAGCTCTCATGTTTTGCTTATGTAATGAGCCCCCCACCCCTCCTTCACCGCCACAGCTGAAATGCAATTATCATTTGGCTGACACTGAAATGCGTTTTCCCGCCTGTGGCCACTCACGATGCTATTTAGCATTTCTCAACTTTAGGCGAGGGGGATAAAAAAGCTCCCTTTCTCTCTCTCTCTCCTGTCGTCCTACTTTTTGGGGCTGAGCCGGAGAGAAAGAAGGGAAGAGCGACACGAGAGAGTAGGAGGTTGGAGAGGAAGTGGAGGAGGGAATAGATGCAGTAGGAGGAGGGGAGAGATGATAGAAAAAGAGAGGAGAGGGAGAGTTTCTGGGAGGATGCGATAATGAAGACAGTTAATTCAGAAACAGGGTGTGAGAGGCAGAGATTAGCCCGCCAGCACGGCGATGCTGTCCACAGATTTTCTGCTCTGAATGGCTGTCAGTGACGGCTGAGGGGCTGGGACGGGCCACCGAGCCGAGAGGAGCGACAGTTTTAATTAAGGAAGTTTTTGAGAATAAATGCATTTCCAGGTCAACTTATTAAGCACGGGAGGGAGTCAGGGAGAACAAACGGCTGAGGAAAATCTCCATAATGAGAGCTGTAAAAGGTTGGCAAAAGAACAAATCTTCTTTTAGTCCAATAACAATTCATCTTATCTACTTCCTTATTACCATTACACAACACTGTAATTTTAACTAAACTGATATTTACCTTTAGCCTTCCATTTAAACTGAAATAAAATAATCTACCCGTCAACTGTTTGATTCCTTTTCAAGTGATCCGGAACCAGTGGTTGAAATTCGACATAGGAAGGCAAGCCAGCAGTGCCCACAGTCAAACTGAGAAAGCCTCACAGGCCTGGTTGGGAGTCGGAGACATGTTGACACGTTGGTCTTTTATCTACTGAAAGGAGGGATCATTAAGAATGCAGTGGACGCAGCGAAACATGCAGCGCAGTGCTTACTTTTTAATTAAAGTGAGTGCATAAGCGGCTGTGGCTGTCGTTGGTGTTTACCATTTTTTTCTGTACTAAACCTCATGACCTTCACTACTGTTGGAGGGCAAACGCCTGCCTCTTACACATTCCTCTACATCCTCCGCTTCAGCCCTTTATCTCCCGCTCAATCCCCTTCCGCTCGGCTCTGCTTATTGTCCCGGGCCTGTGCCTAAATGCAGCTCTTTCATCTCTGTTTTTATCTGTCAGATCAGTGAGGCGCTAGTCCCACTCCAAACAACTCCTCAAAATATAAAGTTAGAAAGTCTCCCAAATCCGGGTAGATCAATAGATACGGGTTGGCAGGCCTAGCTAATGGAATGCAGCTCGTGCCCTAGATTAGGATGTTTTCTTTTTTCACTTGGCAGTCCTCAAACCACCATGAAGCCATAAAAAAAGTGTTGGTGGGGGGGCCGGTGGGCAGACCACAGGCTGGTTGTTTGCTGACACAGACAGGCAGATGGGTAAACTAACAAGCAGATAGATGGATTCATACCTTAAGAAAATACTGTCAGGAGAATGACGATGTGCAGTTAATAAATTACACTGATAATAAAAATGATATTTATCTTCACAGCACTTTTAGAAAAGGGAGTTACAAAGCAGTAAAAGCAATAAACATGTCATCCCTATGAATAATACTCTCCTTGTTTGAAGGAATCAGTATCACATAAACAAATGCTGTAGCCTCTCACTCATAGCAAACAATCTCATTATTAAATGTCATTGTAATGATGATTTAGGAACATGTATCATTATTTTAGTTTTGGCTAAATTCAACTCAAAAAGAAAAGATTGGAAACAATGAGCAGTTCAGCCAGGAGCACTTCAGGAAATGTGAAAACGTTATGACAGAATTATTTTTAGATTTTGAAGCATGAATAATAATAAAAAGTGGCAATTCAAAAAAAAAAAAATGTCTTGCTTCCTTTTAGCCTCACTTTACAAATCCGATTTGCCGCTGGGTCGGGTTCTCCTTTCAAAATAAAATCCCTACATATACACTGCATCACTGTTTACTAAAAAGCATTTGGCTGAGAGGCAACTAAACAAAATGGCACCCTTATATCCCAAGAAGTGCAAAAACTAGAGAAATGTTAACAGCTCCAAATAAGCTTGACTACAATTGGGCTTTGTTTACAACCTGTCTTATCATTTACACATCTGTCTTCTTTTTGACTGCCACTAATGTCTTAAGTAATGATCTAGACAGTAAACTGTGTGTTTGATGTACCAATAGGAAGAAAAACGAAACAAGTTGTAAGGCGTAAGGCTAAATAGAACACAACAACAAATGAACAAGCAGTTAAACATACAGAGGCGGCGTACAAGTGATCAACTGCAACACAAACGGACAGCACAACTCACAGGTGGCTTTCCTCACTGATGGAATAACAAGGAGAGGTGAGTCTGACTGAGTCAAAGAGAAACTGAGGATGTAGAATCCGGCGCTGAGCCCACACAGGAAGGGAGCGAGGAAGAAGAAAGTCCAATGGGCTTTTTCTGATTACATTTTGGCTAAATGGGATTAGCGAAGAGGGTTGAAGAGGCCACGCAAAGCCCAGTGGAAGAAGTGGGAAGTGCTCATAAAAGATGGATATCTTTCTTTCACTCCATCTTTCTCTCTTTATCTTACCTCTAATAGCATTTTCAGGCGGAGCTTGAACAGAATGTTCCGTCTCTTCTTCAGCGTGGCTCTGAAGTTAATATTTGCATGAGCTTCTGAAACAGAGGTCTGTCTGTGTTCAAACAAGATCAGAATCAAACAGTAGGATCTCATTGCTGTTAAGACAAGCTCATGTAGCATCCTTAAGATAAACAGTCTACTTAGAAGTTCAAAACAAACATAGATGACACTTATGTCACATTTTCTAAAGCTCTAACTAGAAAAATGTCTTGTAAAACTTTTGTTAAGTCAAGGAGATACAGAGACTTTCCTGAGTGAGAAGTGAACATTGTCCTCTAAGTGACTCGGAAGCATTGCTGTATTAATTAAAGTTGAATTAAATTCTGGAGATCAGAACAAGTACAGCATGGACCAATGCCTCAGTGAGCAACACTGATGTAAGGAAAAATATATAAAGTATTTCATAAAGTGATTAGTGAATCCAATCAAAGAACATTTACAATCTAATTCCATGCTTTAAGGAGCGTTTTTCTTTATTTAAGGCAGTGTATTTAAGTAGTGGCACAATAGTGTTTAGTTTGAATATTGCCAACACACCCTACTAAGACATAGCGAGGAGTGCTATGGTTGAAAGGCCTCCCACCTCACGATCAACTACGCCAACGTCTTTAAAAAAAAGAAGCAAATTGCGTGTGAAGCACAGTCTGAAAAAGGTGCAAGGCCACTTGAGATTCTGATTATCATCCCAATCAAGAAAACTGCTCTTCACAGGAGTGTTTCCCATACATTGATTTATTTGTATTATTGTCTGACATCAAATGATGATGGCAGTAGGCAGAGAGAGGCCTCTTTAAATGAAAAAGACTCCTAGAAAGAATGTTCAGAGAATTTGTGTGGCTGAAAAAAAGATAATGGGTAAAATAGACGAATGTTGAGTAGCAGCAATGTCAAGTATAACTGGTATTTTGGGAAATAGTGTGGCATTTTTTTTCTTGTACAGTATAAGAAGTTTAGTGGCGTCTCAATTAACATATATTAAATGTTAGAGCCATATACTGGCCACTGTAATATTATGTAATAGTTATAGTGTAGGTGACCATTTCCAAATAAAAAACAATGCAATAAAAAAGTGGACATACAGGTATGTAAATCCATCACGCACTCAAGCCTTTATCAGCCCCACACTGATATAAGGCTGCATACGGAGTAGGAGGCTCTGTGACTGCTTCTAAACGGGAGAGTGTCAGGGTAAAATTTGGAGTCATTATATGCGATATTCTCATATCAGTATTTTCATTTTCTTTCTGATGCTGTTATGAGCAAATTGTGTTATGAAGCTGGCACTCTACAGCTGCTGTGCCGAGGTGACAGGGTGTAGCGCTCAGTTCGTGTCGCCAGAATAAACCAGCACAGCTGTGGCAACTGACTGGTGAAAATGAAACCATTATTCACAACCAAAGGTGTGCACATGGAGAAGAGATTGCACTGAATATAGCCTTATTTACAAATAAAAGCCAACCAAATCTGTGGCATTTGATTTAGTTATCATTTTTTTCTCCAATTTATTTCATTTCTAACAGTAAAGCTGGGAGTAGACACATTGTTTTTTTAATCTTATTGGTTTTCTAATTAGGCTGAATCACTTCTTTCTGTTCTGCAAAAAGGCCTATTAAATACCAGTTAAATAATTTGTTATATTTTGTTTTTTAGTATATATTTGGCTTGGCCATTCATAACAGAAGGCTGTGCTAAAAAACATATTTTTGTAGGTTTTCAGGTTATACGTATTTTTCTAGGTTCTCACAGAAGAAAACATTTGTCAATTACAGTTTGAAATAAACCGACCATTAAAGACAGCTGTGTTTGACGTTTAACCATTTCAACTTGATATCAAGAAATGTTAAGCTCAGACATGTAAAGTGCCCTACAACGATTTCAAGGAATTAAGCTTTGGGGAAAAATATTTTCTGGGACGTTTGACAAGTATAAAAGTTCACTGCTGAAAGAAGGATTTGCTAAGTAAATGTGTATCATCTCACTTTTAATAAGAATAGTGGATGTTAATATATATTCACTTTGGGACAAATAACTTTAGAAGGTAACACTTATTTTTTGTGCCGAGAATTAAATCACCTTTGGCTTTAATTACTTTTGTCTGAAGTCATATTCTGATGTTGGGAAACTTGAAACAACAACGTTTCATGAAACACTCATCCTTTATTTGATAGAAAATTAGCCCTTGCCTATCATGACAGTAACCGTTTATTCGATCCTGTTTGGCAAGTAGCTTTGAGTAAAACAAGGCACACGAGAACCCCCTCAGCCCTGTTGTCTTTGTTCTTTGGGGAGAGCTGCTGTCAGCACTGTTAGCATTGGGCAGCACACTGACACAGCAGAATTGTAAACAAGTTAATTTACATTTTAGGGCGTTTAGCAAAAAGCTATTATCCAGAGTGACTTCCACAGAGAGGGAAGTACCTGTGATGGTTCTGTAATTAGACACACTCTCCTAGCCATCTACACACTGTGCTAATTTGATCCTAGTTTGAACTTGTAGCCTTTAACAGTGGCAGAAAGTATAAAAGTAATAATCAACATCTGATACAACTTTAAAAGTATACAGCAAAAACATATTTGGATATTTGAACGTTTCTACGTAATGTTTGCCATAATCATTCCATTGTTATCTTCCCTGACCACATCCAGAGTTAGAACATATCGAAATATTCACTCAGAAGGGATCATTTGATTATTTTGTGAATCTAAATGGCATTGATATATAGTATGATCATCACCCTTGGGGCAACATTTACATTTAAGCTCCAAGTAAGAAAGGTTACTGATTCACAACTGAACAAATCGTCCCTGTCTCTCCCCTCCTTCTTCCTCCGGACCCATCGTCATGGATTTCATCTATCCACAACTATCAATCAAAGTAATTAAAAAGGCATCACTGAAATGTCAATGTGCTATAAAAAAGCGTATTAATAGAGCCCACATCTTGTGCCAGAGCTGTCAAATGATGGAAGGCCAGGTGTTTCTAGCTAGAGGGAGACAGACGCTTAAAAGCACCGTGATCACTAATTGAAAGGTCCTGGAGGCTTTTTTTGTTGTTGGGTCTTAAATGGAGGCAAAATAATAATATTCACTTTTGGTGGTGGTAGTTTCCTAGCTTGAATTATAGTTTTGAGGGAAGAAAAGTTGAAATTAGGTGTTCAATGGAAGGTAGGTGGCGGTGGCCTAAATTCAGGGCGCCTTTAGTCCTGGCACACATCTCAGCAGCCCTCCTGTCACAATGCCCTTCAGAAGACGGGTGGGCTTTAGTGATCAGACCAGAAATATCACTCAGATGCATTCTGATAGAGAATCATGTCTCCCAGAGGGGAGGTTAAAAGGACAGAGTGCGAAAAAAGAGGGTAATAAAGCAAAATAGGCGGCAAGAAAAAAGGAAGTGGCTGAGTAAGTCAGAGAAAAGATGCTGAAAAACAAAGTGCTTAGTGCAAAGTGAGACGTTATTAAAAAGTAATCACCCATCAGTCCTCCATTAGAGATATAGAGTGACAGGCGCCCAAGTCACTTGACCTGATTCATCATTTATGCAAATAAGAGCAGTTGGGGACTGGGTGTGTGTGTGTGTGTGTGTGTGTGTGTGTGTGTGTGTGTGTGTGTGTGTGCGTGTGTGTGGAGCCTGATTCAAATGTTAAGGGATGCAGCCAGTTTTTCTGCTTTGCGTTAGACTTGCACAATTGTGGAGCAAGGCGTTCCGCACAGAATGGCTCAAGGCCCACTGAGATTTGTTTTACTCTGAAGTGTTTGCCAAGGTGATTCAAGTGCTACCACTAGCAGCACAAACACACACACCACTTCTTCCATTGCTGTTACTCAAACCTACTTTTGCATTCATTAAAACTCTGAACCCACAACCTCCCACTTACACATGGGAAATACTGTAGCAACTAAATAGCTCTTACTCAGAGACATTTCATGATTTATAATTGTGGTGAGTCAGAGGCCAACTCTGTTGACGGTATTTTATATAATCCAAACTTGAGTTAGTTTGATTAATATATTGGAGTAGCCTGCATTTGTTGTAGGAATAAATCGAATTATTTGGATAAGCATATATTATATCAAATATGAATTAACCAGTTCAATATTTGTTTTCAATATTATGATTTTCCTTTTTTTCCTTCTTATTCAAACCGGTTTTGAAAGAGCAAAGTGATCATCTCAACCCACCTCATCCTCCACACACACACCTGATGACACACACGCCAACAAGGTTTCGCAACCCCAATTACTGGCCTGGTAAATATAACCGTCCTACAGCCTGTGCCCGAGAGGCTGAGCCAGCTGCTTCCATTTTGGCTGGGACTGAGGAGGGGACAAAAGCATGGCAGGCAGCTCCAAGCAGCATGATGAGAAATTAAGAGCCAGCAAGGGGGGGCAGGTCCACAATGAAACAGTTGGGCAGATGATACAGCCTTAGTGATAAACCACACAGTCACTAGACTGGACAGACTTAGAGCACACAGATAAAAGGCTGGGTTGAAAATAGTTTTACAATAAAGCAAAGACAAAGAGACATCATTCTGTAGAGAAGCAGAGATGTTGACGTCTGCATTGTCGGTTTGTATATTCCCCTTTTGTGTGTGTGTGTGTGTGTGTGACCAGCGCTGCAGGGCTCTGTCATCAGACCCTAGTGTTGACACTAATATGCGCTGTAGTGACAATGGGTCCTTAGAGATGGCCCACACACATATACACAATGTTCCCCTCTGAGCTATTGATGTTACACCGATCTGCAAACCAGTTCACGAACACTTGCACATTCCCAAAACTGTTAATGAGCTATCAGTAGCGGCTTGCAGAGAAGCTGCTTGCTTTTGTTTTTTTGCACATTTGACATTTGCAGGGTAATGCCAGCTTCTTTTCCTTCATACTGATCGTCAACAATGGGACGTACCGCATGAAGAACAGCTTGCAGAATATAAGGACATAAACAAACCCTTCCAATATATCTGAATATGTAGATTTCAATACTCTCTCCAAAGTACTTGATCCAACTACCCCTATGGCCTCATTGGTGTCACGTATCCATTGAGCTAAACACTGAATAATATCTGGCAAATGCTTTACGTCTTATATGAATGGATGGCAGCAACATAAAATGGTAAATGATGTCCAATCCTCTATTATATTGTAAAGCTGCCATTTCCAGAGTACTGCAGTTCAGAAGGGTATCATTGCATGGTTAGTAAAAAAAAATGATGGCGGTGTAGATGTGCATGGACAGCTATACATCAGACGATTATTGCCTAATCCATGGAGTGAACGTTTGGGAAACTCAATGAGATGTCCATAAGCAGCATTTCCTGGCAGGGCGGCAGTGAGATGTGCACTGTAAGCGTTCTAGGAAGCAATAAAGGAACGTCCGGCGCTTCAAACATACAGCTCACTTAAAAGTCAAGATTCAATTTGAACGCACGTCGTCCTTATTCCTTTGTATCTAAAGCTGCAAAGAGCAGTGCATGAGGAAGTGACACACAAGCAAAAATAGAGAGGTGCATACACAAACGGAGGTGAACGCGCACAGGCCCACGGCGCCCGACAGCTCTTATTAAAGCGTGTGTTATATCTGAGGTGGCAGCGGTGAAGTCGCAGCCCAAGGCTCATTTATTTAAGACGAGGAATAATGAATTCTTTGTGGCATCTCATCTTCCCATCACTATTAATCTGGTTTTCTGCAGGTATCTGCGGAGATCCATATTGCATGGTCCACTCGTCTGGCGCCTCACACAGTAGGATGCTTCACCAACAACTGATTTACAGCCTTGCGCCCCGAAGATGCTAATTGTGAATGAGTTTTACAGTCTCCCCAAGTCTCTACCAAGCTGTTACATGCATGTCATCCATCACACAGTGACTCAGCGGAGTTTTGTTACATAGCTGCCTTTTATTACATCAGTGCTTTTATCTTGCTTCCACTTAGTGTTTCGCTAGTGACATAAACCTACCTGCCTGCTCTTATGTTCGAACATTGGGAGTGCCATTTTTTTTTTTTTTACAGCGTGCACCACATACACAAAACACATATTCCGTAAACCAAGTTGTGCAACAGGGAGATGGAGAAGTAATTTACTCTCCATTGAAAGTGGCTAAAAGAAAGGCAGGGATTAACCACGGGCCAATTACAGAGTTGGCTAAACCCCGTCTAACTGGAACAAATACATTGCAGGGCCCAGGCTTTTTCAACCTGTATTAAAGAGCCTGTGACAGCATCCCAACAACTGTTGTGCAATGAAATATTGGACTACTAGTCGTCTCGAACCGTTAGTTTAAAAAAGAAGGTGCGATACCGTTACGATAAATATCAATAATTTCGAACATCGCGGGGAAATTCCTTCGACTCATTTTGAAGTTTTGGGGGAAGCCGGAAGTGACATCAATGCGGGAACGCTTCACTGTGCGGCGAAAGAGCCAAACACGGATAGAGTGTGTTGTCATGCGTAGAAATAGTGAATTACTGAGTTTAGGCACGTTAATAATGTTTTAATGAAGTTGACTACTATTATATTCATATTTGTCAGTGCTTTCATGTCAATTCGGCGAACATAAACATAAATGATCGTGGTGAAGATGATGATTAAATTAGGATTACAAATCGGTAGTGAGAGCTGCTGAATTTCCTCCCGTCGGATGTGATATAAAAACAAATCGATTATTTTTGTAGTTGTAAACTCAAGTGGATGAAACTACATTTATTCGTGCTTTCATGTCAATTCGGTGAACATATGATACATTAAATGATCGTGAGGATGATGATTTAAAAATCTTTTGTTTGAGCCGGTCTGCATTTCCTGATGAGAAAACAAACCTTAGCTTTTTGTAGTTGCAGTCAGTGGTGTAGTGGGCGTTGGACGCGGGGGTACGCCGTACCCCCACTTATTTGAAGCATGATTTCTTTTTTTAATAGTCTAATACATCTAAAATCATTGCCAGTGTTATCAGTTGCAAGTGTGTGTTTGTTGTAATAATGACGAAAACATAATAGGCAGATTTCACAGTAATTATAATAAAAACGTAGCTCAAGCATTTATGCAACTTGATTTGAAGCGTGTGTCTGTGAGGGGCAGAACTGTGTGTGTAGGGTGACCAGGTGTCCCGCACTGTGCGGGACTGCACACACAGCATTTTTATTATTTGACCCGCGTCCCACACATTGAGACTATGTCCCGCATTTGAGTGATAGTCGCGCAGAAAAGCCGGATCGGTTCGCTGACAGCCGGCACCGCCCTTTATTATTATATTGTCTAAACGACATCATGTAAATTGCGCTGACAGGTGACACAGAGGTCCCCAAGCCCCCCCCCCCCGTTGACAGTTCACGAGCGCGTCCATAGTGTCTCCCGTCCACCCACCATCCCGTCCACCCAGTAAAAACATCCCCACTACACCACTGGTTGTAGTAGTACACCAACATGGATTAAACGTGTGTTTTTTTTTACCACAATGTTGGGGAAATTAATGGATAAAATGCACGGATTATTATTATTATTATTATTCCCACTCCGATCGGGACACCCCACCAGAGTCCACCGTATTCCCCGCAGCCTGAGGCTCATAACCCGTGGACAGTTTACGTTACTGGGGCTTGGGCCCTGGGTGCAGCTGGCCCGGACTGGCATCGGGGAGATCCCGATGGTGCCGGNCCCCCGTTGACAGTTTACGTGGGCTGGGCTGGGTGCAGTGGCGGACTGGCCATCGGGACGAATCCCGATGGGCCGGTACCGAAGTGGGCCGGTCGGATAAGTCACTAGCACATCCCCCACTCCCCCCGTTGACAATTTACTAGTGGTACCGAAGTGGGCCGGTCGAGAGTCCCGGGCTGATTTTTAGTCCCAGTCCACCACTGGCTACATGACCGTATGATCGCCCATATTGACGCACCTAATTCCTAAACTTCTAACAGATACAACATAAACCGATCCTTCAGCCTCATATGAGCTCTCAGACACGTTCAAAATTAAACTGTCTGAGCTGTCTGAGCTTGCTGCTGTGTGTCCCATCGTGCGTTTACATGCAGATGCTGGGATCCTGAACGGTGCAGCTGGAGCGCTGTGCCCGCAATGACGTCACACATAATTTGGCGGGATTTGAAGAATCCCCGAGAAAAACTAGAAAATTGTCAACATTGAAGGGCAGATTAATGGTTATCAAAGTACAAATATCCAAAATCAGTTCAGTAACGGTTTTCAAGGGGACAATATTTACTCAAATTGATGGGTTTGGATGATGGGGGAAACTCGTGTCACAGGCTCTTTAAGTCTGCCATCTCCAGAGCAAGGTGGAAAAATAGGGCAAGAAATAAATAAGGCTGGATGGAAGAAAGGTAAAGGCAAGTCTATATAGATAGAAGCCAGCATGACTCAAAGACATTTTATTTGAATTAAAATGACAAATTAAATTAAAGTTGTTTTTGTTACAGCATTAAAATTGTCTCTCTAAATGACACTACATGTGCTCTCTATAAAGAAAGGACCCAAAGGAGTTGAATACATATTTTATCCTTTTTGGTGTAATGATGTCGCAGCCGCTGGATTTTTTTCCATACAGCCAATGAAATTATTTCATTTTGAAGTGTTTTTGCATGAAGTGGCCGCAACCAAGTGCTTTATAGCTCACGTCCCCTTTTTCCTCCAAACGTCTTGTGCTTCTAGCAGAAAAAGCAAAAACAAAATACTGACACACAAGGTTTGTAGATTAGATAGCAAATTATCTGTGCTTAAAAACATGACAGCAAGAGTCAAGATGAGTCCATTTAAATGGGAAATGCTGTGGTTGTTTTTTCTTCAATACAACTGTTACAAAAACAACTGCTAACTGTTTTCCTCTTATCTCTTCACTAACAGTGGCGAGTACAATGTGTCTCAATCCCACTCATAAAAGCTTCAAGTTTAAGAGGTACTGTATCCAAAAATCTTTCTTTTGATAATACAAAATGCCTATATCAATTGGACATAGTCTATGAATGTCAAATTATTGTGACTTTGGGTGGAGTGAAAACGACATAAACCTAACAGCTACAGTCACGACAATCGGTCTTCATAAAAGTGGACAATATAGAACATGTGGTCTGAGATTTGCTATAAATGCAAATATCAGTAGTAAAATTACCAAAGAGTCAAACCCAAATAGGTAGGACCTAGGAATAAAGGGGAAACAGATCCAAACGAATATAAGAGCAAAGACGCGACTGAAGAGATAAAGATATCAACGGAATGATCCAGACGTGGAGCGACAGCGTGTCTGTGTTAGTGACTCAGGGCAGGTTGTATCCGTCGTGACTTTGATAGGGAGCGAAAGGTTACATGACACCCTGGCCTCAGCTACACTAAGCTGTGCAGAGTGATACCAACAGGGTGAGAAAGGCTCAGGATGAGGCCTGGCTGGGGGACACGCCGGGTCAGGATGTGTTACACAGTCGAGAGACATGAAGGTCAACGACAGGCGCTCTGCACAAGATGCTGATATGGTGTCTGTCGATAACATGCGGCATATTTCACCCCTCAGACACGGTCCAAATCGTGTCTTCACTTTGACAGTTTTGTCGCATAATATTTGGAAAGGGGCAGGGAAAGATACAAAGAGAACGGTTATGGATGGATCCCTTTTGGTGCACGCTGAATCACCCATGTGGGAGGGATTGCTCACTGGAGAATGCATTCAGGAGATGCCGCCTTTAAAAGATGCTTCTGAACCCAGCTGCGGTGACATTACACGTCTCCCATCGGACTGAAGTCAACTCTTGACATTTCTCTCCAGCTAATTCAAAATGGCTGCCGTCAACACGAGCCCAAGGACGTGCTACAACAACGACTTGACTAATTATATGGGATCAGCAAAATCCTAATAAACACCTCTTATATTATAGCTAATAGCATCAAAGCAGCTTAATACACGTGCTGGAGGACACTGGGAGAAAGTTTACCGTTTAATTAAAGATTGTTTTAACTTTGTTGTTTTTTGATGAGGGAATTGACAATTTTTTCCCAGCGTTTTCCAACAGGGAGGGTAAGACGTGCCCCGTATCTCTAACTATGAAGTCAGGAGACACTTGCATATGCGGTAATATCCTTGTAGAATAAAAGCAGCTGTTACCAAGCATCATGGCAGCATACATTGATTGGTTAGGGTGTATGGGGATGTACCTTGAGGATACCGTAATGAAGCATTTAGATTCTGCAGCTGGTGCTTTTAAAAGGCGCTGTTGATTGTAAAATGGAAAAAGCTGCTTCATCGTTCATTAGAGCTCATAGTTTACCTCATAGTCTTGACATGAAAAATGTATGGCTTATATTACATGCTTTAGATACTTTCGAATCATATAGGGGATGGATAGATCTCTTGATCTCTGTGTCTGTCACCATCTAAGCATCTTACTCAGTGTGATGACGTGGAACAGTGTGATATTGGCAGGATTCTACATTTTTGTGAGTTGTCTTCCATCGTCATGTGTCTGTCACGAAACGTCGCCACGTATAAATGGCATATTAGTGCGACCTTACCCCTCTTTATCTCTCCAGCCAGGCATTAAACTTTCTAATAGGACCACAGAATGATCGGGGGATCTCATTTTATAAATGCTCAGCTAAATGACCACGGCTATGGTTCCATCTAAAATATTTATTTTTCATTTGTATAATTCCAGGGTATAATTAAGTTCAGGGGACTTGGTGGTGCTGATGCTGGAAGGGAGGGTGCTCCCCAAGCTCTCAGCTTTACAACGAGGCAATGCCTCCTTTATATCACCATTCAGGTCACGTTCACGTTCCAAAATGCTTTCTACATCTAGTACTTCCTCTCTTTCAGATACTGCCTTCAGAAAGATGAAAAATAAGCAAGATCCAGGCTTTGGTTGGGAAAGTAAGGTCAAATCCGTGACAACAAACAATCATATGCCATATTAACCCAATTAAATATGTTGACCATATAAACATATATGTTTAGCATATTCCAACCCAGTCTCACGGGTCTTGTGTTATAGTCACGAAATTAATTTAATCTATTGATTCGTGTTCACCAATACGATTATCGCATGTCTTTCGTGTCACACAGAACGATTTTAAAAGCAATGTATTTCTATTGGTAGTGTGTTTCGTGCTTGCACCACGTCTTTTTGTCCGGTCGGGTCTTGGAATACCAGAAGCT
>NW_011333040.1:22325142-22325418 GCF_000735185.1 Notothenia coriiceps
TCAAAGCCTCAGAATACTGAAATCTGTATTTAAAAAAAGAAAATGTCCTTCCAAATTGTTATTATTTGGTGCAATAGAAATACATTGCTTCTAACATCGTTCTGTGTCAGAATACTGAAATCTGTATTTTTTTAATCTATATTTCCTTCAAATTTGTTATTATTTACATTTCTTTTAAAATCGTTCCGTGTGAAACGAAAAAAATGCGAAAATCGTGTTGGTGAACACGAATCAATATATTAATTTCTAGGGATGCACCGAATATTCGGCCCGCCG
>NW_011333040.1:22325444-22327760 GCF_000735185.1 Notothenia coriiceps
CCTCCCCTCCTCTCCTCTCCTCTCCTCTCTTCTCCTCTCTTCTCCCCTCCTCTCCTCTCCCCTCCCCTCCCCTCCTCTCCTCTCCTCTCCTCTCCTCTCCCCTCACCTCCCCTCCTCTCCTCTCCTCCCCAGGCACCACACCTCAAGGCTTTGCTTCTGTCTCTGTGTCTCTTCCATGGAATCTCTCTGGAGCGAAGGAAGTTTGGCCCACTGGGCTTCAACATTCCCTACGATTTCACCGACGGAGACTTAAACATCTGCATCAGCCAGGTCAAAATGTTCCTGGACGAGTACCAGGACGTCCCGTACAAGGTGGGGGGAGGAGAACTCTTCTGTCTGTATTTAACAACCTGTTAAGATAACAATACCTCAAAGCCACATCACTTGTAGTCACTCTGAGTATGTGTTAGAGCCTGCTCATCTGTCTGTCTCCCCTTCTTGTTCTGCACCTGTCCAGGTGTTAAAATATACCGCTGGGGAGATCAATTACGGCGGCCGAGTGACAGATGACTGGGACAGACGATGCCTGCTGAGCGTCCTGGAGGATTTCTACTGTCCTGCTGTGCTGGAAGACGGTCACTTCTACTCTTCGTCTGGAGTCTACCGGCAGATAGACACAGATCTGGATATCAAGGTCAGATCAACGCAGGGTCTTTCAAAAGATTGTGATCAGAGCACTTATCCGTCTCTCACTGTTCAGTTTAACGAGTGAAAAGTCTTTATGGGGTATATTGCAAGATAGCCATCTATTAAACATGAAGATATCTTAAATTAAATAACATGAACAATAATTATTCTACAAGCAGAAAACAAAAATGACATTTATATTTTTCAGGTTTTTAACAGACCTGAGCTTGATAGAAAAGTAAACATTACACATTTTACTGTAAGTAAAACTTAAATAAAAAAAAAAATAGAATAAAGTAAGGGAAAAATAAAATGTACAAATCAAATGTGATATGCTACAGAAGCGTATGAACTGCTGACCATCAAACTGAATAACCCGTTGCTCTGAAAATCTTGCTTTAGGGTTACCTGGCATACATTCGTGGTTTGCCCATCAATGATACACCTGAGATCTTCGGTCTCCATGACAACGCAAACATCAGCTTTGCCCAAAACGAGTCCTTCGCCCTGCTGGGAGCTCTGGTTCGACTCCAGCCTCGAGCTTCATCTGCCGGGGGCAAATCTCTGGAGGAGGTAGCGTTTTTGTTGCCGGACACTGTTTAACAGCAATTTGGTTGTGATGTGTTGTGTCTTTAATATCTAGACTACATGTTGGGTTTCACTGTTGATGTTCCATGTTGTAGATAGTGGAGGAGATCGTGGCTGGCATCGTAGAAAAGATTCCTCGGCCTTTCAACATTCAGGACGTGATGGAAATGTTCCCGGTGCTCTATGAAGAGTCCATGAACACAGTGCTCATCCAGGAGGTCATCAGGTAATGTTAGGCTGAGGACTAACCACAGTCCAGACCCCACGTCAGGTGTGCTTCATATAATAACACACACCACTCCGCTCTGTTGCTGTACACTTATGATCAGGTGCTGACACCGACACCGAGGGAAATTCAGATCAGCACAACCTTCCCCATTCTATCTGTCTACACAGTTTAACAGTCACACTAGGATCAACTTGGACCACCCCCCCACTAAAAAAATGAAACGTTGACTTACTGTAATGTACCTATGTTCTTTCAGAAGCAAAAATATTAAGTTAAACTAATTTGAACTTGATATTTTTGCTTTTAACTAACCTAATGCAATTATGTGGAACCTGTTGACAATATACATTTAATAAATGTCAATGTTTCCATTTTATAGTGCAAGAACTCATCTGATCAAATGAACCTGTCCTTTACTATTGTTTTTAATATATGAATTAGATCAACAAGCAGGGTAATTATTGCTATCTGTGCCACACTGAAATCATTTAAACAATATCTAGCTCATAAAAACCTCAGCCAAGAACACAGAACAGATACGTGTTCTTTCCCCATACGTAAAGATATTTAACTTTTAAGGTCAAAATAATTACCGGTAACTAAATGTGTAAACAGAACTCTATTTGAGTCCAGAAGCAGCAGCTGGACAGTTCCACAGTTACAGTCCTCTCCTCTCCTCCTCCTCTCTCCTCTCTCTCCTCTCTCCTCTCTCCTCTCCTCTCCTCTCCTCTCTCCTCTCCCCTCCTCTCTCCTCTCCTCTCCTCTCTCTCCTCTCCTCTCCTCTCTCCTCTCCCCTCCTCTCTCCTCTCCTCTCCTCCTCTCTCCTCTCTCTCCTCTCCTTTCCTCTCTCCTCTCCCCCCTCCTCTCTCCTC
>NW_011333040.1:22327830-22331532 GCF_000735185.1 Notothenia coriiceps
CCATAATCAGGCAGCTGAACAGCATTGGTAAAAAATGTATATATATATATTATATATATATATATTTCTATTAATCATTTTCGGCCTTTCGGCATTCGGTTTTCGGCCAACGGTTTCCTATTTTCGGTATCGGTTTCGGCCAAGAATTTCCCATTCGGTGCACCCCTATTAATTTCGTGACTATAACACGAAACACCGTGAGACTGTGTTGCATATTCACAATGTTTTGTTATGAATGAAGGATCAGATGTCTAATAAGTTTATGTAAAAACAGCCCTCAATTAAATAAATTCAATCGTTTAACTTACATTTAAATGTTGTGTGATATTGGTTCATTTATTAGAAAGAAATGTTTATTGAGAAAACGAAAATGGAGATTGTGGTAGATTTTGAATACTGACATTAATGCATGATGACATGAGCCAGCACCTTTCTCCTGCTCACCCTAGGTTCACCTTTACATCACATATTATTCATTAGGCATGTGGATCCATAGTAAGCAATCTTATAAAAAAGTACTGATTACACCTATGCTTTAGTAAAGCATAGGTGTTATTCCTGTAATTGGCTTGATGGCTAGTAAAGCAGCTTTACTAGTCATCAAGCCAATTACAGGAATAACATGTTCTCATAACTGTTTCACACTGCAGAGCACTGACCTAAAGTTATGGTCGTCACTGCAATTCACATATGCACATTTTAATTTGCATGAATGTGCTTTCCACATTAATGTTTCTTACTTCTGGAAATGTTGTATTTAAGCTGACCTGCAGCCAGCTGCTGTGAATTATCTGGTCTGTAGCTAAAATATATTTCTTTACACACAATCTGTTTTGAATGAATGCTAACGTTGAACTACAGTAAATGACATATAAAGACTTTAAGAGCCTGCACTTGTTTGCTCTCACTTACTTCAGAAAAATCCCTGGATGAAGTTTTTGTGATATATAATATGATTGGAGGCTAAGTAAATGTAATTTAAAGGTGATCAATAGTACACACTGCAGAAATGTAATGCACTGTTGTACATTTAATAACATTTTAATTAGGTCTTGTCTGAACTTACTTTTAAGAGAACTACAGTATTTCATCTTGTTGTAGTTCCAGGGATTCCATGACAGCCAAATGGTTTGCTTGGAGTAAATCGCTTTTGAGTAAACAGTGAACAAATCACAAAAAATAAAAACATTGAACATTTTAATTATGGATTGCTGTCTACTTGTCTGTTCACCCAGCATTTGAGTTGACACCCTCCCACCCTGCAGTGTTTTCCTAAAGGCTTCAGGCCCTGCAGGAATAATGCCCATCAGGCCTAACAGGCTATTTGCCACACGTTTCATTCAGAATGAGATTCAGTGGCTAACTTGCTGCTCCCTCTGATACCCCCACCCCCTCGCATTGGCTCTGTTGTACCAAGACCCTCCAGATTTACACATTAAACACTGATAGGGCTGTACCAGCTGTCTGGCCCACTCTCTCAATCATCAGGCCAGATGTGCAGCTAATTGTCGAGTGTGGCATCTCGACACCCAGCCGTGACGTGACAGCCTCCAGCATGGAGAGATTTATGAAGCATGTGTCTGTACTGTAGGCATGCATATATTTGATATTTCCTCTCTAAACCTTCCACTGAGATAGCTCCGTCAACCGCGAAGCAACCGTGAAGTAAAGTAGGTGATGCCAGCACAGAGCGTTTTTCTATTTTAGACTGGTGATGGAAGCCAGCTATTATTGAGCTTTAAGCCTACCCATGAAGGCCAGACAGAATGCAGCGGGATGCCTCAGACACAGCTGCCAACCTGGTGGGGGGCACTAAAGCTAAGAGGCACCACCCCTGGCCATCGGACCCAGGGAAGTATCTCTGATCTGAGCCTTGTTAAAACAGTAGGAACGGGGTTTAAGAATAGCCTCCTGGTGTCTATCTCTGGGTAACTGGCATCACAGTCAGTGCCCAGATCATCCGTTCCCAGTTGGTTTGCAGTGTGTGTGTCTGGCGGGGAAGTGTGTGCTGTTTACGCATCTTATTTTCTCTTATGATAATACATCTGCTGTGTTTGGAAACAGACCACTGTACGCCATTACATCTGTTGATTAGCTCACCGATTGCTTTTGATGGACTGGACGCAGGGAAATGCATTACTGATGCTCAATACATCTGCCTTATGACTGCCAGTGTAAACAGCTCTGGGACGCTTCTGTAAGCGATTGCTGTTAATCCATCAGGGAAATGGTCTTCTCGGCCCCGACTATTGCCTTTTTCTAATTATCGTGGCTGCCAGCTTTGATAGCTATGCCCTATCTGTCACATATGTATGGATTGCAGCCCGCTTGACTGAGCGAGGATTGCATGGTAATGTTAACCGGTGAGCAGGTAGAGTGAGCACATCGGGGAAAAGCTTCATTTGTCAGATGACTGTGGTCTGCCTCTTCGGGCATTCATCATGCATCAGCAGCCTTAGTGTGGATCGCACGACTCCAACTTTTTTTTATATGTTACAAACCCTTCATATGCCCTGAATGACAGTAGCAGAGTGCAACTTGACATCCAAACTGGTCACCATGGAAAGGGCTCAGCAGAGTTGCTGCGAGAAGCTAATTTTCATCTGTGTTTTAATCAAACAGGCAGTGGGTTCGGCTAATTGTTCTGGGAAGACATCCAAGTAGAAAGACTTTTTTTCCCAAGCCTTGGCCCAGTTATTTGCAGAGAAGATGAACAGCTTGATGGCTACTGTCTGGTCTAACTTGAGTTGGAAGGATCCAAAATACAGTAATCGGAGTTGGTGGACTCTTTGTCTTGTGAGGAACTTTTTGCAATGGTAATAGTCCGTGCCACCGCCAAGTATCCTCTGTAACTTCAGAGATCTGATGGAAAACGTCAGATTCTTTGCAGCAGTGGATACATCAGCTTATCTGCCCACGTCCCGAAATGTCTCACATCATAGCTTATGCTGAAATAATGTCAGCACATTTACTCCTTTGAGCACGATATGAAAACACAGCTTCATACAGTCATTACAGTCAAACTGGCGACTATTCCCTCCATTACTTGCACCAATTGTCCCTCGGCCTTTTGCTATATCAGCTACGGATATAAGGGTTCCGATTCAGCATATCATTCTGAGGCCTGGCTCTGTGCAAGTACAACGATGATTCAGCAAAGACAGAAACAGAGATATGATTAAAATAATTAGAGAGACAGGAAGTTAAGGAATGAGAAGAAAATAAAGAACTACCAAAACCTGTTATAAAATACTTTGAATTCTGTCAAATTTTACAAAGGAGCTGCAAACATATTGAATTGTGTTTAACTAGACCCTCCAGAAAAACGCGATTCTGCGATCGCAGAATTTACCGCATAATCAGCAAAATGGCGCAGATTTTTAAAAGGCCGCATATTTATCAAAAGGCCGCATAATCCCCGCATTTTTCCACAAAAGTTGAGAAGAAAAAAAGTTAACTCGTCTTGACGTGACGTCATCAGCTCGCGCATCACAGAATGTAAACAACACTGTATAGAGTGAACGTGTGGAGCTCACACGATAGAGAAAACACCAAGATGAAAAAATCTAATCCATCTCATTTACCGACGAACATTTCTTAGACCCTCAAGAAAAACGTGATTCTGCAATCGCAGAATTTACCGCATAATCAGCAAAATGGCGCAGATTTTTAAAAGGCCGCATATTTATCAAAAGGCTGCAT
>NW_011333040.1:22331577-22346227 GCF_000735185.1 Notothenia coriiceps
CCTCCTCTACCCCTCCTCTCTCCTCTCCTCTCCTCTCATTCCCTCTCTCTATCTCGCTTACCTTTTTTTCTCTTGCGTCTCCTTTCTTGGGTCATCTGCCAGTCACATCTCCCACGGTCATTTCCCTCACTTCCTAACTTCTCTTATTCTCTCTCCTTACGTCCTTCATAACCAACGTGCTTTCTGTCTATCTCTCGGTCACATACTCCAGTCTCTCCTCTCTCATCACGCCCCTTTCTCTCTATCCAACACTCCTCTCCCTTCCTCTCCTCTCCACCTCCTCTCCTCTCTCCTCTCCTCTCCTCTCCCCTCCTCTCCTCTCTCCTCTCTCTCCTCTCTCCTCTCCTCTCCTCTCCTCTCTCCTCTCCTCTCTCCTCTCCTCTCCTCACACACAGCTGTGTAATCATATTGTAATAATAACAGCTCTTATTCATTCAACTGGGTGTGAGCTCGGGAAGAGAGTAGAGGCAGAGAGTAATGCCTCAACCCGGCGTTGAACTCGCTGAGTCATGGTCAAGGATCTTATCAGCCTTTCACAAATAAGCCATGTTCCTTTTTATAGAATGGGATATTCAAAGTATTTGTATTTCGGTGTTGTTTTCCTAGTGCTATAAACAAGTTCTGAACATGTTTCCAACTTCTTAGGACTTATCAAGAAATGAATCTTACTATTGCCAACTCCCATCGGTTGTTAGAAATTATAATTGTTGCTTCTTAGATTAAGTAGTAGTAAGAAGTATATCTGTCAGATGTATCAGCAGAATGTAACATCTAATTTAAGTTATACCAGGTTGAACATTATTTACAGGCTACAGATATTTATTTTACACTTTTACTCCCCCATAAGACTTAGGAGTGTTTATGTATTTGTCTTTGCATAACTCCATTTAATGAATAATTGTGATAATATTGTGGATGGATGACACGTGAATAACTGATTGGACGGAATCGGGTATGACCAGTTTGAATCAGTTGTACTTTGATAACTAGTTCTTTGTGTTTTTTCAGATACAACAATCTGCTGGCGGTCATCTCTCAGAGTCTCGGAGACATCGTGAAGGCTCTGAAAGGTTTGGTGGTGATGTCGTCTGAACTGGAGCTCATGGCCAGCAGCCTGTTCATCAACGTGGTGCCCGATATGTGGAAAGCCAAGGCAAGACACACACACACACACACACACACACACACACACACACACACACACACACACACACACACACACACACACACACACACACACAGGTTATTGACCTTCTTGATCTCACGTGGTTTGGATGGGATGTTTTTTTTGGTTCTTTATGTTTTTATTAATTTATTTTCATACATAATGAAATAGTTTTCGCCAATAATCAATTTTTTACAATAAAACATTAAAAAAAATAAAGACACAACAGAACCCCCTGCCCCCCCAAAAGGAATGGCTCAAAGAGAGTCAACATCAAAAACATTTAAAGACATCACCTTCTACACCAAATCTATAGTTTTCTCAGGCACACTTTCAATGGATGGGATGTTTTTATAAATTAAGCAATTCTGTAGACAATATGGATAACTTACTGAGTCAAGATAAAGGTGTTAGATGTTTTGAAGGTATTGCACGTGCACAGATTACAGCAATGGGCCTTTAACTGAAATAATATTACGACATCCATCTGTGTGTGTCGTACAGTTGGGGGTGACACTTGATCATGTGGGAGTGATTTCAGTGAACAGGGAATCAGATGATCTTCTTCTGACATTTCTGTCCTGCTCTAATAATTCCCGGCTCTGCTTTCTAAGAATACACATGGCATTCTTTGACGGGCCATGTGTCTCCCTCCCTCCAGGCCTACCCGTCCCTGAAGCCTCTGGCATCCTGGGTGTCAGACCTGATTCAGAGGATCAATTTCCTGCAGAAATGGATCTGTGATGGCATTCCACCTGTTTTCTGGATTAGCGGCTTCTTCTTCCCGCAGGCTTTCCTCACAGGAACGCTCCAGAACTACGCCCGCCGCTCTGGCATCTCCATCGACACAATTGGATTTGACTTTGAGGTCAGACAGTAAGATGTTTGTCTGACAGTGTTTTTGCAACTATTCTTTCACTACTAGCTAAACTACAGCACTACATGTTTACAGCAATAATATATCATGTATACAAAACACACCAAATCTTAATATGCTATATATTGTTAAACAATGTGCACATTTTTACTGAACTGTTTTTGTTTATATAAATATTTGTATACTGTTTTATTTAATTTGATCTTTTTTTTTACGTTTTTTCATATATATTTTTTTATATATTTTTTGCACATTCTTACTTAAACTTCTTATGTTTATTTTTCAATGTTCATGTATCTTTTATTTTTATTTCATTTTAACCCTTAGATGCATAAGTGGGTGTTTTTTGACCCGGTGAGGTGGTTTTCTTGAAGTATCTTTGTAATTAAAATTGTTGTTATCATTTCATATTCCAGCTATTCCTCAAAAAACATGTTTTGGATACCATGCCATTCAAACATTTTAATTTACATTTTAAGAAATTGTAGTTCTTGTATTACTACCCCAAGCTTCCATAAGTGGGTCAAAAATGACCCGCATGCATTTTCTATGGAATCCTATGGGAAAACGGGTTTTTTCAAAATGTAAAAGAAAATTATAAAATTATAAATAGTGAAAAATGTAATATAAAATATTTCTAGTGTGAACCAAAATATAATACTAAATATTATACAAGTGATTTTTCTTAACCAAAATGGCATAAAAACACATTATTCTAATACGGGTCCTTTTTGACCCACTTGCGTGTCGTGTAGGGTCCAGTCACTCGGGCATCTAAGGGTTAACTTTGCACAAAAACTGTAACCAGGGGAAACGGCTAGCCTTAGCTCTGTCAATCAATAACAAAAGCCACTTATCAGCACCTCTAAAGCCATTAATTGACATGCTACACCATTTCTTTAATCTGTACCTTTATGTCTTTCATCCGGAGATGTTTGATTGCCTGTCTGCTTCTGTGTGTAGCGTCCAGCCTTCTCTAAAGACGACCTGCTGCCGATGGATCTGGGCACTTTCTACAGAGAGTTTCAAAACCCTCCGCAACTGGCCAGCCTCTCTCTTCACATCAGCGCCCAGTCGATGGCCGATGACCTGGTAACACACTTCTTATTGTTTTATTCGTATGAGAACGTTTTGATTCCTTCTTTAAACCTCTCACCACAAAGAAGTATGGTATAACGGGGACATGTCATTTCTTGTCTACAGGACTCACTGCCAGAGAAACTTGCCGTCTACGAGAAAAACATCGACGAATTTGACGCTTTTGTGGACATGCTCCAATAAAAGAGTGAAAAAGGAGGAAGACTACATGTGGGATGGTGGCAAATGAAACTGACTGGAGACTCTGTAGTCATTTGTCCTGTAGGAATCTGACTAAATCTCAATATTTCAATGTGAAGCTCCTCCTTTCTGACACCTTCCTCTCTTACCTTCCTGTCAGGCACTTTCACGTCACTTGTACAGATCACTGTAAATATTGTATTATCTCAACTGACACTGAAATACACCTATCTCTGATCTGGTAGTGTTAATTTAAACTAACAATCGTTGTGTTCTATGTGGAACAAATCTGCTCAAATCATCAGTGTTTTAATCAGGATTTAAAATCAATTCTGTCACTTAGACAGCCATGCAATTCAAGGACAGACTGCCTGCACACAATTCATTCACCCTCCCTCCTGAACACTACTAGCCTCCGAAGGTTTCCCCTTCTTCATGGTCCGATCATAACGCCGGGGGAGCGATCAGTGGCTCTAGAAATCAAACCGATACTGTGTGGAAGAGTTTTCTTCAAAAGTGAAATATTGAGCTGGTCTTAGCAAATACATTGCACTTGTGGAGGATATTAGGATGTCATTTAGAAATGTGAGAAGCCTGTTATTCATTTAGCCAGGTGTTCCAGCTGGTCTGGAGATTGCCAAGGTCAATGTTAGAAAACGGCCCCAAATTGAATTTAGAGAACGACCTGCTATCCTTTATATGTACACACAAAATGTTTCCATGCTAAAGCAACTTGTCGGAACTTCACTCTCTTGCCAGTATAGGCCGTACATGTATATTCAAGTTTTTGTAAAAAAATAGGTAAACACATTTCCATCTCTCTACAGAAGAGGCCGTGGTCACCATCCATGACTGAGTTAGGTTGAAAGCTTTAATTTAAACTTTTTGCTGTTGGTATAGATGTCCTAATAAAGCATGGCTGCTCTGTGATGTCTGTCAAATACCTTGGGACCATATAATTATGTGCATGCAATTATTAAAAGCAACTATTGGACAATTATCTTAAGTCCATTAGCGATTAGAAAGCATTGTTGCGCATTACTATTCCGCCTAGTACCGCCCTACTGTGCTCTGATTGGCTAGTAGTACTCGTTGACTTGACGCCCTCTTTTGATTGGTTGAATTCCTCTTAAAGTTATAATTTTAGCAAGGGGGAAAGTTATGCTTGAAATTATTCTATATATAAAGTTAAAAGAAAAATATTGCCAAGATTAGCTTGATGAAAAAAATCAAATAATGTATAAATGGAAACAGGAAAAAGTCTGTCACTTCCGGCCGAGAGTCTGGTCATTGCTAGGCAACCATTCGAGACTACAGGTATCACTGCGCCCCACAAGAAAATAGTCCAGCCAAAAAGGTTTGCACAAGTACTTTTTTTAATGGGTTTTAATTTAATTAAAGTTATAACTTGTTACGCAGGGTTTTTGTTCAACACTAGCGATTGTTAAAGGAGAGGAAAAAGAGCGCGAGCGACGGAAAGTTATGCTTATGATTTTACTAAGCTGCCAATTAGCCACCAACAGCTGTAAATAATTAACCTCCTGCCTACGGTACCATGGAGAAAGAACAAGTAAAGTGAGTATAAAGTCATTCATTTTTGTGTACAGTCTATTGTCGATAAATAAATGCTACAACTCGTTTTGACCTGCTGATAAAGGGGGTGTGGTTAGCTCAGAAGCTAGTAGCTAACAGTGGGGTGAAGTAACTAAGTACATTTACTCGAGTACTGTACTTCACTACAAAATGTAAGTTCTTTACTGAAGTATTTTTCTATGCTACTTGCTATTACTCCACTACATTTTGTAAGCAAATATTGTACTTTTTACTCTACTACACACGTCTGACAGCTTTAATAACTTTAATGCTGATGTTTAAAAATGCATAAATCAATACATAGCTATTCAAGTAGCACAGCATGAAATACATCTCAAATGAAACCCACTTTTACAAATGCAACCATAGTTGAAATGAATACAATAATGCAAATGAATAGTTCAATACTATAATTTAATGGTGTTCAAAGGGGCCATCCTGCATATTGAGTAGTCTTACTTATAGCACTTAAAGTATTATCAAAATATACTTGTACAATTTTGAATGCAGGACTTTGACTTGTATCCAAGTATTTTTATACTGTAGGAATGCTACTTTTACTTAAATCAAGTAAATCATTTGAATACTTCTTCCACCTCTTGCAACTAAAAAGTGAGCTGACTTACCGAAAAAGTTGCCGTTTTAATGTATGCCCGTTACAATTTAATGTCCAATATCTGGTCTGTTTATAGAAATAAAACACCCATTAGGAATTTGCTGTGGCGTTTTCTAGTAGAATAACTAAGCAGTCTGCTTGTGTTGGAATACATAGCGCACACTTGTTGAATATGTACGAGTCTTTTAATCCAACTCTGGGCAAGACAATTAATATTTTCAACTATTCCTTTAATAAATAAATCAAATGAAAACTTGTCAGAATTCAAGTGGAATTTTATTGTTGTTAGTTTCCAGAATTCCATCACATACCTGCAGGGCTGCAAAGGGTCAAAACCATAAAGTTAAGAGTATGGTAACACGCATTTTACAAATACTCTACAATTCATGTTCCTCCATCTTGTCAAGTGCCATGACGCTGTGACCAACAACAGATTTATTGCTCTGATTTTCTGAGCGCCCCTTACTATACACTGCTACCTAAAGGGCTGGGAACCGTTAAGCAAAACATTTCATCTTCAGACTGAACAGCTATCTGGAAGGCTAACTGAGGGAAGCTGCTTTTAAAATCAACTCTCCAAGACAACGATGATGTAATTTTTCGAACTATGTTTTCTAGCCACTTAACATGCCATTACTTTTTTTTTTTTTTTTAATCTATTTTTTAGAATCCCTCCAAGCTGTGGCAGACAAGAAGCCGTTTCTCCCAATGTGACACCGAGAAGAAATAAAAATACAAAAAAAAAAGTAAATTTCACAGGAGACAGGCAGTGATCGCCCAAAGTGTGCATTCAATTGCTCAGTCCACAGTAATGTCCTGCCCCCATTTCCCCCCACATTGGCCCCCTGACTGTCCAATGAGTTTGTTTTGGGCGACGTGGAGAACGAGTCCCTCTGGGCACGACGAGACGAGTCAAACATCAGGGAATGGTTGAAAACAAAACGTCCGGATATTAGACAGGGACACTTTACTCTGGTTCCCACTTCCTTGGGTACAGGGTGAAAGTCTTTGAGGTGGATGGCCAATGTCCTCCATTGTCATAAATATCCAACCTGCTCCCCCATTTGGCTGAATGTTGGTTGAGTTATACGATAGTTAGGGTGGTGATGAAGGGGAACGGGGGGGGGGGTTTGAAGCTGGCGTCCATACACACTACAGATCAGAGCAGGAGGAAAAAGTGTATGGAAGAGGTCCAGGAGCTCAAATTTTCTTCATGGGCTTTTTTTAATTAAAGAGCGGGGAGGTGACCGGGGCTTCAGGCAGTATTCAGTAGTTCCTGAATGGCTTTCTGCTGCGTCTCGTTCAGTGTCGATACACACTGCGTCCATAAACCTCCCGACCCCTGAGGGACAAGATGAAGACAAATCAATCTGGGAAAATCTCTCACAATGCATTTCAATCTTTTGTTTTTAAATCAACTATTTACCTGTACTTGACGGATGACATTAGCCATCCGCTTGCTGCATGCGTCTTCAGTCTTCACCGACTCGTTTGCAACTCCGTCTGCGATGATGAGGAAAACCTTAGGAAGGTTGGCGTTATCTGGTCCGAGGACAATGGGATTGTTGCTGCGGGAAAAAAAAAAAATATGAGTTTGTACAACGAATGGTTTACTAAATAATTTCAGATGTCTTTTTTTTCCCACACAGGCGCCATTATACCTTTCAATGAGGTCACACAGGAAGTCGAACGTGTGCACGGCCTCCTCTTTGTCCTCGAGGAGCGGGAGCCAGTTGAGCCAATGGGGAAGAATCTCGTTGACGTTAACGCACTCCGGTCTAAACCTCATGACCTTTCCTACGGCGGAGATGCAGTTTTCCGTGGCGTTGACGTTCTCCTTGACGCGGGAGTCAGCTGACTGGATGACTCTGACCATCAGCGGGATGACCTCTGGGGCAACGAAACAGAGAGGCAGTGAGTTAAAACTAACGAGCACCAAGCTACCGACATGACAACTAAAGACCAGCGCTCAGCAATACCTGTACAGAACGGGCGGTAGAGCTCTCCTCCGTACTGAGCCATGACGCCGACACCATAAGCGGCCGCCTGCCGAACTTCAGGACTCGTGTCACACAGCGACTGCAACATCGGCTGCAGGAAAACCTCGGCATATTTGAAGGAGGCGGGGCTGCAGTGCTCCACCACGTCGTCAAAGATGCACAGACCCCACTGTCTGTCCGCCCATGGCCTGCTGGGACACTGAAGACAAGTTCAGATAAGAGTTAGAATCCATCAGACACCATCTACTGACCCTTTGGCACTTTACACTTGTTTTACTGGACTTACTATGAGCTGGACGATGAGCTGCAGAAGCTGCTCAAACCAAGGAAGCACTTTCTCTTTGTAACTACTGAACACTGAGTGCAGGATGTCCGACACTTTGGTCAGGATGTACACATCGTTCTCATCCTGCAGAACAAGAAGAATCACGTTGAACATTTACTAAATTGATTATGATCGTATTTATTAGACAAACTATTTGACTGTAATCAGTTTAAATAATGACCTCGTCTTGTAATGATTCCTCCACCTGCTCATCATAGTCTTCATCCTGTCTCTTTGCTGTGAAGAACAAAGAATCATTCTGTGAGTGTTATGCATAAAACACACTCTTGCTTATAGTGATGAGAACTTGTTAAAAGAAAAATTCTATGGTGTGTCGTTAAAAAAAAAAGCCTCACTATGTCGGAGCTCCTGGTTCTTGAAATGCTCCTCCAGTTTTCCCTTTAAGATGCCGCCCAGCTCTTCAAAATGCTCGTTGTTCAGACAGCCGTCTCCCATCAGCTCAATGCACTGCAGAGAAAAAACACTTCCATCATCTGCTTCAGAAATCCCATCGAAATGGAAATGCTGTGATGAGAGATTTCAGGAAGACGGCGTTACCTTGGCGAACGAGTGCATGATCTCCGACAGGACGTCCGAGTCTGGCTCCGTGCCGATGGACTTGATGAGAGCGTCGCACATGAAGTGCCACATCTGGGTGAGGTACTCCGGCCCTCGGACCCTCGCGCACTCCAGCAGCAGGGGCATGGACTCGGCTGCTGCCACCCGCACACGTGAGTACGTTAAGGAAACGCCACCATAAAGCCTCATAGCAATACAAATACATATGCTGACAATAACAGATCAAAGATGTCAAAGTCTGAGATAAAAGGATATCATCATGGAAGTAGAACTTGAGCAGAGGGACCATCAGCTTCACCACCTGCTCTGTGTACTCCACAAAGCCCTCCTTCAGCTCTTTGGCATAACACACCTGGAAAACAACAGAGTCTCTTAGAAATACATTCGTGCATCTCAGTGTTTTGCTGCTGCATCAGAGTGGACTGCTCACCAGCATCTGGCAGGCGGTGGCCTTCTCCTCCAGACCGGCCGTCTTGATGCCGAAACTCTGCTGGTCTCCCAGGTTCACAAACTCCCAGCCGTCGTCCTCTGATATGCTCTCCATGTCCTGGGCTAGAGACGGAGAAACACATATTTAAATATGGCATCTTTCATTCTGTCCCCTATGCTTTTGCATTGTACGGCCAGTATACATCTGCTGTTACTTACTGTCCAGTAGGGCCACTTCAGGCTTGATGGAGGCAGTCTTCATCAGGGGGCCCATCACTACAGGCAGATACTGTTGAAACTCCTTCCCCAGGATCTTACACATCCTAGCCCAAGCTGAGATCATGTATGAGATCTAAAAACGCCACAAAAAACATTACAAAAAGGCAATATCCAGAAAACTGATGGTTCAAAGTCCTGTTCAAGTGTACCCACCTGAGGATCGTCGTCCTCCAGGTCGTTGAAGTCTGTCTGGGTTTTGAGGAGCAGCTGCATGACTGCTGACGCATCTGGCATGAACTAATACCAGAACAGAGAGAGAAGACCAGATGTGAATATGGCCGCCATCCTTCATTTAAATCACAAGTTTTCCCCACCTGTGCAGACGTACCTTCTCCTTGCCGACGGCCAGCCCGATGAGGCTGATGCACTCGATGGTCTTTCCTCGCAGCAGCCGGAGCTCCTTCTGCACGGCGTTCTCCACGATGTGTTTGAGTGAGGGCATGAACAGGTCGTAGTACGGCACAAACTTCTCCTCCGCAGTGTCGGCCACCGAGGCGATGGATGTCACCACCTGCTCCAGGACCAGTTTGGTGCCCTTCTGGATCAACTGGGAGTGGAACAAAATCATTTAAGTTCACTAACAGTGGCTATAGTCCTCCCAATTCATCTAAATAAAGTGCAGATTTCTACCTCTTGCAGCTTGGCAACCATGATGACGTGAAGGTGCTGCACCAAGCTGTCCAGATACGGGATCAGCAGGGATTTGGGACAGTCTTCTGTGAAGTTGATGAGGGCGGCCGCAGCGTGTGCCTGAACCCGAGGGTTACTCTGGTCCTCCATGGTCTGAAGCAGAGCGGAGATCACCTGGAGGGGGGCGAAGGGTCAGTCTTTTTAAATATACACTAGAAAACGTTACTTCTTACTTTCTAATCTACTGCATCACATTGAGTGCATTCGTTACCTTGTCGTGGAACTTCTTTTGGAAGGTCGGGGCAAAGTCTGTGGCCATTTGTCCAATTGCGTTGCAGGCAGCATAGCGTACCCTTGGGTGCTGAAGGAAAAGGAATAAGAAGCTTATTATTTCAGCCCAAATAATATTCAGAGTTTCATATGAAATGATTTGAAGTTGTTTCTTACAGGATCGGAGCAGAAGATCAGGACAAAGCTGACGATCTCCTGGAGGATGGCCTCCATCTGCTGGTGGCAGCCCTCCCCGATGGCCGACAGCGCCATCAGCCCCGCGTGGCGATACTTCCAGTCAGCTGGAGACAAACACAGCGAGTTGATCTCATTCATCCAGATTAGAAAGTGTGAATGTTAAATGTGATTTCAGTCATCCTCAGATTTAACTTACGGTTCTGCAGCATCGTCATGATGTGCTGTTTGATCATGGGCAGGATTATCTTTCCTCCCAGACCACAGGCGATCCTGTCCAGAGCGCTCTCCCCAGCCACAGCGTTACTGGTGGGGGGAAGAAACAAATCCCACATCAACACATTTTCAAACCCTGAGCATTTGGTTCTTTTTAAAATATACTTTTTGTACGTCTTTGTGGTGATGAAGCCTCACCTGTCAAAGTCATCGTCCTCCAGCTCATCAGCCATGGCCCACTCGTCATCATCCTCGAGGTCCACCATCATAGCCAGCATCTGGGGCACTGAAGACACAGAACAAATATAACAGCAGTCTAAAAATGGCCAGAATGTATGAGGGGCAAACGGCTTTGGTTGATTGATGGTGAACAAATCCTCACCACTCTGAGCCACGATGGCCGTGTGTTTCCTCAGCATGGCTGCTGCAGTCTCAGATAAAGTGACGATGACCTCCAGGGCCAGCTGCCTCTGCATGTTGGTCAGGTTGGAGTCTGCACACAGCTGAGGAGACATGGCAACACGTTAGTCACATAGGAGACTGACGTGTCTAATTTACATTTAACGCATTTCCGAGATGTTTCCATGCAAAACTGTCCAAAATCACCTTCAGACAGAGCTGCAGAGTGGCCTCCAGGTTGGGTCTCAGGTATTTGGGTGCGGTGTCTGCAATCTCCACTAAGGACTTGAGCACAGAGTCATCTGACTGGTAGCACGACTCGTTCACTGCCTGGTTGCAAAAAGACAGAAGATATGGTTAGTTTTGCAAATGCATTCATATCTTCAGAGTCATGCTGCTATTGCTGAATTTACACCACAAGCTTAACCTCCACCTACCGACATGAGTCACAGGAGAAGCACTAAACACTGTTGCAAGAGGATAAGCTGTATGCATTGAAACAATTAGTAAGAGGTTCTGTTAGCAAGCGGTGTCATCTAAGGCAATCAAGCTGCAAGTACAAAGCAGCTTGTTCGTAAAGTAAGCATTAGCTAATGTATGACAGACTACTGTAACATTTAGCTGCCTTAATGCGTCTCAAGAGGCTCATTAAGAAACTCACACCGGCTGCCTGTGCTGTTCCTGAAACTCAGATATCATCCGTAACTAATGGAGGTCACTGAGCCAAAGAAGCCACACAAAGCGCCTCAGGATATAGACACTGGGAACTGAATGTCACCTGCAGGATGCCTGGCAGCAGGTCAGAGAAGTGCTTCAGCAGGGCCGTGTTGCCTTCATTTGACAGAACAAAGGCCGATGCAGCCCGAGCCGCCAGGGTGCGAATCTGAGGGGTAACAGGAAAAAGATAGATAAATATATACAGTCATATAAACCAGGAAATGACCTGCCCCAAAAATCCCCTTTTATGAGATCTTACATGTGGGTTATCCTGGTCCTGCATGCACTGAACAAGCATTCGCTTGATGACCTCCATATAATGCTGCTGCTGGTTGCCGAAGATTCCTGGGAAGTTCCTAAAGACGACAACAAGCACAACGGTCAGCCACTAAACATGCAAGCAGTTGACTTCAAGATACAACAATATGGCTTTGAGAAAAACTATTTGGCATCAAGCGAAGAGGGCCTCACCAGAATATGTGCAGGGCAGACTCTCGCAGGTTAACGCTGTCGGAGTTCACAGAGTCAAACAGAAACTTGAGCACCTCTGGCCACTGGTTGTTCCCATCGTCATCTGCAAGAAAGAATACAACATTAATCACAAGATCAATAGTGGTAATATTGACGAAACAACTTCACAGCGGCTTTATTGAATCTCTAGGGGAGCTTTACCTATGAGGTTGCGCGTGAGCTCGGCTGCGATGTCGCAGACCTTCTTGCGGATGTTGGGCGAGGTCTCAGTCTGGATGCTGGTCAGCAGCTCCGTCTTGATCACCGTCTGCATCTCCAGGGTCAGACCCGGGTAAATCTCCTCAAAGGACGAGGACAGCAGACGCCGCAGCAGCACCGCCGCCATCTGTTTGACCTGAATGGACAACAAATGTTTGATTTAACATGACATCTGGATTTTCTTTATGGCCGCAGATGAATCACTGTTGATTTGGAGACAGATAGGCTTTTTTATTAATCCCAGTGTTACTAGATTAACACCATGATTGCATTAAGTGTCACTGGGCAACAGTGTAGTGGAACTTTAACAGTCAATACTCATTGGCAAAATAAATAAAAAGTCTGGAGCATCCCAGAAAGGCAGAGTCGCTCTCCTTGGGCAAGGCACCTCTCTGCCGGCTCCCATTACAAGACTCTAAAAATATCAGCCTCCAGTTAAAGGAAAGCAGAGGAAGCACGAGGGGCCAAGCAGCTGTTGTACTGATGAGTAAACGTAACTTCCCAAATCCCAAAACCATGACTCATAACGAGCCTTAGAGTCAAGCCGGGAGAGGGCCCCGTGTAATGGCTGGACTACATTTTTAAAATGACGTTTATGTGGCACCTTTCTCAAAGTGGAGGCATTATCTATGTGGGTTAGGGGGCCCACAGATACGTCAGAGATAAATGTACAAACCTCTTCTGCAGCAGACACATCTCGGATGGCCTGCAGCAAGAATGTGATCTTGGTCTGGCCCACGATGGTGTCATAAGCCTCCTGTAAAGAACATGAATGGACAGTGGAAAGGGTTAGACGGGCCTTACAGATACACACCGAGCCCAGTGAAAAATTAATCTCAGTCCAAGAGAGTGTCATGTTCACGTTGTGGCCGTCACAAAGAAATTGCTTTTTTTTTTACATGCCTGTAATTCCACGCTGAAACACATGCTGGTTCACAATTGCATCAATCTTTGTAAATTAAGAAACATGGGTGTGGCTTCAAAAGCTTGTTTTATTTACTTCGTGTTCATGGCTTACTTAGACTGTAAAATAATAAGCTTGTAGTGTAGTCCATTTAGGCCAAAAATGATATTCAGTGGTAAAAGAATAATCATATTTGACTTTTTTAACATAACTACATCTAGATTTGGGAATGAACAATGTTGAAATATATTAAGGCCACAATAGGAACAATGTGCTTATCGCAGTTCAGACAATATCCTTGTGAAATGTATCATGAGGCAGTTGATTTGCCTTCAGTGTTGTTTCATTAAAACCACAAAAGACATGCAAACACACATGATGCTTTCCTGGGGATGAAGAGGAACTGTGTGCTCTGAAGAGAAATGTCAGATGATCATTTGCATGTGGTTCTAACGGCCCGTCTACACTACAGGTATCGAAAAATGCTTTCAACGCTTCGCCCATTCACTTGAATGGGGTGACGTAGAAGATTTTTAATCTTCGCCGAACTGCATTGTGGGGAGCATGGCATGGCTTTGCAAGCATCACGAGCATCTATCGGCATCAAAAGTTGAACGATGTCAGCCAATTAAATCCCGTTTATGCAAATCCCGCCAGTGTAAGCGCTAGCCAATTAAACCGTGTGCAAGCTGGGAGAGCCAGACCGCAGTTCATTTCCTCATATTCCAAACGAGATATTACGGTAGCAAATCACCCGGTTCTTTATATGACGCAGAACTATTTACCGGGATACAACACCGAGAGAAGCCAGCGCATGGAGGGGAGGCTGGCAGAGACAGCTGGGTGAGAAACTGGTAGGGTTTCGGGCCTGTTTTGGGAGAGTTTATATCCAGTTTACTTTCCGTTTTAACATTGCTATTGCTTTGTATGTCGGGCGGGAGATTCATCGTGATTGGTTGTTGGTCCGCGTTGGCTCGCAAAAAAATCGCCAAGACTTCAGAAGCACGCCCAGCTTCAAGATTTTTTTTATGCCTGTAGTGCTAGACGGGCCGTAATGGTAAAACAACTCTTTGCTAGATCTCTGCCTGGGAAAAAAAACTTGATTATGCGACCCTTAAAAGTTCGTAAAAAAAATAGATTCCCAGAGTTCACATTTGCATCACAAAGGCGAGCAGGGAGGAGGCAGCTTTGTGGCAACAGTACACTATGTTGGCAGAGAAACCTGATTAACTGACGCAAAACATATTTAAAACAAGGCAATTAACATTTCGATTCCCTAAAGTCTGCTGGCTCACTATTATAATTATGCGCTTAGATCGAACTGTCATTCCAAGGGATTTACTTATACATTGATTAAAGTGCCCATCCTTCACTAGCTCAAGCTAAAACTCCCAGATACTAAAAGGGCAAAACTGGAAGACTTAACTACATCGAGATCGGGGTTTAGGT
>NW_011333040.1:22346272-22356722 GCF_000735185.1 Notothenia coriiceps
GGAGCCGTAGGACCTGTATATTGATTGGGGAGTCTTAAGAATGGAAAATCGACAGGTGAGCATTCAACCTCCAAAACTCCAAAATCCTTTCGAGGGCTACAAGAAACGAAGTGAGTAGCCTACAAGATTGAAGCTGGTCAGACAGGGCCGTGGGAAGTAGGGGTGCTGAGGGTGCTGCAGCACCCCCTGGTGGAGAACAGGGGATCTGCACTTCTACACGATAAAATACAATAAAAACGAATTTTCAGCCTTGATGTAACAACATTCATAATTAAGTAAAGATAACACCCTTTTCACCCCCGTTAAATTTCCATTTGCTCTGTACGATGGGCGCTGTAGTGATGAAAGTGGGGGATGTTGGCTTAGCAGGCGCCCGCAGCTCACAGCCAAAGTGAGAGAGATAGAGAGAGGGGGTGCAACGGTACCGGCGGGGATTGTTGTTAGCTTCTACTGCGCTAACGGATATAAGAAGCTGTTTCTACAATAATGTGGAGGGAGAGTTCTGTCCTGTCAGACTGAGAGGCTCAGTGAGGTAAAGGACTCTGAGGGTTTAGATAGTTCACTTTAGTCTAAATTATCTCAGTGAGTCTCAAACGTATTGATCACAATTATGTAAACAAATATTTCCAAGGCAGACCTTTATAATTATTAGGATAAATAAAAACAGGTTTGAAATCATTCCAATGATAGCCTACTATAGGACAGTAAACCAAAAATATCATTTAAAACTGGAGAGATTTAAAAATATGCATAAATAAACAAATGTTAACTGGTAAAATAAGATATGAATGAACAACAAAAATAAAATAAGTTACATTTATTTGTTATTGGCTATGGTAGGTTTTGAAAATGTTCACATACTTATTTGATTAATAAAATGCAAACCGATCTTTTTCTGGGTGTTTAGAGTTGTACCCCCTAGATCAGTTAGTAATTGGGCGCTCAAAGTGCACCAGATTGAAGCATTTTACTTTAAAATGTAAAACATATCTTCCCGGGGGGGTACCCCCGGACCCCCCTAGAGGATGTGAAGTCCACCCCACAATTAAAACATGTTATAATACTAAATACATTTGAAGCCTTTTTATGTAAGCTGTCCACCATGTCAATATGTTTCTCTTTTTGTAGTGTATTGGTCTTTTGTAGAGGTTTTTCATTGCCAGCTAAAATCTTGCCTAGGGCAGAAAATTGGTCAGAACCAGCCCTGGTGCCATCCCCACAGCACCCCCCATTTGAAACATGTTCCCACGGCTATGTGGTCAGATAACGAACGAGTAAATGAAAACAGAATGAGGCGGAGAAGTGGGTGTGTGTGTGTGTGAGATTAAAATAGCCCAATTGCTTTTAGAATAAATAAACATTGAATGTGTTTAATTGAATAGTAAAGGGGTTTAACGTTAGTGGCAGGTTGTGTGTGAGAGAGAATAAATAAGACAGCCCAATATTTAAAAAAATTGTTATTCTTTTTCCCCGCATATTTAGCAACTTTCCGCATATTTCGCGACTTCCCGCAATTTCACCGCATAAAATCACATAAAAACCTCGCATGTTTAATCGCATAATCAAGGATTTTAGCCCGCATAATCAAGGATTTTAGCCCGCATAATCAAGGATTTTTGCCCGCGTTTTTCTGGAGGGTCTATTTAACATATGCAGCTGTTTGAATTATAAGCAAGATTACCTTCCCTCCTCTTTTAATTTCAACAGGAAACTATAAAGTTTCTTCATCCAGTATCCATTAATTGCAATTCAACACAAGCACAAGAGTTCTTCTATCAGATACAAATCCATAGTTACAATCTTAATTATTGATGGCTGTCAGTGATTCTTGCAACTCATTGTCTCGAAAACAAACCGGATGAACATAATAATTTGCAGTTTTGCCAATTCCCAGCGACAGCAAATGAATGAATGATGAACTTCCTTTTACTCCTACATTGTGCAGGAGTAACGAGATGACACCAATCCTTCAATCACGTATCAGAGGTGCCTCCCTTGTGGCTTTCCTTCCCCTGAATATAAAAGGAAGGATCATATGGGAAGTGCAGCTTAGAGACAATCTAAGACTCAGAGAACTGTCTTGATTTATGACTTCTCAGAATATTATCAGTCAGACACAGTTGTATTGTTTTGTTTGTTTCTTTTTTTTCAACATGGCATAAACGTGTCACAAAATAAATGATCTTCTCCCTCTTCAAGCCTCGATTCACACAGCTTAAGAAAAGAAAAACAGGTCTTTGTTTTGATGGTGGAAGCCGCTTGCAGTTTGGCTGTTTCCCTCCAACTGACCTTTTCCCAGCAGAAAAAACAATCTGAGTGATTGAGAGCTATACTATTTTTTTACCACTTTTTCACACCCTTCTTTTCCATCTCTGAGAAATGTAGAACCCATTTTGACAACATTGGCTTGTCCCCTTATGGGGAAATCTTTCGGCACAAACAACATACATCTGTGAGTATATCTTTACAACATAATCCACTCTGTCCTCTTTCTCTATTCTCACTCTCTTCGTCCAGACTCGTCTCCAACTCCATCACCGCTTTCACTTCAAATCCAACCAGAAACGGTCTTACAGCAGATTTACCAAAGCAATACAGCAGCTGCAGCAAGGAAATCCTATTTGCACCTTATCGTACGGGTGATAGCGCATGAAAGATTCAGCAGTCAACATCCATGGAGTGGTCTCTGCGACAGGTTTGCACAGGCCTCTGGGGCCCAACATGCATTGCTTACTGTAGGCCTGACAACAGGATCCCATCTCTAGGGTGGAGAGAGAGGAAGACAGGACAGTCCATTTCTCTGCTGCTCAGTGAGCTAAGACCACAGTCACTCATATCAGTGGGGAGGCATTACTGGTGAGACTACTCTTCCACCCATAACTGGGATAAAATGAGAAGTGATAAGAAGTTCCATGTAAAGGATAAGAGGACATTTTCTTCTTTACTCTTGAAGGAATATTCCATCACAACTTTTTCTTGGCTATTATTTCTAAGAGCAATAATGGCCTCATAGTTCAATGTTGAGATTTTGAAAGACAACCAAATCTAAAAACAAACTCCTATGAGTGATTATCATGTACGGTCAGACATATAAACAGTAATGATAAAAGTATTCCCTAAACTCTCCGTAAACATCTATGAGTAAAGCAATTACTCTTAATTACATTTGAGTTAGATTACCTTGAAAGCGATTGGAAGATGGAATTCATATTTTCTTTTCGGCTACCCAAGTAAATCAGGACCAGGTCAGCTATGTCTAAGTTTAAAGAAAGTCTGAGTATCCCAGAGAGAATTACAACTTGGATGTTGATTTTAGTGCTGTTTACCAACAATAATATTCATGTTAACTCCCAGGTGACATGAATCTAATATCACTACTTGCTTTTTGTTTGTTCTCTGCTTTAAATCCACTTCTGTCTCTCTCCTCATTCCTCTCCAGCCTCTTTGCCTCTTAAAGCAACATACATGAATTGGCAGCAGTCCAATTTCTGGAGTTACGGTGAGTGGACAAACCGTACTTGGCCCCTGCATATCAATAGCAGCAAAATGCCCACGCAGTGCATGTAACAGCATTTGTTTCTCACTGACCATATCAGCGGAGAACCAAGTCTGAACTGATAATGGAGTAAATAGAAAAGCATCACGGCACAATCTCTACCGTGTTTCACTCTCTGAAAAACGTCGGTGAGATTTATTAAGAGCTTTTTTATTCTTCGAAAGTTTGAAGTTTAACAAAAGCGTACTTATCTTTGCTGGACGCCTTTTAAGTACTTTACTCAATTCTGACCATATTTAAGTTAACGGCTTTCCACATTCATTTTTTTCCCGTTCTTTTTAGGGCAACAAAATGGATAATGGAGTTTTTTTTATTTGTACGCCAACAGCGGAATGGTTGATGGACTCACAAGTTAAGAGTGGTGACTGAGAAAGGATGCATTCATCACTGGTGCCTTGAGTACATCACAGAGGGGAACATAGCGATGTGTTCTCCGCAAGAATGAGCAGATGTAAACATCTTATTTCCTTTTCTCTGCCTCCAGGACATTCTCTTGGAGTCCATTTTCCTCTCTATGGCTCTGTTTTCTTTTTCTCTCTCAGAATTGACCGGTTTGTCCTTCTACTTTTTGTTCTTTAAGCTTTCCGTCTCTCCTTTCTTCTCAGCTATGTAAAAAGGTAGACACATCCTCCCCAAGGTGCACTGAGATAAAAGCAAGAAAAAAACATTTGGAAACATTGTGGCTTTAAGCTGACCATTGTTTTAAGATGAGGTTGTGAAAAGTTTAAAAGCAGATTCTTAGAGCCAACAGCAAAAAGTCGGACTGTGTGGATTTCCCTCCTAAACACTCACATTTCATAGACTGATAAAGTAGAACTCTAATAGATTATTCTCTCTTCAGTAAAGTGAGACAAAAGAGATGAAGAACGCTAATTGGGTGGTCTATTGATGTATTAAAGGTTGGGGTCTGTGGATTCATAGTTGTTTTACAATCAATAGAATACATCAAATGTATCACAACCGTACAGAAAGTCAATAGAGAAACTTTCATAGAAAGGTCAAGGATAAATTATGGATGTGGTGATGAGTCAAAGAGGGGAGAAGACATGAGGGTCAACAGAAGTCTTTAAGTATTATATTTTATGCTAAAAGGCAACTTCTTATGATACCCCAATTATTACATCGAGACTGAAAACAAGGGAAATTGATGAATAGGAAAATGAGGAGTTTACAAACACGCACAGTAGGAAATTGGTGTTTGTTTAAGAATGACACCTCATCTCTGAATTCAAGCATGTGACAGCATTATGAGTTAATCACGGAGGAGAACAGTTTTAATGAGACCATTCAGAATGGTGCAGACACATGCGCATTCAAACAGAACATGAGTGTATTAGTCACAGAGAATTGTAAATAGCAACGGCAACGGCAGCAAAAGTAGGTGTAGATGAATCAGAATGAAAATAAGGCATAATGTCTAATGAGTAATGCTGGATACATTTAGAGTTGCGTTCAATAAATGAGTTGTCCTGCTGGTGCTTATTGCAGGGGGGGGGGGGGGGTCGTGAAGTGCATCCAGAGGGAGCTGAAGGCGGGATGTGCAGCGGTGACATTTGAAACGGAACTCACAGCGGAGCTCTCCTCGGGCTCACTAGAGACAAAGTGAGCTAGATGAATGTTTTTTTTATCTCTCCATTTCCTTACATGCTCTAAATGTATTTCTGTCTTCATGATACTCAGAGTATTGGGACTGTTTGAGAAAAGCTTTGATTTCTATTTTCTTTAAGGTTTCATTATAATTTGTTCAATCATTTTGTTAACCCTTACATGTCAGGCTTATTGAGTTTAAACCATAATCTCAGAGATTAGAAAACCAACTCAAAATGAAATGCTGCATATTTTATGTAACGACATGAAGGCAACATTGTGGAACCCATGGGTCATATTAGATTGCTAGGCATTTGTCACGATGAGCAGTTTTACAGTACTCACTATACTAATTGTGTACACACTACATGTATGAAGACAGAAAACAGAGGTGGCAGACAATGAGGAGAAACAACAGGCAATTTTTCTCTTCACAGCAGTGGTGTAGTGGGTCCTAGCCTCTTTCTTCTTCTGAATTATATTCTTTTTAGAAAATAAGTCAAGTAAAAAAATGTTGCCTGCCATTATAGAGCTTTTTCGTTAGCGTTCTTGAGGGAAAGAGCTGCCGCAAAATCGCCGCGGGGTCACGAGCGTGATGACGAATCATAATTTTTTAAGGAAATCGTTTTTTTTTAAAATTATAATTACTGTGAAATGTATTATGTTTTTGTCATTATTACAACAAATACACACTTGTAACTGATAAGACTGGCAATGATTTTATATTTATTAGACTATTAAAAAAAGATCATGCTCCAAATAAGTGGGGGTACGGCGTACCCCCGCGTCCAACGCCCACTACACCACTGCTTCACAGGTGATTGTTAAAGGCAGGACTGAACCATACAGACAGGTCCTCCTCTTGAACCATAATGGCTTATTGATCCGGAAAACACATCCGCCACTCTGCTCTTAAACAATACACAGACAGTGAGCTACAGGTACGGGGACCAATTGGGAGCAAAGGGGCCAAATTGTTAGCAGAACTATTGTTTTTATGGACTTATCACAAGTTGGTTTAAGTATTTCATGATCATGTTGACTGGTAGAGACAAAGGGGGTCGGGCGGTAAGTGGAAAGTGGTTAAATCCCTAGCTCCTGTACACAGGTGTTCTCTAGCAATTCACTGAATCCAAAGCTTCTTTCAGCTCACTTTGGATTTTAGTTTAGCCTAATGGCGCATTTCCGCTACAGCGCGGAGCTGGCTTTAAGCCTGCCGAGCCGTGCGGGGCCCGTTGTTGGTTGCGTTTCCACTTCCACTTTCCGGGTCAACAACCAGGCTGAGTCGGGCTGAGTATGCTAAACTAGAGAGAGAGAATCTCTGGCAAGGAGGCCACAACTACAACAAGATGAACATATTTGACCGTGATTTAATTGTAATACACGTTTCAAAATGATGCCGAAGTAACAACATACTGATACCGGATAGTAAAAACCATGAATTAATGCTTTGACAAGACTGCAGACAGACGAAAAACCTTTTTAAATGCGTGTTTTTCTAAATGGAGATCGGCTAAGCTAACGCAGTATGCTCCGACCGTCCACACTCACAACAACGGCCTACAGACATAAATAAACCAGCGACTGTATTCGCCATGACACAGGCAGTCTGTGGTTTGTACTTGTTTGACTTTTGTCAGGTTTCTGAACAGATATGAGGAGCAGTGAGCTCTCAGGGCTAACAGCTGATGTTGTTTTTCTGGGGTTCTTATTGAAGATGACGTCACGGCTCCGCCTACACTGTGTTACTATAGATACTGCCCCAGTTCCTAAACTGTAATGGAAATGCGCCATAAAGTGAGCCAGTCCTAACAAGGCCTAACGAGGCCTAGCCATACCGAGCGAGGCCGTGTAGTGGAAATGCGCCATAAGTGAGTTCACATTTTGAAAGCCTTTTATTGCATTAGATTGTAGCAAAATGGGCTGCACAATTAAGCAACTTTTTATCGGAATCTCAATATGGACTATAGTTCATAGCTTGTAGCTTTAGGACAGTGGATATCAACTGTAACCCAATACATTAAAAACAAATTGTAATTTCATCGATTAGGACCTAATAGTATTTACCACAAGAGTAAATCATCACTGAATTATACCGTGTTGTCAGAAGTGCTAAATGCTCATACAATATGAGCTTGAAATGCTTTAATCCAGGGCAGTGAAGCAGGACCTTGGTACAATATGCATCTCAGTGTAGGTAAACCCTTTCATCCTGCAAGGTTGCTGCACTGACTCAATCAATTCACTTGGAATAGGACATTTACATTTGTATTTGAAGAATGAACAAAGCCACAGACTGAGATGAGGCAGTGGTGAGTTACTTCTTGCATCTGAAAACCAAGACGAATGACCCTACAGGTAGCAGCCAAGGCAATGCTTTTAAAAGGACCCAGTAGGAGACTGATGGGCTCTGAGTCAGGCCTCTCAGGCATCAATTAAAGCCATGCTGTGTGCTGCCCTCTACAAGCATCACCAGTCAGTCTGATGGCTTTTGGTTATGAATGCTATACAGATATGAAAGGAGGTGGGATCCACAGTTAGCCACCCATGATGAAACCTCTAAGGTGGAATCTGCCCACCCTTCAGCTCACGCACTGCCGCTCCTCCAGCCGCAGGGACAATTAATAAGTGATGCAAGAGGGAAGGATTTTAACCGATACACTGTCGGGCTGCTGCCAGCTGAGGAGAGAGACCCTGCCAAACCCACCAGGACCCCATCTCATTACGGACGGCGGCCCACGCTCCCCTTTGCGAGGCAGCTGCATTCATCAAAGCCCTGCCTCCCTTTCTCCCTCGATTGTTCTCCACGCTTCATCCCTCCGTCCCCCCCTGCATGTTTGGCTTCTCCCCCTCTGACAAGATGAAGGAGAGTAGCTGGGAGAAGTGACACACATTTAAGGAAGGAAAGGTGAAGGGGACGAGGTGGGAGTTATAAATAATAAGGAAACAACAAAATAACTATGTGTGGTGCTGCCCTTGTAAATTGTCCGCATGTATTAAAGTGTAAGGGTTAATAATACATGTCTTTTAAGTGAATCCCTCCTGCTCCATGGCTAAATGACGCTCTGCGTGCTAATAGAACCATCCTTCGGGCAGCAGAGCGGAAACGGTGGAAATCCAAACACCATGACGACCTTCTAACCTATCACGCTCTCCTCTCCTCTTTCTCTTCTTCGATCTCTCAGGCGAAAAGCACTTTCTTTCAAGATAAGATCCAATCTTCCTATTCCAATCCCAAAAAACTATTTTCCATCTTCCCCACCCTCTTGGACCCCCCCAAAGCCACTTCCCCCTCCTCCCTGCTGTCAAGCGACTTTGTTAACCACTTTGAAAAAAAGGTTGATGATATTCGCTCTTCTTTTTCTGACTCACCTTTACTCACCGCTGGGTCACCAGACCCACCCTTCACCCACACACTGACCTCCTTCTCCCCTCTCTCTCCAAGTGAGGTTCTTACCCTCATTACCTCTGCCCATCCTACCACCTGTCCTCTGGACCCTATCCCCTCAAACCTTCTTCAGACTATCGCTCCTGATATTCTACCGTTTCTCACCCATTTCATCAACACTTCTCTAACTTCTAAGTTAGTGTGAAGGGTAGGAGAGTAACATGGACTGGCGAAAAGCAGGTTTCGCTGAATCGTTATTCACGCAAGTTTGGTTGTTTTTAGTTTGAACGCGCGCGCGTTGTGTTAGTATATCGGATCGGCGACGTATGCCAAAGGGTATCCTCGATTTTGTCAAGTCACGAGTGAGTTTGGGGGACGCGAAATGCTGGATTCGGTCGAGGAATATAATCAGATGATTCACGGATGGACGAATCGATGTAGAGAGTCAGCGAGCTTACACATCAGCTTTCTCTACTCAAAGTCAGACGAGCTGACACTGTCGAAGACGACAGAGACTGAAAGTGACCGCTGTGCGGAGTGAGAGGTGGTAAAAAAGGAGCTCGGGCTGAGCGTTTGGGTCACAAAAACGACTGACCCTTAAGCCAGGAGGGCGTCGACGCGCCAGCGGCGGCTCGGACAGAGACCGGTCGGACGGCTCGGCCGGCACGCGGACATGCGGTCGGACGGCGTGAGGCAAACGTCAGCCAAGATCGAAGGCCTGGCGGGGTCCGCGGTCGCGCCGGCGGCCGGCCCACGAGCCCGGTAAGAGCGCTTTCCAACTTCTGGTCTGCTCGGCGACGTAAGACCTACTGACGTCCCAGCCTACCGTGTACGTCCATCTTCCTGGTCGGTCCTCCTCAACGTCATCAATTGCGGCACTCTGGCGGCCTGCGGAGCCGGTGTTGGCTTGGACGCGACGAGAAGACGCGCGGAGGCCGGACGCCCTTGGCGGATTAGGGAGGACTGAATCGAACGATGTGGTCTCACGAGAGAGCGTCGGGCGAGCGATGCGGTCTGGTTAGCGGAAGGGGGCACGGCGGCGGTGGCAGAAGCAAGAGATGGCCTGTGTGGGTGTAAGGAACGGAGCGGGCGCAGCGGGGGGCCGCGCGCGGGGGCTTCGCGACGGCGACGGCGCTGGTGAGAAAGAGACTGGCGCGTGTGTGCGGCAAGCGAGAACAGTGCCAAGCTCGGAGACGTGCAGCACGGCGGTGCGGTCGGACTCTCTACCAGTCGGATGCTGTTCGTCTCTACGCACGCTGCTGCGACTCCAGAAGACTCGCGCCCTTTCCGTGTCTTAATCAACCACACAGCAAGGTCGCATCGTCGGAGCAGTACTTTTTGGTAGCGTCGCGATTACTGTCTACGGCTTGCTCAAACACATGTTCCTCTTCTCCTCCCCTCCGCGTTCTTCTGTCTCGGGACTCCCTGAAGACATCAATTAACTCGTTCTCCCAGGCCTGGGCTGGAGAGAGGTTCCATTGGGACCATCCACGCCAGAAACTCCATACTCCGATCTCCTCTCCCTTTGGCACCGTATCGACTTTGAGGTTCAAGGAACCTCTCACGGCTTCCTCCTTAGACTACTAAGTGGAACAGTCTTTAACGTCGTCTTGTCAAAGGTTTTCCTACTACCGTCTCCTCTCCCTACGGACGAATCGTCACACCGTCAAGGGAGTCTCTGTCGTTCCTCCCGTCAAAGGACAACTCACCTGCGACCGGAACTTTCTTTGTCTTAACAACGCCTTAGGTCTTCAAACAAGACTACCTCTATTGTCCCTCTCAACAAATTTCGTCACGCAAGTCACAAAATCTGTCCTTCGGCCCCCTCTCTCTGTCCGGACATTCAAATATTGTAGCCCTGCCCAACTCTCACCCAAAGAAATCCTCTCCCAAATGAGAACGGAGGAACTCTTACAAAC
>NW_011333040.1:22356767-22378504 GCF_000735185.1 Notothenia coriiceps
GGCGGGGGGGCATTATAGAGCAAACCTTATACTCCTTTACTTGACCGCCGCCGAGAGGGGGGGTCGAACGGTGTGGGCCAAACGTTAACCGATGCGCGGAATGTTTGACCCCCGCCCCTAAACCGTATTTGCCCTAAATTAACCGGACTTGTAGAAAGTTGAAAACTACGGCTATCTTTACCGAGCACTACGGAACGTTTCGGTACGGTACCCGAGGGCGTTGTTTACTTCAAGCCGCTTCTAATTTTTTAGAAGATGCAGTGGCGGTAAGTTCACTTACCCGGGGGCTTCCGCAACTTTCGGGGTAAAACGCTATGGGACATCACACTCGCCCGGGCAATCTATGGTGTAACGTTTACTAGTAGACTGTAAGAGAAGTCTCAGTGTCTGTCAAGCCGACGAAAGGTAGGGGTCCTTTCGTACGGTTACACACAAAACGTACAAGAAAACACCAAAAATTACTTTGTGTGACTTCCGTTTTAGTTGTACGGAGTACTATGTAAAGTGTTCCTATAACAGACTTGGAACGCTATCGGGGGTGGTAAACAACGGATAACACCGGCGGAATTATTTATAAAGTTGTAACAGTACAGGGGGTTTAGATCTACATCAATACAATTTTTTTTCTAGTTTATACTAATAAGAAAATGGGTGACTCTTAGTAAAAACCGTGACTTTACCTGATGTTGACTGTTTACGGATAATTAAAATTGTCAGGATTCATTCGTACTGTGCTTCATTTATTTTGTTTCGAAAACTTCCGGGTCCGTGCGGGGTACAAAGAATTAATGTTTCTAACTACGTTTGAACACTGACGTCCAGGTACACAAAGTCGCACCTTTAATGTCCCCGTACATTTTTTTTCGTGTAAAGAACACTGCCGTTGTTGCACATTTCGTTACTTTTTGTGAGAGGAACCTGGAACTCTAATTAAAGTCGACTCCGTGTGCAAGCTGGGAGAGCCAGACCGCAGTTCATTTCCTCATATTCCAAACGAGATATTACGGTAGCAAATCACCCGGTTCTTTATGACCAGAACTATTTACCGGGATACAAACCGGAGGAACCAGGCATGGAGGGAGGTGGCAGAGACAGTGGGTGAAACTGGTAGGTTTTCGCCTGTTTGGAGAGTTTATATCCAGTTTACTTCGTTTTAACATTGCTATTGCTTTGTATGTCGGGGGCGGGAGATTCATGTGATTGGTTGTTGGTCGCGGCTCGCAAAAAATCGCCAAGCTTCAGACACGCCCAGCTTCAAGATCTTTTGATGCCTGTAGTGTAGACGGGCCGTAATGGTAAACAACTCTTTGGCTAGATCTCTGCTGGGAAAAAAAACTTGATTATGTGACCATTAAAGTTCGTAAATAGATTCCCAGAGTTCACATTTGCATCACAAAGGCCGAGCAGGGAGGAGCAGCTTTGTGGCAACAGTACACTATGTTGGCAGAGAAACCTGATTACTGACCAAACATATTTAAAACAAGGCATTAACATTTCTCACAACAATCCGATTCCTAAGTCTGCTGGCTCACTATTATAATTATCCTTAGATCAACTGTCATTCAAGGGATTTACTTATACATTGATAAAGTGCCATCTTCACTAGCTCAAGCTAAAACTCCCCAGATATAAAAGGGCAAAACTGAAACTTTAATACAATGGGGACACTTTAGGTTACTTCACAGCTCTAAGACTTAACAATACTGTACATCATGGCTTGAATAGAGTTGATTAAGCATCTGCACACCTACGAATGTGTTGTCAATGTGGACGTGTGGCTTTAAAGTCCTCTACACATGGATCAATTCCTATTGTGTGTGTAAGACAGAAAGGGATAGTTGCTATAAAAGGATGAATTCCAATGAGCTTAGTATCGGGGCAGACAGTGTGTGGTTTTGTAAAGAAAAACGCTGACTGCTAGTGTGATAAGTTTCAACTACCTCATGCAAAAGTCTGGTGCTGAAGAGGTAAACTGGCAACAATGCTTTGAGGCTAATCGTGGTGGGGAAAAAGTGAATAGGCCAGCTAGACACAGTCCAAACAAATCCTCTAGAGAAGCTAATCCTGTGAGTGGATGAGCCTTTACAGGTGACGTGACTAAAACTGAGATAAATAGCTTCACCAGTGTCATTAAACCAAAAAGAGAGTACGTTTAAAATGTTGATATGAACTGAAGGCCATTGCATGAGCTAACATAGCTGTACATGTGTTGGCTCCCTCCCTCCCACTGCTTGTTATGTTGCTAATCAGTACACTTAACTTATTACATGACATTCACGTTATCTTTTACTTCCTACAGTCCTTTCTTTAATTATTTAATCACTGTTCAACGATAGTTTGCTAGCTAATATAACCAAGGATGTATGAAGAAATATAGCGTTGAAGGAGGGACCCCGTTCATTTCTATGAGTTGTTCAGTGGCGCATGAAGCCATATTGCCCTGAGCAAAAGTACCCGGATTTGGGCCGATAGAGCATGCGCAGTAGAGTTTTCCCTTAAGCTTACATTTTGTATATTGTTCTGTGGTCTGTTTTTCACATACTTGTTTATTTTTGTACATGTTAACGTACTTGGCAATAATAAAACCGACCCTATTGCAAGTCAATGGGGAAAAAGTACTTTGGGCCTGTGACGTAAATTGTAGTACCACGTTTTGGCCCCTGTACAAAAATATGCTTCAATGTCCGGCACTTCAGTGAGTTAGCCATTTAGCTTCTCATGCTACTTCCTGTTCCTCCACTTGCTAAAATGACTAGCTTCACATGTCAGCTGGAGAATGTGGGGATTTTGAGGCAATTTAGCTTTGAATCAAAACGACAGTGTGACACAAACACTGACAACTTACACAGTATCTATATCAGTATAACGCAACATGGTGGAAGTAGTTAGATTTAAACCGAGCAGTAAACTCACTTTCAGCTTCACATTGCACGTGGGCTATAGAACCTGTGACGTGAAAGCTGCCTTGCGCGCGCGGCCAGGCTCGGTAGCTTAGCTGCTGCTAACACGATTTCACCAACTGACCGAACTTGTGAAATCCACCCCGTTTATTGTGGTTCTCTTACCTCTGATTGCTTCCTGACGTCGTTGTCAGGGCTCATCAGGTTGCCCAGCAAGAGGTAGAACTGCTGCTGCTGCTGTTCCGCCATTGCAGTATAGATCCCAAAAAAAGACAAGCCGGGTGGAGAAGCGGCGAATTGAGCCCCGGCAGAGCCTTGCTTTCTGCTTCGGTCACACAATGCTCCTAACGTCCCATTGGCTGTCTTTACTAAGTCCACTCGTCACTGATTGGACCAGACGCCTGGGTCGAACGCAGCCTGTTGGCTCTCGATGGTTCTGAGTTCCTATTGGCTGGAATCCACACAGAAAAAGGGAATGCGTCGTTCCTGCTGAGTTCATAATGAATTACTAAAGCGCGGGAAATGACCACATCAGGACTTGCAAAATAATAGTAGTGCTGTGCTGTTGTGAATGTCTATTTGCAGTGATAGAAAGTAACTAAGTAAATGTACTCAAGTACTGGACTTTAGTTCAATGATGCTGTACTTGAGTATTTCCATAAATGCAACTTTAGAAGTATCCTTCACTACATTTCAAAGGGAAGTGTTGTACTTTTTGCTCCAACACCTTTATTATATTTGACAGTTAGCTTAATTACTCAGTGGTTGATAACACAACCAGCAATTTCACTTAAATGCTATAGGTGTGTTTTGCCACTGGACTTCTTTTTAATTAAGTATAGTTTGAATGAAGACCTTCAACCTGCAATGGAGTATTTTCATATAGTACAATTAATACATTAAAAGGTGGCCTATCTCATTACTTAATCCACCTCATATTGTTTATGACTTGTTTATGAAATAGAATACCTAGACAAAACAGAAGAGTATAAATGGAGTAATAAAAATAATTATGTATTATTTCTGCTCGTATTTGAATCTATATCATGCTCATTACATATGTGATGGTCCTCATATATAAACATATTTCCCACATCATTTACATAACTAAATAAAGGTGTGTTAACAGCATATGGAGTGGAGTGTGCACAGCATGTCCCAGTAGGTGGCAGCCAAGCTTTTCTTTACAATGATTTTTGCAATGCATATCCAAGAACCCTTTTAACCTGTGCTCATGAAATCACCTGTAGCTGTATGTGCAGGTCATATAGGCGGCAACATATCCAGAAGACATTTGGTGAACCCCGCCCAAGATGTTTAGTAGATGTTTGTCTTTTTGTTGTCTTAAATTATATATGTCAATATCATTGCCCACTTTCTTTCTAATGCAATGCATGAAATGATCAACTGTAGGCTATTATTGTAACGTTAGTGTCAAGGCTATGCTGTATATTTGTATCATCTTTCTGCAAACTGGTTAAGGATAAACTTCCTCTATTGTTATTAAAACAATCGCTGCTTATTTACATGCAAAAGGTACTCCCAGTTGCTCTAACATACATCTTATCTTAGGCTGCTGCAGAGTTTATTACACATTGCGTCCCCTCTCTGGCTCCTGACAGCACCCCTGCTGGTCTGAATGAAGCTTGTTATTTGCACTCAGATCCGCTGCAGCCAGACCTCTGGATACCGTGAACCTGCACCATCTCCGTCTGAAACTCGACAACTTAACCAGCTGCAGGACACAATGCACCAAAAGTGAAAGGTAAGCTCGAGATTTACTTAGTTATAATTCACTTTGTATCATTAGAAAGCTTGCAAAAGATAGAAGCCCACTTTCAATCTTTTTTGTTCCATTTTGCCTCGATGTTGATTGAATTTACACCGATCTCCGTTCAAAAATTAAGTTGTAATTGGTGCTCAGGTTGAAAACACTTTTGAGCTTATAACATTTAACAAATCTAAAATCAGGATGCACACTTTACTCCAATGCACATCCACCAAGCAGGACTTAAAGAAGTTTCGTTTATTTCTCAAAAAAACATCGTTACGAATGCAGAAATAAAAACTTGCAAAATGCTAATATCTTTAAGTGAACTTGCATTGCATCGCTAACGATCCGTAATCAACCAAACAGTGCTTTAAATATCAACTTCTTGACGCTGCATTACAGTGTAAGATGTGCAGAAAAGTAGTTTTGCATCATAATTAATGAACAAAACAACTTGCTGATTGACGATCAATTAACTGCCACGCCACATTTAAATAGAGATTGGTACACCTCTTTTAGTTTTGGTTTGCAAAAGTGCAATAACTATTATTAACAGTTTGTACTTTAATAATGACAACATCAAGATGTATCCTTTGCATGATAATATAAGTCGAGCTGTTCATGATAGAGCAAATTAATAGAGTTGTTTCAGTATTTTCTTTTAGATTTCAGATAGATTTGTGTGTCCATTCTCATTCCTTGTCAATCATGTGTGTATTGAGATCTGATTGAGACCCTTTTTTTATATGCCTGCTTATACAGGCACAATAATAACAGGCAGAGCAGTGGAGCAATAACACCTTTACTTTAATGTTTATTCAATTATTTAAAGCTTTTTTTGAAATTCTTACTGGTGTGTGTGCTACTTACTTTGTCAGGTTATATAATCTTTAGTCTTTCCTCCCCTACATTGTTTTTGAAAGTAGATAATGAAACACACAACACTCAACTTTAATCCGTTATGTTTCTCTTTGTTGTCAGTTTCTCATACTGCAGTAAAAGAGGAAACATATATTTAGAGATTTAAAACTGTTCAACAACGAGCATTCATGTAGAAAATATCAGATGTATTTACGAATAGTTTATAATTAAAGACATTACTTTACACTAGACTTATTTATTGTTTTATTTTCCGCCACTTTTTAAACTTCAGCTCACGACCTGACTGGAAACACAGCCCTCACTACATACAAGGTCTTACTGCTGCTAATAAATAACCCCCTTAATGGCAGTGGCATTAAATCATTAAACTGGACGCCTGAGAGTGTTACCCAGAGACCCCACTTACAGAAGAGGTCAGGCTGAAATGGAAAAGGAGAGGAAGATGGATGAGGAGAAAAATAGTTTATTGCTGAGGATCTGATGGACAGACTCTGAGACTGTGTGTGTGTGTGTGTGTGTGTGTGTGTGTGTGTGTGTGTGTGTGTGTGTGTGTGTGTGTGTGTGTGTGTGTGTTTGTTTGTGATTTACCTTAATTTATTCAGGGAAAGTTGTGTTTTTCCCGGAAGAAACGCCCCGCAGAAAACCACAGTCTTCCTGCAAAGGTGTATAGGTGTACAGTATGAGATTCCCCCATCTAGCACTATGGTTATAGTACCATGAAAGTAGACAGTTACTGGGAGAAGTAGAGCGCTAATTAATGTTTAATTTAAACTTACAACCTGTCAATCATCATGTGAGTGACATTTTTGTAACGCTAACCCTAACCTTGACAAGAAATACCTCAAACCAAGATCTCTAATTCCTACCTTTCTATTTCTATACAAGTAAATCAACATAATATGAAGTGTAAATAAGAGGTTTAGACACCTTTGGACAGCGGTGTTAAGTCAGGCTATTCATGTTCTGCCTCTACGCTAAGCTATAGGCTAATTCAAAATATAATATTTGGCATAGTTCTTCTCAGATTACCATTTTTCCCAGAGTGTCAAATAGTCCAGTTAACCAAGATAGATGCATGTTATTTCTTAAGTTTCCTCACTGGTGTGTGTGTGTGTGTGTGTGTGTGTGTGTGTGTGTGTGTGTGTGTGTGTGTGTGTGTGTGTGTGTGTGTGTGTGTGTGTGTGTGTGTGTGGCTCTAAGTAGGTCATGATTAGCTGTGAGATGTAATGCTGGTTATGCAGGCAAGTAGCTTTTATTGTTGCACCAACAGCAGGATGAGGATTTACAGGTTTTCTGTCATAAGTTACTGCTTTTCTGCGGTTAAACGGTAAATGAACTATTTCTCTTTTTAGTATTTGCATTTATAATGTGTCAGCAGCTCTATAAAAGTAATACTTAGGGCATATCTGGTGCAGTTCTGCCTCAAAAGGATCACCTGTAGCACCAGAAGTTTCCTGAAATAGCCCTCAGATCTCTGAGGACTGGAGCCATTATACATTTACTTCCAGAACCTTCCATCATTACTTCACAATAATAGACCTTAGTAATAATAGAGCACTATTACAATTGTATTGATCCTCCTTTTATATTTGGAGTTGAGTTAGCAGTAGAAGAACCCAGAAGAATCCCTGTGGATTTATTTTCGTGAGCTATGTTTGCTTTTACATTAAAATGTCACTGGGCTCACAAACATGTAGAATATATTTCCTCTCTCGTAAAACTTTTCCTTTAAATTACCCATTTTAAACATCCATGTTTACTTGCAAGTTGTCTTCTTCTTGCACTTTTTGGCACATTGCTGAATTGTTTTGACCCATTTGTTACTTGTCGATCAGTGGGGAAGTGAGAAACCGTTGTCAGGAATGTGTTCCACATTAATATATTTAAGGACGCACGCTTATAGCTATACTCAATGTGCAAAAATCCACCTTTATTCGAAACATAAGTACAATATATTGCATCTCTCATGTGCTATTTTTTGTCGCTTTTACATCTTAAATACATACACAAGATTTAGTTTCATTTTTGCCTTGAACACATGCTAATTCTAACTATGAATAAATACAGGAAACAGACTAATCTCTGATGTATTTATAATTACCACTTTTGGGTTTGCAACTAATAAACAATAATAAATTATTCATATATTCTGCACTCCAAACTGTCAGGGCTGCTTTCAATGGACATTTCAGTTTCAGGTCGATATTTGAAGGAAGTCAAAAGAACAGTAGTGATTTATTTACGTGTGCAATTTCAGTGTCAAACGTCTTGATAGCATACTTGCCAACCCTCCCGATGTCACTGCCCTCTCCCGGTTTCCTGACTTTAATACAGCTACACCATTGTTTGGTTCCCATGGTAGCGCGTCTCTTTAGCAGCAAAATGCTCCCGATTTCTGAGGTCTCAAGGTTGGCAAGTATGCTAGGTTTACAAATAATTTGCTCTGGTGGTTAATGGTGCATACATACACAGTCAAAGGAATTACGGATATATGAATTATATATAATTAACTATTTTAAAAAACAGTTTCAAAAACGATTTGAAATACAAATAAAAGTCAGTACCATAAGAATGCAATGATTCCCTCTGAAAAGTGATGTATGTTTAGTTTATCAGAATGGAAGTTGAACTGTTGATGTGGCTCAGTGGCTGCTGGAGGACAGGTGAATATCCAGTACAGTGTCCTACAGCCCCCCCGTGCCCTGTCTCGTCTCATCTCTGTGTTCTCTCTGCCCCCCCCAGGCGCCCTGATGCACGAGCTGTCTAACGACGGGGCCCGGCATCAGTTTGAGTGTTACCTGGAGGAGATGGTGCTGCCGCTGATGGTGGCCAGCGCTCAGAGCGGGGAGAGGGAGTGTCACGTGGTTGTGCTGACCGACGACGACGTGGTGGACTGGGACGAAGAGTACCCCCCCCAGATGGGAGAGGAGTACTCTCAGAGTAAGAGGCTGTCAATGATCCCAGACCTGTTTATACTCAAATGAACCCACAGGTGTTCTGTAGCAGCAGCTTCTTTTATGAAAGTCAGCTGTAGGCGTCAGCACTTTCTGCGCCTGCTGCACCTACTGCACACGCAGAGAGAACTACAGATCTCTCTACAGATCTCTCTACAGATCTCTCTACAGATGACAACAAGAACATGTCTACTAGAAAGAGGAGTAATGGGACTGTATCCACAGCAAATGTGGCAGAAGTTTTGAAATCTTAATTATTCCTTTTTGCAGATGACTTGTGCGTTGGTCAAAACAATCCAACAATAATTAAATCAGCCTTTTACAGTGAAATGTGTGAATAAAGCTTACCAGAATTCTAAATTGTACATAGTTAAATCATATTTTAAGTCCGATAATAAATACTAATAATTACAATTGATATAGTGGGCCCTGTACAAAAACGTTTTGGATGGTTTTGTTACTTTTGACAAGAATGATTACTAAGGCCCAGACCAAGATGATATACATGTAAGGGATTTAATCAGTCAGCTAAAAAGAATTCCATTCTGAAATATTTATTCTGAGGAAACTCAATGCCTTCTAAAGTATCCAGCTTCAGCGGCTATTTAACCATGCATCCTCTCAGAGGCTGTCCAAGGATTTCAGACTCAAGATGGTTCCCTTCCAACCACTAGGAGAAGGCTGCAACAACTTTCATTAAACTGCTTATTTCCACTGTCAGACATGTTACCAGAAAATAAAGATTCAGTTAAAACAGAACATATGTTGAAAGTCAAGAAAGATATTAAAGAACTGACATGTCACTGCAAGAGGCTGCAGAAAAGTTTAGCAGACTTCAAAGGACAAAAATACAACTTCCTTTAACAACATGAGGTCCTTCAACCTGAACACAACAGAAGAGGTCAGTAGAATAAAAAAGAAAACCTTAAAACAACTAAAGCCTTTGTGACTTGTGATGATGAAACAAACACCAACAAAGTCTAGGGGATTGTATTCAAAGGTCAGCCCAGACCTTAAAGTGAATTAGAGGGATGAGTAGTAACCAATGGGTCGAGAGCTACAGACAGGGTTGGGAAAGTGGACAATATTTAAAGACTATGAAAGTATTGACATTTATGTGCGGTTTGATAACAACAATACAAACCTTACGTGGAGCGTTCATCTACTGAATGTCTCTTTTTCTTCACAGTCATCTACAGCACCAAGCTGTACCGCTTCTTCAAGTACATCGAGAACAGAGACGTGGCCAAGTCCGTGCTGAAGGACCGAGGACTGAAGAAGATCCGGCTGGGCATAGAAGGTACTGGGTCTTTAAGTAAAACGTATTATCACACTCGTAAATGTGACTGAGCCGGGGCGCCCTGCTACAGATTAGGACTGCATGTCCCCATTCATGCAGAAAGAGGAAGGTCAGGCTACAAAACATGTTAGTTAAGTGTTCCTGGTTAAAAAGAAAACAGAAAAATACAAAGGTGTAATGTGATTATCAATCAAACACTATAGCGATCATAAAATAAAAATAATAACAACAAATGATGCTTGATTAGAATAATTGTACAAAGGCCCTTTTGTGAGAGTCAGGCTACTAGTTAGAGGTCTGGTAATCCACAAAGTAATCCCAACTCCCTAGAACCACAGGTCCTCTCCCCCTCATTCTTGCCTCATATGATGCTGTTTCACTCATCAGAGCCTTCCTTTCGTGACATGTTGGCATTGTGGGTGATTTCCAGTGTCTCAATATAATTCCGGCAGCTGAGGTTATCCATCCATTAAAACTGAATGAGCACGTATTTTTGTCAGTTTTGGAATTTCTGTTTTAACGCCCAGTAGGCATAAACGTAGGGATAATGGCAAGGATATTCCTACCCATGCCTCTAAGAATTCCAACACTCTTTGCCAAAATGGGTTGGCCATAGAACATTCCCATTGAGATGTACACATGTGCCCATCTCTTTCTTGCATTTCCAGCATGTGTTGGTATTCATTAGGCCTATTTTGAAAAGCCTAAATGGTGTAGAGTTTTATACTGAGTGAATTAACCTCTAGTTTCTTTAATATATTTACCGTTATCAGTCAGAATCTGTTTCCAAGTATCTCTAGAGGTTAATTCACTCAGTATAAAACTCTACACCATTTAGGCTTTTCANATGTAGATGGTTAAAATCCACAAGTGATATGATAATACTGTACATAAACAATTATGAAACCTGGAATGAGCATAATTAGGTGCCCATTTATTCTGCTATTAGGATTGCATTTGTTATAAACAGATAAATACCACACCATGTTTCACCTAGGTTTTACTGCTTGGGGGGGTGCTGCCTGAGCGGGGGGGGGGGGGAGCTGAAGGAAGGGTTATTGTTTCTAGGGTAAACTAAACTCACAACTTAAAATGAAAGCGTTTAGTTTATTTAATAAAAGAGCACATGTTCAATTTGAAAAGTGACAGTAGTTATAGATTATTTGCAATTTGGAGCTAAATAAACATTAAAAGTATTTTTTTTTAAAAAGACAAGATTTTTAAACACCTTGAATTTCAGGGGGGACGCGGGGCTCCGTTGGCGGGGCTCGCGGGGCTCCGTTGGCGGGGCGCAGCGCCCCTCCAAGACAATGGTAGGGGAAACACTGAACACTATACTGGAGCCACCTGGAGCAATGGTAACAATGCCTTCTTTTAATTGTCTTCTGGAAAATATAGAACCAACTCACACTCAAAGTGATTTGTGTTGACCAAAGCGATGGTTATAAAGTGCCTTCGTGTCATTAACGGTGTCCCTACTCTGCAGAAGTGTCTGTTTTCCATCACTTCTGCAGACTCACTGCTCACTTTAAAACCTATGCCCATACATAGATAGTTTACCGTCACTCTTTCTTCACTTTGACATTTATCACTTGCATGTGATTTGTTGCAGGGGCGTCAGTTAAAGAAAATGCGAGGCCTGTATAGGAGAACTGTTCCTGCTCTGCATATCCATCAAATGGCCCTCTCTGCAGAAATATAGTTTATTAGAATGCTTTGATCGTTTCTCTCAAGCGTTCTTCTTCAAATTCAACTTTTTTATTATAGAAGATAACAGGTTTTACACTTTAGAGCTGGGTTAGCAAATCTCCAAGTGGTTTTGTTGTGTGATGCACTCTTAAGATTTTAAAGCATGCTTACAGAATAAAAGCAACATGGAATTTGAGACTTTTTTTTGTGAGGCTCCCTTTTTCTATTTCAAGAACTTTCTATTCAAGCACTCTTGGCTTTGTCTTCTGACGAACTGAAGAACGTTGCAGTCTTTCAGGAGCCAAAGCGATGGCCCTCCCACGGTGAGTGTGTCACTCCGATACCTTTAACCCACACTGCTTATTTATGAATGAGCTGATTCGATGGAGAGTAAAGCATGGGTGAAGCTCTTTTGTGACCATGTGACCACTGAGCTTACTACAGGGCAGCCACACTGACACTGTGAAGGTGCTGCTTCTCCTTCTGTCACCATGAGTAAAATCTCTTCAGTCGTTTCATACAAAACAGCTTTTATAGGGAATAACGAGTCGTGATCTGACGACAATAGGTGCACAAAGCCCTGGAAACCGCTTAATAACACGTCCAGCGGGATTACACCGGCTACAAACTGCGCATGCTGAGCCTCTGGTGTTAAGTGAGCGTCATTAAAATCCAGACAAATCCTCTTTGCCGAGGTGATATATGACAGGGAAATTAATTACACGTAATTATTCCCTCATTCAGACGCATTGTAACGTGTTCCTCCATGGCACCCAAAATAAAAGGAGGGGGTCCAGCGTTTGACCTTTATATATCAGCCTCTTGTCTAAACTCTCGTGTACTTGGACTTCATCCAAAAATCATTAAAGAAACAGTGAACCCCCCCCCGTCCCCCGTCCTGTCTCCTACTCTGAAGAACCTTGGATTCCTTTCTCCACTTCCTCCTTAAATAACTCACACAACAACAACTTCTACTAAAATCTCTGGAGCAGCAGCAGCAGCTCCTGCGTTCACCTTTAAAGTATTAATATTAACGCAGCAGTTCATTCAGGGCAAACGGACACTGAGAGGGCATCCAAAGTCTTTCCATCAAAATATTCAGAGAGGACCATTTCCGAGGCAGTGTTCTCAGCTCCTTCCTACCGGGGTGAATGGCCTCTCTGTGCAACCTGCCAACTATCTGCCAATGGCTGCTCTCTTTTACAAGTGAATAGACTGAGTTTAGACACAGTTAAAAAGACACACTAACGTGCCATGGCTGCGCCACAATGGCCGCTCGGGTAATTTGCCAAACCTAATGATGCCGGTTTGGCCCCGGCTAGAGGAGGTAGAGAGCAGGAATCCTAAAGAGGCATGCAGCTGCAGAAATCCCTCTCCTCCTATCTCCTGCTCTCATCTCGTCTCCCTCTGCGCTCTTATCATCAGCTGCATTTATTCTGCTTTCTGCACGGAGACACAACTGGGGCGAAGAAGCAAATGCATGGCTTCTGCACTCCCTGAAAACTTGGGCGATATTAAATACAACAACTTGCAATTAGCTTAGCTTGTTTCGTTTGAGCTCTGCCCCCAAGTGGACACACAATTCAAGCTGCATTCATCACAACACTGATGTAAAGTTCTGAGTCAAATAATGTTTCTCCTAAAACTTGAATGAACAATACTCAAAGTTAATAAATAAGGTTTAGCCTCTAAATATGAAATGTTACTATTTGTTCTCGGTTTTATATCAGATGAAAGTGAATATCTTTGGGTTTTGGACGAACAAAAGAAGAAATGTAACCTTGGACACTAAGAAATCAGACTTAAAACTGCAGACAACAGCTGACTGCGCTCTGATCTTAAACTGATGCTTGCTTTCCTGCACAGAGCCTACAAACCGTCTACTGTCATCACATGACTGATGCTCCATGTTTAGGTCGTGTGATGACAACTGAGACATCTCCATGACAACCATGCAAACTCCATATGGCGAGAAAGGCCAAGAAAAAAATTATATAAGTTCAAAAATGTTCCCAAGGCTGATAAATGTAACATCTGAGAGGCTTTAAAAACAGTAAACATAATAAGCTTCACAAATGTTGTTTGATGCATAGCACATTTTTTTTATTAATAAGCTATTCATATTTAAATGTGTGTTTTGTCATGGTTTTTAACTCCCTCAGCTGTGATCTAAATCTCTCCTCACATTTATTAAAAGTGTCTTCAAGTGTATTTTCTGCTCGGTAGTTCAATGATTAATCCATCACAGCTAATTGGTGCGGTTGTCATGGAGAAGGCTCCCATGAAATGAAGTCCTAAGCATATGTGTGAAAAATATTTGAATGCCAGACATGATTAATATTTTCAGCAATGGCTCATCACACCCCACCCTCCATAGAAATAACCCAAAAATAATTACAGATTTGTAAGTCAGCCTTGATTAACTGTGAGGAGAGCCAGCCCTTATTTGGGGGAAACAAAGAGAACAATTGTTTGAATATAAATTGCCAGGTACTAGTCAGAAATGTTCATCAGTATCCCAACGTGCAACATGTGGCTGGACAATTTCTCATCTATATAATAGTGAGGTTAAAGTCATTCAGACATCATTTTAGGATCCAGACTGAGGCTTTTGATTCTCCGTCTCCCCTCGGCTTTCCTCTCCCCAAACCATCCCCATGACAGTTTCAGCACTCGGATGGAACAAAGGAAATATCCCATACACATTACCTGAGCCCCCCTCCCACCCCCCTAATGTTAACACATGTCTATTCACGCTACATGTAGTCTCCAGAGACAGAGAAGAGGATGGGATTCAAAAGAGGGCGGGGAGAGGTTGAGGGTCACGTTATACAGATCATTAAAGGAGAAATTATCCTGCAAAAATACAAAAAAGCAGCCACACAAAAAAGTGGGCGACTTAGACACAAAGACAGAAAGGACAGCACAAAAGAATAAGTAATTGCAACCTCCACATGGCTTTTATACGCGCATTAACACACACAGATATGCAAGGAAATAAACTCACTTGTTCACCATCACCAAACTGATCCAAAGCAGCAGATCCTTCACATGGTGAGAGGGAGAGGCATGAGAAACAAGAGAAGTTGTTACACACCGACACACAGTGGCACGCTGACCAGAGTGTGTGTGTGTAGGGAGGTGCAGGGGGGAGTAAAGGGGTGTGTGTGATGCAGGGGGGGAGAGCAAAGCATTCCTGTTTGTGCAGAGCAAACTTAACTCTGAATAGAGAGGGATGTCTGCCCTGTGCGAGGGTGTGCTTCTGTATTGTTGTGCTTGTTAGATAAGATTTTGGTTGAGAAATTCGGTCATTAAGTTTGTAATTGACCAAAACTGCCCAAAAAATACTGAAATGTATTTAAAATGTCAAAAGATCTCCTTCAAGACACCTTGGAGTCAATTTGCACTGGACACATAGACAGCTTGTGTCCTTACATTGAAGTTTTAAATGTGACTGTATTTCATTGTTTCAAAATACCCACTTGCAGAATTACCCTCATTAATTTATGATGCGTTTAGCACAGTAGTCAGATCAGGATATCTTGGATAAAAGCCCTTTTTTGTTCCAATTCAACAGCTTTTTGAGCAAACTATTGGCCTCTAGTTAAGTGCATACGAGGGGATCTGAGGTCACTCCTGAATCGTTTGGATACAAAGTGAGTCTTGGTGTTCGTCGAGCGCAGCTGCGGTCTCATCAACGTGCAAATGAACGAGGAGGCAGAGTCAATAACAAACGCAATTAGCTCAGACAAACATTTTGTTTGCAGAAAACCCAGTCCTGCTGGCCATCACAGATGATTGGAGGGCAGCAGAAAAGTGTTTACTGGAAAATGTAATTGAATTTGACCAATCAATGAGAAAAAACGTAGGCTATTTGATGAGTTTAACGTACTTAGGCTCTTAAAGTTCATTTGAATACTACTTTATAACTTCACAGATACATTATTTTCCTTTTCGGTTTGTTCGTTGAGTGATATTTACTTCAGGATGCAAACACAGTAGGTGGCATGCTGACATTGTGCCATCACTGAATGCAGCATTCACAGTAAGAAGCTAAACTAAACGCCAGGAAAAGGAAGGATCAGGTTTAGCCTTTATTTATATTTACAACAAAGTAGAGAGCTATTTTAGATTTCCTAAATAACAAAGCATCACTTCAGATTCTGTGTCAAAGTAGTCGAAAAATGATGGGGTTTTATCACAGATACACTTGTACCCAAGGTCAAAACTCAACTGCCGAAGACAGATGTAAACGTTTTTCAAAAATGCCCTCCGGAGCGATACATCTGAATTAATATTTTTACCATCGACTTTCTTTTATAAAACAATAAGGTAAGCCTGGCCAAGGACGGAGATATGTTCGCATGATCCGTTTAAACTCATGTTATAATATTGCTTAAAGGTCAACTGTTGGTTTATTTAACATGTATTATTAACTCTTACTGGTTGGTTGCTTTTAATCCAACTTCTAATTGGTTTGTGTGTACTATTCATGTGTCTGTTGTTAATTGTGTTTACTTATGTCTCATGCTTTTGGCTGACGTTACTCATGCAGCACATATTGCTTTCACTTGGAATAAATATCCTTTTGTTTGCTTACTTTCAAACCACCAGAATACCTGTCATGTTCAAATGTATTGTCTCAGCGTGGACCTTCACTAAGGCAGGAAATACCAACTGTGAAGCGACACCAGTCAGCTACAGAAGGGCCAATCTGAGAGGGCGAAGAGGTGACCTCCCCGTTCAGAAATTAATGCCGCCAATAAATCATATCCTCTGAAAAACGACAGGATCGTTTAGCTTCCGTGTGCCCGGCGGAGCATAAGAGACAAATAACACTTGCCCGCCTCATCCCCAACCTTTACAGAGCAGGACATTCATCTCTCTCAGCCTCAGCCAGCACCAACCCCCCCTCCGAGGAGGATGAATGGCTCGATCCTGTGCAAACTTCAGGATGACCTCCTCCAGCTCTGTTTGTGCAGCCCTGCTGTCACTGCCCAGGCTGAATGATTACAGTGAGACACAACAGGGGGCTGAGCAAAAAACCAAAGCAGGATCAATGAGAGACGGCCATGTTTGATCGTCACAGAGAACAGTGGACTCTAGGGGGGCTAAAACACATCCTCCAAGCTGCCAACTTAATGAATGAACGTACATACTGCAGCCTACTTTCACTACCTCACAGGATACAATTAACTTTAAATGTAATATCTATCTATCTATCCATGTATCTATCCATCTATATATCAATCTATCTATCCATCTATCTATCTATCTATCTATCCATCTATTCATCCATCCCTCGAACCATCCATCTATCTATCTATCTATCTATCCATCTATCCATCCATCCCTCGAACCATCCATCCATCTATCTATCTATCTATCTGTCTATCCATCTATCCATCCATCCCTCGAACCATCTATCTATCCATCTATCCCTCCATCCCTCGAACCATCCATCTATCTATCTATCTATCTATCTATCCATCTATCCATCCATCGAACCATCCATCTATCTATCTATCTATCTATCCATCTATCCATCCATCCCTCGAACCATCCATCTATCTATCTATCCATCTATCCATCCATCCCTCGAACCATCCATCCATTCATCTATCTATCTATCTATCCATCTATCTATCCATCCATCTATCTATCGATCGATCTATCTATCTATCCATCTATCTATCTATCCATCTATCTATCTATCTATCCATCCATCTATCTATCTATCTATCTATCCATCCATCCCTCGAACCATCTATCTATCTATCTATCTATCTATCTATCTATCTATCTATCCATCTATCTATCTATCTATCTATCTATCTATCTATCTATCCATCCATCCATCTATCTATCTATCTATCTATCTATCTATCTATCTATCTATCTATCTATCTATCTATCTATCCATCTATCTATGAATATGACATTGACTTCTATATCACCTTGAATGATACTGAAAATGTATCAAAGAGCACTCTCAGCCACCTCTAATTGCCTCTAAGTGCCAGCGTCCTTTGAAAAGCGAACATTATTTATCATGCATCCATCTCTGAGCACATTATGTTAAAATCCAGTGGCTGTTATACGCATTTAAGCATAGTTGTATTGTACATATTTGATTGCCTCACTTTCGTAGTGATCATTTCAGTCTGGGAATAGTATAATTTAAACATGAATGGATCTACAAATGGCTGCTTTTGCTCCATTTAATGCCTTTTAATTACAGGCTTTCAAAGTCACTGTGACAAAGAGAGGACCATGAGTTTCTTTTTTTAAATTAAGTGTAGCATCTTTGATAAATTAACATATCGACTGAATAATTATCAGCTTAATTTCATGATGTCTACAGTCCAGACACTTGGGAAAAGATCCTAAAAATATGGCTGAAAGAGGCTAAAACCCTCTTTAGCAAAAACAAAAAATATATATAAGTGATTTCCAGTAATGAGTAATCCATGCCAATCTGCAAAGGAGGCCTTCAGTGGTTCCCCAACATCTCTTAACCCCCAAAACCAGCACCTGACCCCCCCCCTCCCGTCACAGCTCTCAATGGCTGCCTTGTCCAGCACATAGCGCTCCACTGTGAAACAGCTCGGGTTGTCACAAAGAAATATTGACTTTTAATGCTTTAAACATTCACCTCGCTCCGGTCTAAACAAACCCTGGCTGTGTTGATTTCCTAAAACCCAGCAGTCACTGAGGTTTACCTCTTTCTGCTGGAGCAATAAAACTGTGCTTACAGGAGCCACACACACACACACACACATACACACACACACACACACACACACACACACACACACACCACACACACAGAATAAGTCCTGATGTTGCTGCTAGTTAGGTAGCTTCTTCAGTGCCCACCCATATTACAATTGGCCCAAAGGAACCTTTAAGGATGTTTTAGGATCTATATCTGCATTGTTCTCCTAGCCCCCCACAGGCTAAAAACCTTAAATGTGTGTACTCGTTTCGGTATTATAAACTATTGAAAAAAGATGGTGTACCTTTTTTATTTCAGAATTTACTGCTTCAATTCAAAACTTCTCCAATGGCCTGTGTTTTGTATGTATATACAGTATATGTCTGTATGTGTTGCACAACCAGGTAACTCATAAGCATGGTTTTGTCTAAAACGGGTAGCAGGGGAGCTGTTCACTCGTACTTTGGGTGTTGGCCCTCATACCAAAATGCCGATTTTCCCTGTAAAATGTTAAAGGGATGCCAGAAAACTATTTTTCTGTTAATCGAAAGCTGAAATATAACTCCAGAAATATGAAAATTGTGTGAAATAGACCGTCAGACGGCATAGACAGCTTTGTTTTTACAGAGCTCCGAATAAATAGAGGATCGATGTCCGGTCGGACGAGTGGCAGGCAGCAGGTTTACACTGAAACTATGATTTCTGAATTAGATCGTTTCCTTTACTGTCCTTTTTTCTGTAGAGGTAGTAAAGAAACTATAACTTGGGATGTATTTGTTGTTTGAGGTGCAATATATGGCTCAGCAGCTTTAAGACTTGAAGAAACTATTATTTTCCGCTTCGCTCTGATGCATCATTTTCGCTTGTCAAGTGGGCGTTGCCGTACTTTTGTCCGGAAGTAACGTCAGCGTTGCTCTCATCTATCGCCCTCATACTATATGTTTCCAGGAGAAACCCTGAAAAGGGTTGACCGATTGGGTGTATCCAACACTCTGGTAAAACATGCAGTAGTGCCGGGGAGTTTAGCGGGTCAGTGAATGCAGATCTGTGTCTCTGCGCAGTGACTGTGAGGATTTGTTCAGCATATGGCTTCACTCAAAGAGCAGTACATCAATAAACAGACAGATCATGATTGAACAGACGGCCACAGAGTTATTTTTCATAGATACAGCCACGGACAGACAGTGAGGTTGATGAGGACAGGCTCTACTGTACAGGATCTCTGCTGAGGAACAAAGGCAGCGCCTGCCTGGTTGTGTACATCACTGATGAAAACAGCCCAGGCATCAGGCCAATGACAAGCCTGCCCTCTTTGTATCTGTAATAACCAGTATGAATGTTTGTTACTGTCACTGACACTTCTTTTGATTGTAGATTGATTCATTTCTCTTAAGTTACCCATCATGATTACTGATGGGTGACTCTCTCTGAGAGTGAGATAAAGACAATGATACGCTTCTGATGTGTTTGTGTAAAGTATGGCACTATAGTCAGGACAAGGTTAGCCTAGCTTAGCATAAAGAGATACATCTGGAATAAAAGCTTACCTTACAATCAGTATATCAGAATCAGAATTCATGATTCAGAGATTCAAAGGTTTATTGTCATAACACAATCTACGGTGTATTTATGTAATGTTTGAAAAACTTAGATTGCAGGTTCTTCAACTGTGCAATTTACAAGACATACAAAAAAAAATAAAAAAAAAATAAAAAAACAACAATAAAAATAGTGCAAGCTCAGGTGTTTAACAGTCTTATTGCCTGCGGGATGAAGCTGTCCCTGAATCTGGTGGTTTTAGTCCTGATGCTGCGGTAACGCCTGCCAGACGGCAGCAGACAGAACAGTTTGTGGCTCGGGTGATGGGGGTCTTTGATAATCCTGAGGGCTTTCTTCCTGAGCCGCTGGGAGTAAAGGTCCTCCATGGATGGCAGCTCCTTCCTGGTGATTTGCTCTGCAGTTTTCCCCACCCTCTGTAGAGTCTTACGGCTGAGGGCGGTGCAGCTGCCGTACCAGGCCGTGATGCAGCCAGTCAGGATCCTCTCTATGGTGCACCTGTAGAAGGTCAGGATCCTTTCTATGGTGCACCTGTAGAAGGTCAGGATCCTCTCTATGGTGCACCTGTAGGTCAGGATCCTCTCTATGGTGTACCTGTAGGAGGTCAGGATACTCTCTAGTCTATGGTGTACCTGTAGAAGGACAGGATCCTCTCTATGGTGCACCTGTAGAAGGTCAGGATCCTCTCTATGGTGTACCTGTAGAAGTTGCAGAGTATCCTGGAGTCCATGTTGAACCTCCTCAGCCTGCGAAGGAAGAAGAGCCACTGTCGAGCTTTTTTGGTGATGGTGGTGGTGTGAAGAGTCCATGTCAGGTCTTCAGTGATGAGTCCATGTCAGGTCCTCAGTGATGAGTCCATGTCAGGTCCTCAGTGATGAGTCCATGTCAGGTCCTCAGTGATGAGTCCATGTCAGGTCCTCAGTGATGAGTCCATGTCAGGTCCTCAGTGATGAGTCCATGTCAGGTCCTCAGTGATGAGTCCATGTCAGGTCCTCAGTAAAGAGTCCATGTCAGGTCCTCAGTGATGAGTCCATGTCAGGTCCTCAGTGAAGAGTCCATGTCAGGTCCTCAGTGATGAGTCCATGTCAGGTCCTCAGTGATGAGTCCATGTCAGGTCCGTAGTAGGCGGTAGTCGTTGAGGCTGCTGGTTTTAGTGACCTATTAAATATGTCCGTGAACACCTCTGACGTCATTGTTTACGTTGCTTTGAAGGCGATATGAATATCCCTCACAAAAACAATACCAGAGCTATGCTCATGGTGCTTCTAAACTTACATGACCAGATTCAATTGCAGCCACGACTCCTATAAATGTATACTCTTCTCTAAAGTTATGTTGCCAAAAGTACCATAAATAAAGGATTGGATAATGTGAAATTCCTCTCATGTAAGCCTAGCCTTTGAAGCTAGTCTGACTAGTAGAGGCAACCAACTAAACAGTATTTGTAGGGTTCGGTCACACATATGCAGCTCTTAGTTGTTTGCGATAGGCACCGGCTTGGAACTGGCCCTGGAACTGCCTCTGTGGAAAGGGGTATAATAGGGTATTGTTGAACCCTAATACACATACAGTACAGTATTTTCACTGTCATGGAATGTGTCTGCTACAGTAACAACTGTATAATAATGATATCCTCTATTTGTTATTCATTTGAAATAATGGTGTTTTGGTATTCTAGACCTTTAACAAAGGCACAACACAAGGACACACTTATCTGAGATGACTATTTAAAACATTGACGGTCAACAAAAGTACTTCCTTTTTTCTGCTTTATTGTTTTATTGGCAGTTCCCTGAATCTAGCTGCTCAAGCACAGACCACTGAGAATAAATGCATGACACACACACACACACACACGCACGCACGCACACGCACGCACGCACGCACGCACGCACGCACACACACACACACACACACATTTGTAATGATGGTTGCTGTCAAATGTTTAATTCTATCTCCAATCTTT
>NW_011333040.1:22378549-22404147 GCF_000735185.1 Notothenia coriiceps
AACTACACATGCTGGCTATTGGTGTGTTTGGCAACATGATATGGCACGTCTCACCCTTGGGAATTGCTAGTTTTAAAAGACGTTTGTCGGCATTTCCCAATCAATAAAAGTCCGCCAAGTATTAAACTGTATACCATCCCTGGAACGTTTAGGGGCATAGGAAACACTCAAATTTAAAACATATAATAAAGGTGAAAATTGGCTGTGCCCAATAATGGGCAGAATTAATATATACCCCATGACAGCCTAAGGTCAGAAGAGCTTTAATTTAGCCAGCTGGTCTTATGTCTGGTGACCCCTCCTGTTGTAATTGATAAGCACTGAAACATGCACTTTTCAACAGGTTCAGAGGCAATATGGCAGATCAAGCCCATCGATCCAATCTTACAATTACAATTATATTGCATTTAGTTGACCGCTAATATACAAAGCGACTACAATAATTGCGGTCTTCCGATCACACGATACAAACCGTGAGACTACCAACAGAAACACATAGCTTTAAATCAGGTTTCATAGAGCTAACACGATATCAAGGTGCTAAATCGTGTTGGTGAAAGTGGCCGATCTATAGATAAACCAATCGTGTTAGTGAAAGCATATAATGTGACTCCTGGTTGTAGATCTAAACGCTCGAGCCGTCGAAAGAGATGAGATACATGCGTTATGTGATCTGAGCTTGCATAGGCGCTTACATCAGCATGCTAACAGCTGTGAATATGCAGTAGTATTTTATTTTGTAAAATGTTCCGATTCACATCAACAGGAAGTCCGGTTAACTATAATGTCCGTGCGCAACAATACCCCAACCCATAGATCCGCAGGTGAATAATAATCACCACATTACACACATTTAAATTTAAATTTACATTAAAGTATTTCGTGAGGCCTTCTAAAATGTTTTAAAATATAATTAGGGTTGTAGTTGAAGAGTTTGTAAATTATTGCGTTGCGCAATCGCACAACGGCACGTTCATGAATTCCACAACCACACACATGGATTAACATCGATTTACATTAATGTAGCCTTTGTTTCTGCTAAAAGAGGTGTCGACCAGCTGGGGCAACAAGAAAATCGGCGAAATCGAGTGTGACTATTAAAAAATAAATAATTATTATATTAATATTGACAATAACAACCGACCGTCGGGGTAGCATTTGCCGGGGAGCGTTCTCATGGCGTCTATTATCAACGCTATGGGAGGTCTATGAAGGTCTATGGGACGCCCTGCCCGTTGAAAACTGACTTCCAAGGGGTACCCTGTACGTAATAGAGTGACGGGGAGGGGCCCTGACCGTCTCTCAATATGTGACGGGTTGGGAGTGAGAACGTGTTGTCATCAGAGCCTTCCGTTCGTTAAATGTTGGTATTGTGGGTGTCTCAATATAATTCTGGCAGCTGAGGTTATCCCAACCATTAAAACTGAATAAGAACATTTTGTCAGTTTTGGAATTTCTGTTTTATCGCCTAATGACAAGGATATTCCTACCCATGCCTCTAAGAATTCCAACACTCTTTGCCAAAATGGGTTGACTATAGAACATTCCCATATGAGATGTACAAATGTGCCCATCTCTTTCTTGCATTTCCAGCATATGTTGGTATTTATTAGTCCTATTTTGAAAAGCCTAGATGGTGTCCAGTAGTACCGGTGTAGAGTTTTATACTGAGTGAATTAACCTCTAGTTTCTTTAAATATATATATACATATATATAATATATGTACCGTTATCAGTCAGAATCTGTTTCCATGTATCTTCGTCAATCTGACAGTCAAGGTCTTTCTGCCAGATTATCCTAAAATGATCACATGTGCTGCTGGTTAAATACATTGATTTACTATAGAATATTGATGCCTTATGGTTAAGTGGGTTTTGAAGATAGTCAACTAATGGGTTATCTGTTTCATTCGGCTGATACTTTTCCACCGAGCAGTGTCTAATCTGAAAGTATTTCCAGAAATCCCCCTTCTGTTGCAAATTGTACTCTTGGGCTAATTCAGTGAAGGATTTAAATATACCATCTTTATAGAGATTGCTTATTGTATATATAGCCTACTGTTATCTAGCCATCTTCTCCAAAATACTGTTAGTTTTCCTATTTTTACGTCTGAGTTTAACCAAAGTGATGCATATTGCTGTTTGAAATGTGAAATATTGTGTATTTTATGAATGGTTTCCTGCTCAAACTGCAAGACAGGAAGTTATTTTTGATGCTCAGATGTCAACCCATACTCCGAAAGATGATCTGCCTTTCCAATGACATTACTACCAACATTATCTCTGGAAACCATCCAAAACTGACCCTGAATCAGAAAGTGACCTCATTTAAGATACACACTGTGTCAGGGCATCACCTTACACTGTGTATAGGCCTTCATTTCAGATTTTGTTTAAATGCAGATGTATATGAAAAGTTAAGCCTTTTTGTTGATTTGGGAGGAAACACTAAAAACATCTTTATTATAAATATTAAGTACAAAACCAGCATCAAAAATCTTCACAAAGACAGGGTTACTTTTAGGGAAGTAGTATTGAACTGCATCAGACTGTACAGCCCAGTGTATTTAATAGAGTGAAAACCACAGCCCTCCTTTGACAGTGAATATTTTGTCACTTGACTAATTGATCCTTAATTCGCCTGAAATGAAGAAATAATTAACTGCAGAACAATGTCAGTCACTGTGTCTCCGCTCCCTTCCCCCTTCCTCTGTGGCCTCGTTAAAGAGCTGTAAGTGAGTGACAGACAGGAAGTCAGATCATGAGGTGTCATAGTTTCACCTCATCTGTTCTGTTCCCATTTCAATTAACAGATCGCTCCTGGTCTGTGTAGTCAGTGCACATTTCCCAGCGTGTGGTCTTGGCTGCTCTTTTCTGGCTTCTGTTTCAGAGGTTTCCGTGGAATTTAACACTTCATCTCACATAGTTAGATTGTATTAAAATACATTATCCATTTACATTCCAGACTATTATTTTCTTCAAATACAATGATTATCACTGTCTAAGCATACTTTATCCCTGACAAGCCAGGTTTGTACATCACTGTTTTCCAACTATCACTTGATTTGAAAACAATTTTGTTAATAGTGCTGATAAAATATGAAATTAACATTTTTGGAATGTCATTTTGACAGCATCATTTCAGGGGCTGTAGTGTTCAGCCCAATTTAGAGTATTTTATTATATTTTTTCTTTGTCTTTAGTTTTATTGATATTTTTTGTTTTATTAATACGTTTTGTTTGCATTAATTATGTTTTTTATCACCATTAAATGTGTGTGGGGGGGTGTCCCTCAATGTGTTTTCAGATGTTTCGATTTTTTTCCGTCTCCCACAGAATTGTAGTGTGGTGCTTTTATTTGTTTAAAAGACGGGAAGTATTGGTTAGCAACACCGGAAGTCAGCAGCCGGACTGAAAACACTGGAGGAATCCTTACATCGTTGGACACAGCCTTGTTGGTATGTTTAATGCATTACAATAAAACATAAAAACAGATCAAATAAAGAACGAAATGTGCTTTTATTATGTACATTCGTTATGAACAAAAGGACTACATTTCCGGCTTCACTAACGTTTGTTCTGCTCGGTGTAAACAAACGGCAGTACCGAATAAAAGTGTTTTGTCATGTTATTAAGCTCCATAACATACTGTAACGTTAATGAGACAATAATGGCGGAGTATATAAAGACACCGAAGTAGCTTTGCAGTCCAGCTAGCTAGTTTCTGTGTTACGTTCAGAGAAGTCTATAACGTATATCACTGTAATAACTTGTACAGTCTGTAGTAATATAACAGTGCATCCAACCTGACTGTCATTGAAGCTCTTTAAACAAGCAGGTGTTACTGAGCTGCTTTCCGAATAACTTTGGATATGATATATATATATATATATATATTAACCTCGCTTTGACATTTTACGTTATGCTTTATTTGATTCAATAGTTGTAGGCCTACATGTGTTATTGGGCATGTGAGCCAAATTATTAAATACATCTATCTATTAGATTAAAAGTTAGTGTCATTACTCAGAGTGCAAGTACTGAGACAATGCCATGCAGTTAGCATCTTACCAGAACTCTTAAGAGAAGCTGTAAGGTACAGTGTAATGTATATTATACATATAGTACAGTATACTGTCTACAATTCCAATAGGTATAAACTGTAGTACAAATATTGAACACACTAAAGAGGTATTAGAAGAAGACAGTATACTATAGACACTGAATAAAATATGAAACATTATAACTGGCACTTTATTAATATTATTATTTAATATGTTAAAGAAGATATAACTAGTTGGTGCCTCTTTATGTAGATCCCATGAATTGCTCCTCCTTCTCCTTGGTTCATTTATCTTCAGCTCTGACCACGTCAAATACACATGTTTTAAAGGAGTGTACTCAGCACTGCCTTTAGCTGCATGTCTGATACTGATCTGGCAGTTTTAGACGTGCTTTTGATGCAGCCATCTGATGCTTCTCTATGAAGCCAGTTGGAAGATTATTAGCTCCAACAGTATATCTGTGTTAGTGTTTCCGGTGTTGTGTTGACAGGGATGAGTGCAGAGAAGGACCTCTACGCTGTGCTGGGGGCCAGTCCCTCAGACTCAGTGCAGCGGCTCAGACAAAGGTACCAGCAGCTGGCCCTACAGGTAAACACCCTGTCTGTCTCTGTCAGCAAGAAGCATCACACTACTGCACACTGTAGGAGAACGTGTCTCCATGGTTCTATACAAATACATTATTATCCTGTGTTTATGTTAACTCAAGCAATAGCTCCTGTTAAAGTGTAGATTATATTAGATGTATTGATTTCAATTTGAATTTTTTTTTTGTTACAGGAGAATATAAAAAAGGCATTGCAGATTAATTTAAAAATAAAAAACATAATTAGGAAATAAAAACATATCAATATTATAAAGTTATATATTATCTATTGAATACACAATATCAAATATACAGAATAAGCTAATAGTTAACATTAATATATCCAGGGGTGCACATCACTTTTTTAGTGAGTTACTCAGATGAGTACCAGGAGACAGCGTTTGGTACTCACCCCACACGCACCATGGACCTCCTCAGTGTCTCCTTCACTGTCCTCTATTTACACTTCTTGCATGCTAGATGATGAAGATGATGAAGATGCACCTCCCTGTCCCTGTTTAAGCCTCCGATTTGCTTTCTCCAAAACTTGTTGCCAAAACTGTGAAGTCCTTGCATTTCCTGAGGCCAAGTTGAAGGATCAAATACTAAGAAATGATCGCATGACTTGAAGTCATATCTGATTTCAGATGTGGGAAGTTACTAAGTACACTTATTCAAGTACTGTACTTTTTTTCAATTTTGAGATATTTGTACTTTACTTGAGTATTCAATGTTATGCTACTTTGTACTTCTACCACACTACAGTTCAGAGGTAAACCGTGTACTTTTACTCCGCTACATGTATGTAATACATTTAGTTACTTTACAGATGTGGATGAATGATGTGAAATATAATCAAGTGTTAAATCAGACTTAAGTTCCACCTGGAGTAAATCCACAAGCTGCCCTGCAGTATACAAAGTCATTCAAACTAGCTGCACCTTTACCAGCTTTGAGAACACTTTCATGATCAATCATTATAAAACATATCATATCTATTATTCTGAAATGGACCAATCTGCATAATGACTACTTTTACTGTCGCTACTTTAACTATATTTTGATGCTAATAATTTTCTAATTTTACTTGAGGAACATTTTGAATGCAGGACTTTTACTGTAACAGAGTATTCCTACACTCTGGTACTTCTACTTTTACTCAAGTACAAGTTCTGAGTACTTCTCCCACCTCTATCTGATTTCAAACTCTTCCATAACACCCTGAGTAAGTTTGCAGCTGTGTGTTTTACTCCACTTTGTTGTAAATCAAACTGCAGCAGCTTGACCACAGAGCGTGAACGTTGTGATCAGCTGATTTTGCGCAGTTCTCCAGTGTGTGCGCGGGGCGCAGAATGTGCACAGGGGAGTCTCCCACTGCAGCCAGTTGGCAGAGTTTTGGTACAATTCCGTTGTACACACCGACGTTAACCCTGTCTGTGTACAGGGCACCAACTCTGTCGTCCAGTGATCTAAGCCTCTGCTTCCTGTAAAGCTTCACAGGTCCGTCGGTTATGTCCTGCGCAGCAAAGTCCGAAGCTTTTTTGCAGGGAGCAAAACGCCAAAGTGGCTGCTTAATGTCTTTTGTTTTGTTGACATGTTTAGTAGTTTACTCCACTGAGTGTTGACAAAAAACACATGTAGATGAAACATGTGTTTTGTTTTGATGACCTATCAGGTACGCAAAGGCGCGCAGTGACGTTACGCATTTTAGATTTTTGCTGCGCATGCGTACCTGCGTACCAGTTATGTGCACCCCTGCTTATAGACCAAGCTACTACTTATAAAGTATAAACAAAGGATACTGTATACGGAAGAGTAGATCATTCATACTAAATATTTACCTGTGTAGCAAAATAATTTGTCTGTATATGTTTGTGTGCGCACCCCCATTCACAGTACCATCCGGACCGCCTCGGAGGCTCTTCAGAAGCAGATTCCGGTGTGAAGAAGTTTCTAGAAGCTGATGCAGCCTGGAGGGTCCTGAGCGACCAGAACACCAGGAGAGAGTACGACCTGCAGAGGAGAGGTAGAGAACATACTTCACTTTACTTACATTTACATAGGACTCGACAATGAATCAAAAGTCATCAAAACCTCCATAAAAACTCTAACATATAATACATAATGTGTTTTTTTGCAAGTTACTGTCTAACAAGTCCTACATACATTAATTGTCATTTGATTAGAATGTAACAAAGCCTATATAGATCATCTTTTTTTATATCTAACACTAATTAAGACCCGAGCGAGGTTTAGCACTCATTATTAATGGTTCAGAGTCATTATCACTTTCAAACTGTACAACTTGATAATGAGTGTTTCCTCAAGAGTGAAAGCTAGAAAATAAGAATGAGTGAAATCTGCTCACTAGCCTAACCATTTTTCCAGTCAGTCCATCCATTTTCCCTTCTTCCGTCACTTTTCATATATTGATGGTAGAGTTTCTTTCCGATTAAACATTTATTTGAGGATGTTGGCATTGTAGCGCCCTCAAACAAAAGCACCTTAGGGTCTTGAAACCCATTAAACCAATGTGAGGGGAGGAGAGGTGTTTCCCATAAGCATTGTAACTATAGAGTTGTAAGATTGTAGATTTATGAGTGTCTTCTTGCTTTTGTTCTTTTCTTATTAATAAATCAATCAAATGATATAGCATAGTATAAAAAAGAACACATTTTTATCAGGGGGCTTCGCAGTTTGTGCAGCAGATGACACCCTCTGTCCTTAGACAGAAATCATCCCAAAGAAACGATGGGACAGCCGGATAGCTCACCAGCCCATTATGTGTGTCCTCCTCTCTTCTCATCGTTCAAATCTGTCCAAAAAACTATCTTAAGAAAAAAAAGATGATTTGAACATACATACTAATTCAATACATAGTCTAGTCCTGCTTCATTACAACTCTGAATATAACAACATTATGTGAGGGATGTGAAGACATAATACTGCTCACCGCTGATGTTTCATATCGCTGCTTAAAGGAGACCTATCATGCTATATTTGAATAATATATTGTAGGGCCTTACCTATATAAGGTATATTTATACGTTTTCTTTTTCAAAATACCAAACAGGTCATGCATTTTAGCCATGCCTCATTTCGCTCTATTTTCCTCTCCTCCACCCTGTCTTTGCATGCGCTGCAGCGGACCACGCCCCCCTGCAAAGGAGGGGGCCGAGTTACGAGCGTCATGTTACCATGCTGTTACCATGCTGTTACCATGCTGTTACCATGCCACGGCAACCTCTCATTCCCCTGATAGGTGTAGAGTTGGCCATATAGGCGGAGCTCCTCGTCACTGACGTCAAGACTATTTTCAAATCTGGATCAGTTTTTATCAGATCCGTTGCAGCCCCTTTTTTAGAGATTTGGGTATGGAGGAAAATAGAGAGGGTTGTGTTTTCTGACACTTGGTGAATTCCCTGAGACACCGGGGACACATATTCATGTATGAAAGACGTACAAAGGTGCATTTTGCATGAGAGGTCCCCTTTAATGTTTCTCCAGCTCAGGAACTGAAACAGGATTGGCCGGTGGATTCTACCGTCTGTCTGGAGGACATGACCTGGGACGAGGGTGAGTACACCCCATGTAAACTAAAACACACACGTTTTGTTCAGAATGATAATCTCCACATGTTAGAACCACTTTATGATTTTTAAGCAAACGTGCAATTGTGAGAAGTTAAAAGCTAATGTTCGGCTATAAACAAACTACATCACGATCACATTCCTGCACCAATCTTTTCATAGAGAAGCACCACTCTTTTCATAGAGAAGAAGTTAAGATATTTCATGACCTTGAAAAATAAACACATGAAAATCCAATAATACCATCCTGTAAGCATTGATTTGCAACAGTGTCTGCTATGTTCCAACACAACCAGAAATATTAAAGGAGATGATGATGGGAGACACGTTTATATTGTCACCTGGCAAAAGCAGCATAAAAGAATGAAACCATGTTTTCCCAGTAACTTTACACACACAATAAGGAGCATGCTCAGTGTCAGTGTGAAGTGCTGTCGTCTGTCAGAAGAAATGTTCCTCCAGTGTAGATACCAACAAACAAACTTGCATTATACCACTTGTTGAGCAAAAGAAAATTATAGTTCCTTTTACTACATTCGAACTTCTAATATTGTAAATAACAAATGATTGAGTCCTAATATCTTTTGAGTTTATAATGATTCATTTGGGTTACAAGTCATGGTCATAATATCCAAACAAGTTCTTACTCACTGTCTGATTAAGTCAGATAAATCAGTACTTTATCTCAAATGTAAGTTATGTGTAATGTGTGTTTTTTCAGATGAGTGTGTGTACGCATACGGCTGTCGCTGTGGAGGAGGGTTCGGCATCTCAGAGGAAGAGGTGGAGGAGGAGACACAGAGAAGGCAGCAGGAGGAGGAGCAGGAAGCAGAGGGAGGAGTGATGGTGTGCTGTGACACATGTTCCCTCAGTGTGTGTGTCACATGGTCACTACACAGAAAGACTCAAATGTTAAAATGACAACAATAACACCTCTGACACTGACGTCACCATTATCCTACTTGGAGGAAGACACCAAATAAAGGAAATGTTGGTGGTGGACAGCTTAAGAGTTCTCTCAACACCTCCACCACTTGTGTTAAGCAGCGTGTGAAGCAAGGCCTCACAGCACCAATACAACAGCTCACTGAGGACACATTGTGTATGAATGTGGCACATTTGATGTTGAATTGTGTGAATGTAAATGTTGCTTTCCAACCCTTCTCTTTGTGGACATGGACAGCACATCTCTGACCTATGATCTGCTCTTCAGCCACGGCCTGACAGGGTCCTGTTCATCTGTTCCTTTCAACACAAGTTTGACTTCATCTTAACTGATATATATATATACACATATGTTTAACTCAGTTTATGGGTGCTTTGATAATGTCTTATTTTGAAATTTGAAGAGAACTCATGTTACTCTACATTACATTTCATTTAGCTGAAGCTCTTATCCAAAGCGACTTACAATGAATGCGTTCAACAATGCAGATAACAACTCGAAAAGTGCAGGTACATTAACTTTTAAAGGTCAAACCATTGTAAGTGCTACTGCATTGGCTTTAAAGAACACCTTTCTAAGTGACACACACTGAAGTGGGTTTTCTTATAGCCAAGCTCCAGTTATATAATTGGTCTAAATTATATCTTTTGCTAAAAGTTTACCAAATTCATTGAAATTGTAGTGTATTATTTTATTATAATCTATTATTTATTGTATATTATGTGTAGGCATTTACATTATACAATTATGATTGTGATAAATGCTAGAGAATAAAAAAAATGTTTTCTAGGTGTGTCTATAGAAAATATAGTTTTTCTTATCTTGGGCCCAACTGTTCGAGGCTAACATGAATTCATTGACAATGATCCGGCAGAAGCTTGGTTTGTATCTGATAAATAATATCCACTCTCATGTCCACAAAGGGAAAACGGGCCCTGTCAACTTCTTTTGGGTTTTTGTCTCTCCCAATGTCTGCCTGAACTTGAGAGGCTGGAAGACAACGGAGGATGCATCAATCATTTCCTTTATTTTGACTATTTATTTTCTTTTTAAGTATTTTAAGCAGTTCTTTACATACACAGACAATTCAACTCTTGGAATGTTCAGTTTGAAAATATTTCAAAAAACAATAAAGGTGACACGAAACAGCACAGACATCTTAAACATTATTATACTTGATTGCATTTCTTTCTCTCAGTAGTTGTCAACCAAAAATGTAATGAATCATTTCATATAGATATTATCAGTGATCACATTGAAGAAAAAGTACCACACATTTTTACACAAGTAATCACAAACTTCATTCAAAAAAAGTATTACATGCATTACTACTATTACTCAATATAATTGTAATTCATAGCCCACTTAATAAAGAAACCTTAATTAAAATACATTATTGAAAAATACATATATTTGATGTATTAATTAACTTATACTTATAACTCACTTAACCCAAATATAATACAACATATATTAAATAACCTGCATTTTAAAACACTGTATGAAAATCAATAATGCAGCTACGTCCAAAATAAATGAGTAAAAGCTAAATGTGCACCATGACTAACAAGTCTAACCATCTGTCATTCAGGTTTTATTTTAGGCTTACCCTATTCAATAGAAAGGTGCAACCCTCTTATTTCCATGTGGGTATGGGAGCTATGTTAGGTGCAACTGGCAGAGGTGGGAGAAGTTCTCAGATCATCTTAAAAGTAGAAGTACATCAGTGTAGAAATACGATGTTACAAGTAAAAGTCCTGCATTCAAGAGGTTACTCAAATAAAAGTAAACAGTATTAAAAACTTAAATTACCAAAAGTAAAAGTAGTCATTGAGCAGATTGGTCCATTTCAGAATAATATATATGATATGTTTTATAATGATTGATCATTGGCTGGTAGAGCTGGTAAAGGTGCAGCTAGTTTGAATGACTTTGTATACTGCAGGGCTTGTGAATTTACTCCAGGTGGAACTAAAGTCTGATTTAACACTTGATCATATTACATATCATTAATCCACATCTGCAAAGTAACTAAAGGGATTAAATACATGTAGTGGAGGAAAAGTACAAAGCAGCAAAACAAATGAAATACTCAAGTAAATTACAAGTACCTCAAAATTGAACTTAAGTACAGTCTTTGAATAAATGTTCTTATGTACATTCCACCCCTGGTAATTGGTCGCTGCATCTTAACTAACGCCGCTGACTGTGTCCTGTTGACATCATCTTCAGTTAGAATGTGACCGCTGAAGCAGTCGAACCGAAATTGAATCCGTTTTGTGCAACAGATTTCTTTTTTCTTCCCGTCAGTGTCAGGCTCTCAGTGATAACGGCTCCTCTCACAGTGTTGTGGATGTCAGGAAGAGTGCATGGAGATTGTTGTGAGGTCGACACAGGGGGGTGGTCTATCCTCTGGAGAGCCGATCAGTGAGGTTTTACTCAGGCAGGGTGAGGGGCCTCTGTGCACTCTGGGGTCCTCGCTGCATGTCTGAACATGCCTGTTGGCATACCTGATGCTCATCAGCCACATCACAACCAGCAGAGAGAGAACACTGAGCAGATGAGATAATATAAGATCATACTGCACCTACTTCTTGAACTGCACACCTTATGTTGATTACTAATCAGGAAAAATGAAGGAATGTTTAGAAATCACATTTAAAATCACCAAACATAAAAATATGTGTTTCATTCATTGTAAATGAATGACAGGATTTGACATTATAGCAGCGATACAATACATTAGTATATTGAGTATGGCCTCTGCAGTTCCATGTTTAAAATGTTGCACTCATACTGACTCACTCATAAAGGTCTTCTGGCACTGTTATGAAATCAAAAAGACCAGGGAGGACATTGACAGATGGATTTCAAGAACTGTTATAAAACAGATGTAAAACGAGCAAATTAAGAAGAACTTACACTTGATTTATCAGTTTGCACATTGCACACCAGAGTAGCAGATTTTTATAAGTGGCTTTGATTTGAATAACAAAACACGTTTGCCCCACCTCCCCCTATACCTGCAAATGGTGCTAATTGTTGGAAAGTGATCTATCCCTCAGAGGACAAACACTTTAAATTAATTGTCTCTGTATACCAACCCCCCTACATAATCCAGAATTGAATATACCACTTATAAACCCTAAGCTGTATGCTATACATTTCTCATATATGAACAAAACAAATTGCTTGCTGTTCCTTGTTGTGCATTACTTTCCCAAAAACTGAGTTTTATTATTTATTTTATTGATTTGTAATTAATCTTCTAAGGCTACATTACATAAAATAAATAAAACAGAACATTGGGTTCAAGATATATCTGTTTATCTAAACAGCAGGTACAACAAACTAACACAATTCAATCAAATCTTTTGGATAGACTTTGTAAATAATAAATACATAGAGAGTGGAAAATAGTTCATTTGAAAGATGAGTTTCTCTTTATATGTGATAAATTCTCACCTATGTTGTAGTGAAAGCCACAAGAAACAGAAAAAGGAAAATCCCCCCAAAAAGCTAATAATATAGATAGTAAAACTATGTTCTATGACCCAGAACAATTATCATGTGACCACCTAGGGGTCCTGACCCCCAGGTTGGGAACCGGTGCCCTAAATGACAGAGCCATTCTCCTCTCTGCGGGGCTGCGACAGACTCACAAAGGGAGAAGGCTGGTAACGACTCTGCTGCCTCTCTGGTCACTCAGCCTGCAAAGGTCACAGCTGACAGAGGCTCCCTGATGATCATCTCTCATCTATTATCCCCCCTAATCCATCCACCCATCCATATCTGCCCTCCTCACCCAGAGAAGGTGAAGAACAAGGGGTGGAGGGCACAGAAAGTTGGGGTTTGACAGAAAAGAGGAGGGGGGTGTATTGTCTGAATTTAGTGCTAATTATTTTCTTTGCAGCGATGTCAGTACCAGCAAAAGTGGTCAGCGGAGAAGGAGAGTTTCTAGTGGTTCGCTGATAGGGGGGTGGGGTGGGGGGTGCGAGTAGATGTTTAAATGAGGGGTTGGTCGTATATTGATGTGACAGACACAGAGACACGCTGGGACACAAAATCACTTTCACCAACACACGACCACCTACAATTAGAGCGCTTTAGATCACTTTCTACCATCCACCCCCAGAACCCCACCCCTACACACTGTAAACATCTTACAAACACTGATGAAATCAAATCCCCTTTTATCAAGTATTCATTGTGATGAGTGCAACAATGTTTGTAGTTTATTTCTAAGATCAGACAAGGTGAGGAACTGCCCACATACGGACAAAAAAAACGAATGCTTAAGGAAATCATATGGTGGTTATCCCCTTGTGGACAGCCACGTGCAGAGGATGTTAGAGGGACTAAGGCCCAAATTCAAAAAAGGGTTTTTGTTACACATATTCCTGGAATAACTACATTTGTGACAGTTTTAAGGGTTATTAAAATGTATGCATTTAAAAAAAGCCGAAGTTGGAGATTGGTTCAAACACTCCTACACAACAGTTCATCAATGCAACATGCAAAGAAATGAAGTGTACCCCCTTCTCAATAAGGGCATTCAGATTATGCCTTCGAAATAACAGGCAATCTAAAGGTGTGATTTTATACAGCTAATAATATGTGTATTAGACACAGTTGTTTTTTGTTGCTTTATGTATTGATTTTTAAATTGAAAAAAGTACATTCTCAAAAGTGGGCAAAAGGGCAGGTGCTCAAGTCCCTTTTCAGGTCTATCTGAGCACCTGTCTGCTTGTGTTTGCGTCATAAATAAATAAAACTAGGGTTTAGATGATTGTAAGTTACGGCAAATGACATTGAAAGCATCAGAGTGGATGGTTGCTTCTATGGAGTCGGACAAAACCATTCATACTATTTTAACTCTTTCATGTGGTAAGACACACTGGTAGGTTACAACTTAGAGTATTTACATGATGTGTAACACATACACACAGACAGAGGGAGAGAGAGAGATTGTGCATTACAGTAGAACATATCAGCAGTAGGAGAAAGTGCTGTTAAACCGGGTCGAGAGGGGGAATACCCAGAGTGCACCCTGATGGTCCCTCTGGCTGGGATCCTGTGTGGAGGTGGGAACAAATGAAAGGAGCACAACCAACACTCCACCATCAGAGCTTTTGGCAGAAACAACCAAATGATAGTTCAGAACATACATGAATGGGAAATGGAAACTTTAAAGAACACTCAAAACTGAATGTAAAGTGCATAACATCACTTCATCACATTCTCCTTTAACACTTTCTCCAAAATGCAACAATAGAATCCATTACTCTTAAACATCCACACCAAGAGCTGGCCAATGCCTTTTGCTGCTTAGTAAGGACATACACATTGGCTTTATTTGGAAATAAAACAATTTCTAATTAGATTACATCCAGGTGTTTCAATTCTTTCTCAGAATAAACAATGTTTAAATGTGTGGATGAAATGGGAGAAAAATGTATTTACCCGACAAACAGTTATGGATGGATTAAAAAATAAATATACATTATGAAGGCCTATTTAAAATAATGTATCAAATCGATTGAAGGAAATACATGTTCAGCTTGGCAATTTGTTTATCAAAATACAGAATAATTATTATAAATAAATTGTTGTTGTCTTTTTCCTTCCGCCCTTTAAACAGTATAAGGTTTAGGTTTATTCCGATTGTTGATACTCATAATATAATTAATTGTCATTCAAATTTTTGTGATAACATTCCAGTGAACATGTCAGCGGCCATTCACATCGCAGCCTCCACAAAGAGGAGCTGTTGACATTTACAGTAACATCATATCAGGCTTGAAAATGAAATGACCTCCCCCCCTCCCCTTCAGTCAGTGTGTCCAACAGAAGGGGGGGGGGGGTTCAGCAGCCACCTTGTTAATAAGAAGGGAACTCCCATTGGGTGCTACTGCTAACTAATTGGCTGTATAGCAGACAGGCCTCAGAGACACTCAGGCCCTGTCAACTCATTAGCATGTTGTTAGCTTGTTATTAGCTTAAAGCTTGTTTAGCTCCTCAGCTTGATGAATGATCAAGAGAACAATCAGTGGACCTCCAGTGTGTGTGTGTGTGTGTGTGTGTGTGTGTGTGTGTGTGTGTGTGTGTGTGTGTGTGTGTGTGTGTGTGTGTGTGTGTGTGTGTGTGTGTGTGTGTGTAAAAGCATCCTGTGGTTGCTACGGACCAGTATCAAAGCTGCGGGGATGAATGAGGCCAATTTCCATTATTAATAAAAAACATTTTAAATATCTCCTACATCCCAAACGACTAAAGCGACCAAAATCTCTTTGCCAACAATGAAGTGTCACTTCTCTCTTCTGTTCTTTTCTTCTTCTTATATGTATATGTTATTGCACGATCGTCCATATTTTCGCAATATATTATTCAGATCAGGGCCGTTTCTAGCTTTTTGGGGGCCCTATGCAAGAAGCTGTTTGGGGGCCCTAGTTTTGACAGCTTTTTAACTACAATGGGGGGGATTCTGAAGCCTTTAAGATGATCTGTGGGGAAGCATCAATCTGTTACACTTTAATAGGAAAACAGGCTAATTTCATGACAACCAAGCAATTGAAAATTACAAAAAATGATATTAAAAAGGTGAACAATAAGGCTCCTCTATGTCAATAAGTGCAAGAGATGCAGCATTTTCTCAACAATGTTTAATTTACATTTTTCATCTTCCTCAGACGTCACTCATTGGCTGTTGATCGTTGGGCTGCCAGCCCATTTTTTGGGTGTCCTTTTGTTGAACTGTCTGTTTAACACTAGAACCGCCAACGGGTAAATTTTACCCGCAGCCGTTTTTTGATTGTATGTAACTTTTGTTCAATAACATATTAAAGTCTCCCAGTCCGTGACTTTTCCTGAAAGTGTGTTATGTAGCACCGTCTGTTGTTAACAATTGTCAATATGAAGTCAGATTGAAAAAATCGCCAAAAAAAAACGCCATTTATACCTACATCCGCCAGCGGGTAATATTTACCTCAGAAAATGCAGCGTAAACATGACGTGTTGCTATAGCAACGCCTTATGTCTACTGCGGTTCCTTATAAATAGAGAGATAGATAGATAGATATATTGATAGATGGATAGATGAGAGAGAGATAGACAGACAGATAGATAGTTATAGATAGTGTAACATCTTGGAGAATACAAGATCTTGGATGACTGAGCTCACGTTGAGGACGTAATGCATGTGTGCAGGTTACGCCAGACGTGTCCCCCTGCTTAAGCCAGTACATGTCCAGGCCCGTCGGAAGTTTGCTAGAGAGCATTTAGATGATCCGGAAGAGGATTGGGAGAATGTCATATGGTCAGATGAAACCAAAATAGAACTTTTTGGTAAAAACTAAACTAGATGTGTTTGGAGGAGAAAGAATGCTGAATTGCATCCAAAGAACACCATACCTACNATAATCTATAACTACTGTCACTTTTCAAATTGAACATGTGCTCTTTTATTAAATAAACTAAACGCTTTCATTTTAAGTTGTGAGTTTAGTGTTTTTGACCCTAAGAAACAATAATCCACAGCTCCCCCCACCCCGCTCAGGCAGCACCCCCCCAAAGCAGTAAACCTAGGGGAAACATGGTGTGGTATTTATCTGTTTATAACAAATGCAATCCTAATAGCAGAATTAAATGGCACCCTATTATGCTCATTTCCAGGTTTCATAATTGTTTATGTATTGTATATATCATAATAACTTGTGGATTTTAACCATCTACATGCACACAAACCTATATAACACACTACAGGAAAGGGAAAACTCCCAAAAGATGTTTAATTGTTGGCATTTAATCTAAAACTAATCTAAAAGTGTAACAAACTTTCAGCACCTTATTTCTCTCTGTGTATCTGAGCGACTTCAAGTGCCCCCCGTGAGTAATGACACACACTAGTGAGGGAGATTAATCACAAGGCAAACACAACTGCTAAACTAAACATGTCATAATTTCTGCTTTATTGACTCAGTGAAACTTTCTGCACGGTGGCGGTAAGAGGGTTAACATCCTGCTCTGTGTGCAGGTCACATGTTCGCTCCGTGTTCCTGTGCTTTGCCTCCCACAGTCCAAAACACACACAGGTCACATGAATCAGCCACTCTGTATGTCTAATCTCCTCGCAGGTTGTTGAAGCTTAATGGTGTTTTTCCAACACGGGCAGCGACATGAATGAATGTTCTGACATGGTTCCAGGAACTCAGGCTTAGATGTTTTCCCGTCTACTTTTCCTACGGGTTTTGCTCCAAAAGCAGGAAAATCTCGGCTTTATTTTGATTCTTAAATGCTCAAAACCCGAGCAGAGTTAGGGGTACATCTGTTTGTTTATGTCCACATATTTATATATTACTACAGTAAACAGTATTTATTCTACCCTACAGTATTTCATTTGTCTACTGCACGATCATATTAATGTTATGTCTTTCACTTTTACGTTAAGTGTATCGTAGGATTCTGGCACTTTTTGAGATTTTCATTGCAAAAATTACGCTATAAAGACAAATAAGGCCTTTACATCTTTGGAAATCATTGGAATCCAAAGTGAGAATCTGCATCTGAACATTTCCTCCTGCCCCCTGGAGAATCTGAGTGACATGTGGTGCTGCCCCCCGCTCATTGTACTTAATAAAAAGTCCCAGAGCACCAGGCCTCTCGCTGGCCTGCCTTTGCACCGTGAGACGAGCGCGGACACATAACAAAGGCGAGGCCAGCGGTGGAGGCTCGCTGCTGTCGCCTCATTAAGCAGCAATGTCAGACCCAGCAGGTTGAAAAACCTCTGCCTGCACAAACACTCAGACAGGCAGACATTCAGCGCCTCCGTTCTGCAGGGGAACCAGTCTGAGGGGGAAAGGAGAGCGAGAAGCTAGACAAATCTGCTCAACTGAATGGTTCAATACGTTTAAAATACAGTATGTGGTGGGTATGTTATGCTTTAAACAAGTTAATCTGATAATAAGAGACTTTTATATGAACAAAGATCCCCCTTTTCAGATTTGAAAAGCAAATGTCATCTGCTTGTATCACGTTCTTTAAAGTGTTATGGTCTGCTTCATAGTCAAAAGTGTTCTCTAATACCATAACTCTGAGGCTTTCTTTAGTTTGTCCACAACCTTATCAAGCATTGCCTTGTTTTCCCTCCCAGAAAAAATTGACATGGCATGTTTGTATCTAATATTGTTTCATGCTTTATCAGTAGCGTAGGCATCCTCCCTTTGTCCTGTGTGTGTTCGCACAGTGGTGAAAAGAGCTGTCTTTGACCTGTTGGAGTTATTTGGCATCGTCGAGCGATCTTTCTAAGATTGGTTTCTAAGCTTTTTACTTCAGGTTGTTTGACCAAATGGTGTAAAAAGGGACTTTACTATGACCCCTGAGCCTACTGTCATCATCATCATCATCAGATTTAATGTACATAAATGAGTTTTTGATGTCGACACAAAGACTCTTCATGTGGCTCACGGTTCAGCCCCGATTCTGAAAAGCTCTCCTCAGTCACACAGATCTCTGGTGATGGCACCCTCTGTCTGAGAGTCTGCATTAGAGAGATTGTCGGCTCGGGCCTTTTGAGGCGAATTAGCCATGACCGAGTCCTGCTGACACTGAGAGCAGACGGACAGAAACTCCTCTGGGTCGGGGGGGCACACAAAACTAATTTAGATGGATAGACAAGCGAGGAAGTATGTGAAGAAGTGCAAAATACTGTATATGGAAATTCGTATCTACTGCTGGTGTTTACGTTGTTTGTATGGGTCACTAGACTTATTTATAGAGGCGTCTGTTGATATAACCTTTTGAGTATTTTAAAGAACTCCATGATGTTATACACACTGCTTTTTATACCATAACCTTCCTCTAGAGCACAATAGACTGAAATGATCCCACAATGAATGCATTTTAAATCGGGATTGTTTTAACCGATATCTCCTTTGCTCCATCAGGTGTTTCCTGAGGACCTGAAAGAAGACTGGATGTGGTTGTAGCTATGGGTGAGTCAGGGTGGGGGGTGCGGTCCCTCTCCCCCTGTGGCCTGCTGCTGGTCGTCTGTGCGTCCGTCTGTCTGTCCCAGCAGCCCAGCATGAAGCCAGCAGAGTGCAGCAGGAAGGAGCATCCTGTCGTCTCTCACCAAGGTCAGAGCATCAGGATACATGTGCTTTAACTAGACTTATACTAAGCTCTTTCCTCCCTTTACTTCTATCCACTTATAGCAACACAAGGCAAAAGTCTTGGCCTTCACATCAGATATCCAACTAAAAGACAATCATTGGTTGTCTGTATTTTTGTATCTTTAACGAGCTTTGTTTTATAGCAGCAGTCGGAAAGAAATCGATAAAAATGAAGGACTCAAACTAAGGACATTGGACTATTTGCTCCTTTTAGAATATCTATATAGTGAATCAAATTAAACATCAAATACAAATCTCTTTTCACTACAAAGAGCTCATTAAGAGGAGTAAGTGCTCCGGAACAAATATCAATATCCACCTCTACTCACCCATGAATAGTTAATCACATCTCTTCAATGTCTCAGCTTGATTCATAATTGCCACAAGACTTCCTAACGCTCTAATACTTTCTTCGGCCTATTAAAAAAAACAAATCTTCTCGGTGTGTAAAAACTTTTAATGAGATGAAAGGCTGCTGCAGGATCAGGGGATTCACAGGAGAGAAATGTGACACATCAGTAAAGACACTGAGGGCTTACATGAGGCTGTGAGCCAGGTACCATTCGGTGGAGATGGTTCCCACGCACTTCAGAAAATGTCTCCTCATCCTGATGCGTTTTCTCCGTGCAGCGCTGAGGCCGTGGATGTTCGAGTTCTCCCATCCAGGAGTGAAGGATTACTCCCAGCTGGCTGTGGACCTGAGCAGGAACCAGCTGATTGTGGGAGCCAGGTGACACGTGACATTATATCAGTGCATTTAAACATAAGGAAAAAAACTCAGAATTGCTTGATTCATGCATTAGCTTTAAATAAGCCAAACCCAGAGCTACAAAAAGAAACGTGTTTATGTGTAGACTTTCTGTTCTTCTGATATAAACTAAGAGCCAGTTCCACAATTTCTTTGCAGAAAAACTACTCTAAACTTTAACAGCATGACGTCATCATATGTTGCTATTAAACAATGTTGTAAAATATATTTTCATAATGACATTTGACCATATACATTTCTTAAACTAGCTTATAATTTCCTTTGCAGTGTTTGTGCTTCACCTCTAATATGAAATCTCTTTTTCCAGAAACTTCCTCTTCACACTGAGTTTGAGCAACGTCTCGCTCATACAGGTAACATCAACTTGTCCTACAGTATGTGTTAGTAGTATTGATTGTCTTGCTCCGTAAAGATGTGCAAAATATTAATTTATTTTTGTCCCTCAGGCGACAGAATGGGCACCGGATGAAGACACAAAGCGCTCATGTCAGAGCAAAGGGAAATCAGAGGTGTGTGTTGTGTGTCTCATAATACAGAAGTCTTTATTCAGAATTTGTCCATTTTTATTTATGACTAATCATGGTGTGTGTTTTTCTGCAGGAGGAGTGTCAGAACTACGTCCGGGTTTTGTTGATCAGCGGGATGACGCTCTTCACTTGCGGCACTAATGCTTTCACCCCCGTCTGCATGACCAGGCAGGTTGGTACAAAAGATTCAAAGCATGGAATAAAAATACTATTTACAGCTAAATCACCACAGGGTCAGTCAAGTTGTTTTCTCTACTGTAGGGACATTACTGCAAACCAGCTGCTGCATTGAGGTAGGAAAACACATTGTGCAGTCATTGTGTTTACCCCTGCGTTTACTCCTCTGCCAGGTGGGTAACGTCAGTGCGGTGTTGGACACGGTGAACGGTGTCGCCCGCTGTCCGTACGACCCGCGGCACAACTCCACCGCCATGGTGACGGAGCGAGGCGAGCTGTACGCCGCCACGGTGATCGACTTCTCGGGACGCGACCCCGTCATCTACAGGAGCCTCGGGAACATGCCGCCTCTACGCAGCGCTCAGTACAACTCCAAATGGCTCAACGGTAAAACAACTGATATGTCCTGATCTCAGTGATTGTGCTGTTATGTTAAATGTTTGTTTTTCATGTATTGTGTCTTGATATCTGACTGTGTTGATGTTACACATGGAGCTGCTGTCATGCAAGTCACATTTCAGAGTCGATCTGACCATTAAAGTATATCGTATCTTATTTGAACTAATTAGACACAGAGGTGGGAAGTAGTGACGTACAAATACTTTGTTATTGCATTGTACTTATTCTGGTATCAGTACTTTACTCCACTATTTATGTTTCTGACAAACTTTTACTCTTTACAATTTTCCTAAATACCTGTATGAAGATGTAGATACAGGTAAAGTTCGACACGACTGAAAACAGACATTCCTAATCACCCATGGCCATATATGAGCGAGATGTTCAATAGAGCAGTTGCTAGTTATGCATACTTTTAAGTACATTTCAAAGCCCATACTTCGGTACTTTTATGTGAGTAAAGAATTCAGTACTTCAACTATTACCAGAGTATGTTTAAACACGAGTATCTGTACCTCTACTCGAGTGAAGGATGTGTACTTTTTAACTGCTGGACTACATCCTTGTTTCCTCCTCCCTTGTGTGTTTCAGAGCCTCACTTCGTGTCGGTTTATGAGATCGGTCGGTTCACCTATTTCTTCCTGAGAGAAACAGCGGTGGAGAACGACTGTGGGAAGGTCGTGTTTTCTCGCGTGGCTCGGGTCTGTAAGAACGACATGGGGGGTCGTTTCCTGTTAGAGGACACGTGGACCACCTTCATGAAAGCCCGACTCAACTGCTCTCGCTCTGGAGAAATCCCGTTTTACTACAACGAGCTGCAGAGCACCTTCTACCTCCCAGAGCAGGACCTGATCTACGGCATCTTCACCACCAATGTGTGAGTAATCTGGGATTATAAAACATCATTTAGGTTATGTTTTTTCATACACTGAATCCCCCTCTTCTCCCCTTTAGGAACAGCATATCAGCTTCTGCCGTCTGCGCCTTCAACCTGAGCGCCGTCACTCAGGCCTTCAACGGGCCGTTTCGTTACCAGGAGAACCCCCGCACCGCCTGGCTCTCAACCCCAAACCCCATACCCAACTTTCAGGTAACTCACATATTTGAACAACCTGGATCCACATATGCATTTTTCTCTGACAATGTGGTGTTGATAGCTGTACAAATGTGAGCCTTCCCTCCAAGAAGTGGTGGCATTTTATCTTGATGTGTGAAAACAGAGAGTATATTTTGGTGAGAATAGCTCAGCTCCATCCTAGGACTTTTACTTAAATAACAGAGTATCCCTACATTTAGGTATTTCTACTTTTACTTAAGTACAACATTGGAATACTTCTTCCACCTCTGACCTTCACAAAGGTATTTTGGAGCTCGTGCTCCTAGGTTGGAAACAGACTAATCAGTTATATAAGCAGGAGGCTTTTGTTCAGGCGAAACCTGCAGACTCATCATTTTTAGGGAATAATTTGCTTAGGTATTCAACCTTCGACACAGTTCATCACGTTCTCCTCTCACTGTCTCCTTTCCCATGGCGTAGGTCTACGGCCTTGAGTATTGCTGCTGCTATCTCTCTTTAGGAGGGGCAGCTTGGGCGCATTGTTGTTGCCAGTCTATGACAGAGCACAAGCCGCCATGAGGTAGTTTACTGTTCAGGGACGAAGGTTCCCTGGCGCACATTCTTTCCTATGGACGAGAGCTCTAGTTAGATTCAGGGTCCATATTGCTTTAGTCTCACTGATGAAGAATGTTGATTATTACCTTCTGAACTAGTTGAAACCTCGAGCTGCAGAAAGAGTTCTTCAGAATTGGTTTGGTAACCGCTGTGTCAACTCGTGACACACCACCTGTCTTGTCAGTTCTCCGGCCGTAACTCCAAATAAACCGTCAGTGTTTGCCATCAAAGCTCCAGCTCTCCTCGTGTCTCTCTGAGTCCTGTTTCCAAATGCTTCAGAAGTTTCTGCCACAATAATGATGTTTTGAAAACACGTCTCACTAATCCCTCAGTGTGGGACGCTGGAGGAGGGCAGCCCGGGGGGCAACCTGACGGAGCGCAGCCTGCAGGACGCCCAGCGGCTCTACCTCATGAACGACGTGGTGCAGCCGCTCACCGTCAACCCTCTGCTCACTCAGGACAACCTGCGCCTCTCCAAGCTGGTGGTGGACATCGTGCAGGGCCGAGAAAGCCTCTACCACGTCATGTACATCGGAACAGGTGAGCAAAAAAACCAATAAAGACATTTAGTAAAGATCATTTCATCCTATAACTTGCCTATCTTTAATCAGAATACGGCACCATCCTGAAGACTCTCTCCACATCCAATAAAAGTCTCCAAGGCTGCTACCTGGAGGAACTCAGGCTCCTCCCCCCGGGGAAGATCGGACCAATCAAGAGCCTGCAAATCCTCCACAGTGACAGGTCTCTGATTGTTGGGCTGGATGACAGACTGGTGAAGATCCCGTTAGAGCGCTGCTCCAGCTATCCAAGTGAAGTGTAAGAGCCAAAAAAACTCAAACTGCAGCTTCAAACTCAAAAATACTTGATAAAAAGGTTGATGATCATAGCGTCATTAAAGAGACAATAATGTGTGGGTGGCCAAGTCCAAAAAGGTGAGAGAGATGATTGTTAAGAGCCCAAACTACTTTTAAAATGTCAGTCCATATTTTGACAAATCTAACAGCAGACGTTACCAGGCATTTTATAGTCTGTGGGTGCTACTTCAATATGTTGAAAACCTTTTAAAATACTGTGTGACGCCTCGGTATCAGTCTATCTGACAGCCCTATAGAGGTCTTCCAATACATAAACAGAACATTATTTAAAAACAAGACAGTAGTGATGGGAAACTTGATATTTCTGCAGCTGCAACACTTTAACCGACTACATATCTTATATCAGTCACTGCTTGGAAGCTCGGGACCCGTACTGCGGCTGGGATCTCAAACAGAAACGCTGCACCACCATCGAGGGGAGCTCCAACATGAACCAGTGGACCCAAAACATCACCCAGTGCCCAGTAAGACACACACACACACACACACACACACACACACACACACACACACACACACACACACACCACACACACACACACACACCACAACACACACACCACACACACACCAACAACACACTGTTTTCTTTCTTTTTTGTCACCGATGGTAATTATTTTGTAATTTGTTATTGTCCTCTTGTAAATGCACTTTCTTGTACTTACTTTAACTACAAATAATTATAAAGTGAATTAAAAGGGTTGGCCTTTAATCTATCTCGTATCTCCCTCTCTGGAGTGAGGGAAACCCTGAACCAGGATGAGCTTTTTGGTACGTGGGCGCCGTGGCAGCCTGGTAACCAGATGATGGCGAGGGATCCGTCAGCAGCTGTGTTTGTCGGGTCCCGCCTCGTGTGAACGGACCTTATGGCCGTGGTGGCCGGCGTCGAGTGTAAAGGACCGGACCATGCCAGGTGGCAAAACGCTCGGTAACAGTCCTCTCTTATATGAACATTAATCAAAACAAGGAAATCATCTTCATCCAGAGACCCTCAAGCTTTCTCATACAGCCTTGGTCTTTTATTGATTCAGACAAACAGACAGACAGATATTGAGGTCAGATATTGGATCCAGATATTGGAGTCAGATATTGAAGTCCGATATTATATCAGATATTCAGATTTATCAATATTGAGTCCAGATATTGATCAGATATTGAGTTCCAGATATTGAATCCAGATATTGAGTCCAGATATTGAAGTCAGATATTGAGTCAGATAATTGAATCAGATATTGATGTCAGATATTGAGTCAGAATTGAGTCCAGAATAAAAATTGAAGTCAGATATTGAGTCGATATTACTCACCAGTATTGACTAGAATATGAGTCCAGATATTGATCAGATATTCGAGTCCAGATATTGAGTCCAGATATTGAAGTCAGATATGGAGCAGAATTATTGACCAAAAAAGGCCCACAGATTCCCAACTCTGGCTCCTCAGGAAAATGGCGCGGACCCCTGGTTCCTCGTGGGGTCCAGTGCAGCAGCAGCTGTGGGATCGGGTTTGAAGTGAGGCACCGCCTCAACAACCTCCCTCCGACACGAGGGCGAGTGTGTGGTTGGGGCCAGGGGCGGGAGGGAGTGAGAACATACATCAGTGTCTTACCCAAGGAGGTAGCGAATGTAGGCATTGACAGTAAAGAAATCATTGGCATTTCTACACTGTAGCATTTTGCATATGTAAATGACTGTACTTAATATACGCTTTATCCAGTCCTTTAAGAACCCCTCAAAGCCGCTTTACAATACACAATGTCATTCACCATTTCACACCAATTATCATACAGAGCAGTGTACCTTACTACTAGGACCTAAACATTCCACTACAC
>NW_011333040.1:22404192-22413350 GCF_000735185.1 Notothenia coriiceps
CCCCGACACATTTGGGGTAACCAGAGGGAGGGCTGCCGACTGAATAGATGTAGAGAATAGAGAGTAGTGTGTCCGAGCCAGAGCTAAGCTGCTTCAGTCTAGGTTAAGCGTGAGTAATCTGTGTTGGCTCACAGGCCCCCAATGGGCCCCGGGCCCCCATTGCCTTGCCTGTCCCCTCTGCTTAATCTGCCCCACACGACCTGCCCCCCTGCCCTACCCGACTCTCTGCCCCCCTCCCTCCCGCCACACTATTGTCTCTGTGTTGAGAGTGAGAGGCTGCACGGACCAGACCAACAGACTATTATAGGACAAGATATGAAATGATGTATTACATCAGTATCATGACATTGTAATATTTTACTTTGAATCCTTGATTCTATCAATAATCAAACAGGTAAGAGATGCACCTTCATTATTCAGGGCAAACTGATCTTTCCGATCATAATGGTCATACACTTTACACGTAGAAAAGGCTCGCGATATTTCTGTATTTTGAATATAGACTGATATATTTTATTGTTATAATAAAAAAATAGACCAATGCCTGCATATCCTTCAACAGGTCCTGATCATCTTGTGTTTTCCCCTCCACACATTTTAACTAAATGGAGGCCCATGACCATGGATCCATGACCCTTTAGGCTCTTCCACCACTTACCCAAATAAACCAGATAAAACAACTTCAAAACAATCGAGTCCATAGGATTTATTTCAACCAAATATGCAAAATATACAACATATAAATCCTAAATTGAGCGGCAGAAACACAGCATTCCTCACATCAGGGGCCTCCAACTTCTGCTGATAACACTGGAGTATTTAAGCTCTTCCTTTCCAGGTGCACCTCGTTTTGCACCTCGTTGCTGCAATGCTGCACACCTGGGCAGAGTACAAAAAAGAAGAGGGAAGGAGACAAAGAGGAGGAGAGGAGACAAGTCCATCATGCGCGGGGCCTCACTTCAGTCAGGGCAGAGAGAATTCAAACAGTATAAAAGCTTTGACAGGAGCAGCATGTCAGATGTGACCTGATGACACAGAGTGTATGTTCTGTCATTAGCTGCTCTTCTTCTGCATGTGCTGTCATAATGAAGTGAAGCTCAGGAAGACAGGACCTGTCAGCTGCTGCTCCTCCATCTTTACAGAGAGGACATAAGGGATCTGTCGGCGGAGAGATGTCTTTATCTTCCAAAAGTATTTTTCACGTATATGAAAATAAAGGATCAAGGAGGATGTTAAAAAGCTTCCAGGACCCGCCAAAATATAACAATGTGTTAGTTCGAATCAGAGATTTGTTACGGTGGTGCTGGGGCCCAGGCTAATGGCATCCTGAGTAGTTATATATTTTGATAATCTATTTTGGAGGTGTTTGGGGAAAAGTACAATGACATCAGTTTTGTCTGCGTTTGCACAAAAAGTTTAAGTTATTTGTTCTTTGACTTGATTGATAGATTTTATTGTGTATCATCAGCATAATAATGTAGTTTGAGATGTATAGAGTAGAGTGAGTCATTTATAATATTACCTACATAAGAACCTTTAAGGTAAACAGAATATGACCAAATACCGAACCTTGCGGGACTCCACGACTAACTTTAGCTTTCATGGAAGATTCATTGACACATACAATGTTACACATCAGATAAATAGGGCCACTGAAATTCCTTCAATTATTTTGTCTTTAAATGTAAAAAATATATAGCTATCATAATTATAGCTTTCCTATATTTTCAATATTACAATTATTTCCTGCAAATATCACAGAGGCTTCAGATTCTTAACATTTATGGCATTAACATTTATAAAATATATGTTTTTATTTACAAAATAGTTTTCAGGTAAATTCTTATCACTTTTTAATTACCATGTCTTCGATTAAGGGGTAAAACCAATCAAATTAAAAATTAAATAAATCACATTTTCTTACACAGCTGACCCACTGTATTCAAAATACCTTCCTGTGAATCAAAATTCTGACTAAAGCATCAAAGATAGAGCAAAAGCCAGACAAAGTCAGCCTGCCTCATATGGAAACACTGTGAGATAAATATGAATTCCTTAAATCAAGACAATTCTCTCACTACTCCTCCTGTTTCAGTCCTCCACTCTCTTGTCCTCATTTGTTGGATAAATCAAACACTTGACAATTAGAACCAGAATCAGAGGCTCTTTAGTGCTGACTCCACCGGCTGTGTGGATGTGCAGGAGTGGTCGACACAAAGACACTGTTTACCCCGCACTTTATTCCCTAACTCTGCTCAGTGGCTCAGCATAATCACTTGTTGTGGAAATCACTTAGCACTTCACTTCCATGTAAAGTGTGTTTGTGTCTACACATCGATTTACTACAGTGTGTGTCAACACTGTTTGACTACACAGGCTGAAGTCAGAGATAATTGCTGCTTCACTGGCCGCTCACTGTGCTTCTCATGTTTCATTGTTTCCATGTAAACCGCTTAACATAAGAACTACACTGTTGTAAAGCACAGGACCAAGACATGAGTGAGATTTCTTAGTGCCCCAGAAAACACTGAAAAATGTGAAATCCCTTGTAATTTTGTCTTGTTACTTTTCTGCATTTGCATTTCCAAATACACAATACAATGCAACATTATAAACACAACAAGGAAAAGGAATATAGTGTAGGTATATAACTTCTCGTCCTGCAGTTCATATGAAAATAAAAAGGATCATGTATTTAGAATTAATTCTTAAATGTTTATTTTATACATATAAAAATGATGTGCTTGGTGAAATTGGAGGAGTTGTGGTCTTGAGGCTGTGCTAAATATTGGTGGCAAAAATAAGAATTAAAAAACACATTCACAGCGTGTGCCTGTTTGGAACACGTCAATTCCTTGTAATAATAGCCCTTCCATTAGCATTTGAGTACCTTTTAGGGTCAGCTAAAGCAGCAGTTAGCTTCTGCCAGTTCTGTCCAGGGATTTTCTGCCCAATATTTAGCGACAACTTCTAAAAATGTGTTGGAGGATTCCTCAAAAACGGTTTGGACAAAATAAAGAAATGGCGAGGAAAACTATCTAGACGCAATTGTGAAACTGTTTATCCAGATTCCCATATACCTGCTCAAATGTGGGCAGTCCATGCTTATCCTCATTATGTTTATGAACACATCATCATTGTTCAATTGTACACTAGGATCCACATTGGAGACACCGTATATGTTGCAGTAAGCACCCAAGGATGCTTTTGTGTCTCTTACTTTAACTACCAAAATAAAAATGAATAATTCTACACACACCCCAAAAACACATCTGCATCTGTCCAAATCCAGTACTAACTTCATGTGCACAGGGCAAATTAATCAGCTTTGATGCTTTTATTAAATGTTTCATTCTAAGGATAATTTATTCATGATATTAGTCTAAATGCTTAGTGTGTTCATATTCCCTCATAGAGCTTTTGGAAAATAGTTTTAAAACAATCAAGGGAAATCCAAGCAGCATGTGAAACTCAAAATAATGTCTTTGTATATCTGAAGAAAATGGATTATTACCACTTTGATTCATCACTTTCGGCATGTCATCATATTAAAAATCTAATTTCGTGTTCATTGCAGTGAGATAAAGTCGAGCCATTACCATTGACAAGTTAATGAACGTGTGTGTGTGTGTGTGTGTTTGGCAGGCTTAAACATGGTGGAGTCTCTTGGGATCTCTTTGTGTGTCAGTTTGGTCCCAAGGGGCCCACAGGAAAACAACTCACCAGCTAAATGATGATAAGCACTGTCTGGTATACTGATTCTCTCACTGTGTGATTCTTTGTGTGTGTGTGTGTGTGTGTGTGTGTGTGTGTGTGTGTGTGTGTGTGTGTGTGTGTGTGTGTGTGTGTGTGTGTGTGTGTGTGTGTGTGCGTGTGCGTGTGTGTGTGTTTGCCAATCGGTTAGAGAAAGATTACAGTAGCTGGACTCTTGCCAATCCTCCCCATTAATCAGTGTTTTTACATTACATTGCATTTAGCTGACGCTTTTATCCAAAGCGACTTACAATAAGTAAGCCCTTGTGAGTCAATTTCCAAAAGTTCTGAATGTAAAGTCATTTGATCAGCTGCCCTGTAAATCAAGACAAGAACAGATCTGAATATCTGAATATCCTATATCATTTATCGATTGCCATGAAAGTTGATACCGATAACTTATCGTGTTTCCTCAATTTGTTCTGTAGTTTCCTGTCATTTTCAATGTGTTTTTTACATTTTAAATGTGTTGTCAATAGATTAAAAAAATGAAACACATTAATCACAATGATAATCATGATAAATAACAGGTTTACAATACTACAGAAGTATTAACTTGTATTTTGTGGAAACTGATAAAATAAATCAGAGGGTTTTTCTTTATGTAAAATGATTTCTGAATTATTGCCATGAAGTCCGACAATTTTTGACACAGAGAGCAGCTGTGATTCCCCTCTGTATAATCTTTGAAACACAATATGTGTTCTCACAGTGGTGAGAACCCCTCCACTATCTCACACTCCTGTGAAACTTCAACAAACTGGTGCATGCTTCAGCAAAATGTCACTGCCACCTGGTTCATGGTAAAGTTCCCATTGATATTATGGGAGCAGCTTTGGGCTAAACTTGTTAATGTGATTAATTTGTGTTATTTTCAGATTAGATATAATTTATTGATCTGAATTTGGGAAATGTTTTCGTCACAGCAGCATGTATAAGACATTGCAAACTAAAATAGAACATTCAAAAAACAGTAAAGACATACAGATCAACAGTATAAGGATATACAGTATATCTATAGGGTAAATCTATTGAATACCCAATATGAATATACACATATAAATAATTGAGGCAGTGTACATTATGATGCCATCCTATCAAAAATTCACAAAATGTGAAGATTGAATACAATATACAATTTACATTTAAGTTAGCTGAATGATTACATTTTTAAATCCAATAAAATCCTCTATGGACCACCTGAGAACAAAATATACAATATATACAAATGAGCAAATTATTTTTTTGAGATGGAAAAGATTGAGTGTGGTCTTGATAAGTGAAGATCCTGGCCAGAGGTGAGTTGTTGTATAGATTTAAAGCTACAGTATATGCAGGAATGGTTCTTGTAACGGTTTTCCAGAATAATCGTAAACACGTCGACAGATCTTTTTAAAATATGTTCCACTGGAGTGTTCACAGGCCAGATTCCCGGGGCATTGGGACCACCTCAGTAATTATCCCAGCCCACGTGAGGTCTTCAGGTTATACCGCTCCTGAGTGTGAAGGCTTTATTGAGACACTCGCTGCAGCCCTTTGTTGCAGGTCAGTCTTTTAAGTATCCAGGGTAGGCTGGACGTCTTCATCAGCTCTCTGTATCTCGCAGCCTATTGTACTGAGGTCTTGTATTCAGTGAAAGCCTCTTAAATCCCTCATTTTAGCCAGTTAAGGTTAGCCGCAGTCAGCACAACAGTTGTATTGGACTCTCCATGCTCTCTACAGTTGTTTATTGTTTGGCTTCCATACATCCAGAGAGCAGCTAAAGCCTCTTATGCTGCCAAAGGAGCCGCTGACGACGAGCAGCTGATGTGTGACTGGCCTCTCTTCACACGGCCTCACAGCAGCAAAGCCTCTTATGTGCGCTCCTCTTCAGCCTCAGCTCAAAGTGAGCACAGTAATTGATACTTCAACTCTCAAGAAGCTGCTCATTTGACATCTATACATGTTAAAAAGCATTAATGGCATTATATTTATTTAGTTGTTGGCATAAGGTTTCTAAACCCAAACAATAGTTATTTATATGTATTCTTGAGCAAAGGTTAGACCTATTCCAAATGTTATTTGCATTTCCTTCATTATAAATATTTTATGGGGCCCTGCTAAGTAAAATTAAAAAAGTGACAAATGTTTTTCCTGTTTCATTTCTTTCTTCAGATACTCTCTGATATCCATTTCTTTTAGCTCCAGGCCTATTTGTTCCTGCTTTATATATACATTTTAGTTGTCACAAAGCTCTGTAGTTTCCTAAAATAGCTGGCCACTGTAGTTTTTAATCTTACTAAGGAAATGGTGCATTGGTTTGGGACGATCTTCAGCAGCGGATTTATCACTCTGATGGGAATTTTTTGCAGCGTTATGGTGGATGTAGGGTTTAGTAAAAAAGGTACAACGTGTATGTTGATGTCATAAAGTAACATGTCACCCATTCCATTAACTCTATATTAGATTATATTGGTTTCCGTCAGAATGTAAATAAACCAACGCATTGTTATAATCACACTCTCGACCTTGTTCTGACTTATGGTATTGAAATTGAGCAACTATTAGTCGAACCGCATAATCCTGCTTTATCCGACCATTTATTAGTAACTTTTGAAGTACTGTTACTAGACTACAAACCATTAGTCAATCTGTTAGTGCTATAGCCAAATTTAAGGAAGAGATTCCATCAATACTTAACTCGATAGCATGTCTGCATGTAAGGTACAAAATGTACACCACCCCAAATTGATCATGTTGTTGATAGTGCTTCAGGTGCCCTACGAATATAATTAGACTCTGTTGCTCCTTTGAAAAAGAAGAAAATAAAAACCGCAAAATAAAGCAAAAGTCGAGACGACTTGAAAGGATATGGCGTTACACTAAACTGGAAGAATCTCGTTTAATTTGGCATATTACTCTCAATGAATATAAGAAAGCACTCCGTAAAGCGAGAGCTGCCTACTTCTCTTCATTAATAGATGAGAATAAGAATAATGCAAGATTTCTTTTCAGCACTGTAGCCAGGCTGACAGAGAGCCACAGCTCTATTGAGCCTTCTATTCCCATAGCACTCAGTAGTAATGACTTGATGTGCTTTTTTAATGATACAATTGTTACTCTTAGAAACAAAATGAAAGACCTCTTGCCTTTGACCAGTATACTGTAGTATTATCAACAGCTCCCGGAAACGTAAGTAATAATATTACACTAGATAGTAAATTAGAATGCTTTTCAGCCATAAACCTTGAACAATTGAATTCAATTATTATTTCTTCTAAACCATCAACGTGTATCTTAGAGCCAATTCCAACTAAGCTATTAATTAGCATTTTTTTATTAACTATTATGAATATGTCTTTATTATCAGGCTATGTTCCACAATCATTTAAAGTAGCAGTGATAAAACCTCTTCTTAAAAAGCACAACCTCGATCCAGAGGTTTTAGCCAATTATAGGCCTATTTCTAATCTTCCGTTCCTCTTAAATATTCTTGAAAAAGCAGTCGCAAAACAGTTGTGTGATTACTTAAAAAACAATTATTTATTTTAAGATTTTCAGCTTGACACAGAGACAGCTCTGGTTAAAGTCACAAATGACCTTCTCATATCCTCAGACAAAGGACTTGTCTCTATTCTTGTCTTGCTCGATCTCAGTGCTGCATTTGATACTATGGACCATGATATCCTATTGCAAAGAGCACTTATTTGGCATACAGGGAACTGCTTTAGGCTGGTTTAGGTCCTATCTATCTGAACGCTCTCAGTTTGAGTGTGTCAACGATAAATCTTCCATGCAAACCAAAGTGAGCCATGGAGTGCCACAGGGCTCATTGCTTGGACCTATTTTGTTCATATTATATATGCTTCCGCTAGGCAATATTATAAGGAATCATTCTGTACATTTCCATTGTTATGCGGATGATACTCAACTATATTTATCCATCAAGCCTGATGAATCCAATCATCTAAATAAAATTCAAGACTGCCTCAAGGACTTAAACACGTGGATGACCTTACATATTTTGATGTTAAACATGTGAAGTTATTGTACTCGGCCCAAAGACTCTACGAAACAAACTATCTAAAGATATATTAACTATGGATGGCATTCATTTGGCCTCCAGTGAGACTGTAAGGAATCTTGGTGTTATATTTGATCAGGCTTTATCTTTTAACCTGTTAAGCACTGAGCCTGTTTTTCAGGTCTTAGGCTTGAAAATGACATTTCCAGAACAAATGACCATAACTACACTTCTAAAAGGGAAAAAATTAATAATTTTTTTTCTCAAAGTAATGATAAACCTGTGAGTTGGATGTAGAAGAGTCAGAATCAATATAGATGTTTTTTAATTTAAAGAAAATTCAGATTGAACATAGTAAAAAACTGTAAATTATAGTGTCCGTCCAAAAATTATTTTTTACTTATAGTGAAAACATTACATGTTAGACACTTTTATCCAAAGTGACTTACATGTCACAATTCTTGTGTTATGTCACGTTTTTAGTTTTGTATGTCTTGTATTGGGTTTATTTTGCTGTTCGGTTCTCCCTGTCATGTTTGCCTCCTTGTGTATTGTCTGGTCCCTCTCCCTGTGTTTTTCCTCCCTGTCGTTAGTTTCCCTGGTGTGTCTAATTGTCTGAGTGTGTTCACCTGTTGCCCGGCTGTTTCTCGTCTCGTGATTAACCCTCCCTGTATTTAGTCTTCTCTCTTCCTGTGTTCAGTGTTGGTTCGTCTTTTGTTGGTGACTGAATTCACCAGGGAGTGTTCTGTTTGTCCGAGTTTAATTCTTATCCTTGAAATAAAGGTATTATCAGTATTATCTGCATTTGGGTCCTGCTTGCTTAACTCTCCCGTAACAGAACCAACCAACCAAGGATGGGCCCACCAGATCCATTTGAGCAGGAATAATTGGATATTTCCTTTTATTTGGCTTACTGCTCTGATCGATGGAGGGGAGCGTCCGGGGTTCAGCAGCGAGAGGCTGCTCTGGCAGAGGAGCGCCAGATGGCTACGGAGAAACCAGGCTTGGTGAAATTCTTACCTGGCTGGATTTTGAATTTCCTCTCGGTGAGTGATTCCCGGCCTGCTAGCCCCAGGCATGCTAGCTACCTGCCTCCCAATTCCCAACCTGACACCATACGCCTCGGTATGTTCCGTCTGGGGTCAACCCTTGCTTCTGCCCCAGTTCTTGTTCCTATCCAGGAGCCGTTCTCTGGAACTCGTCTGGCTTTTGGAGGTCCACGGAGCCTCCAACGGCTCCTAAGAGAAGAAGTCGCAAGTCCAGGCTAGCTGCCCGAGCCCCAAGAGCCATGGTTCCGGCCCCAGTTCTAGCCCCAGCAGCCATGGTTCCAGACCCAGTTCTGGCCCCAGCAGCCATGGTTCCGGCCCCGGTTCTGGTCCCGGCAGCCATGGTTCCAGACCTA
>NW_011333040.1:22413395-22424848 GCF_000735185.1 Notothenia coriiceps
AATACTTGAGAATTTATTATACCTTTTTTTAGTTGCGGTGGTTTTGTAGTGTTAAGTTTTGATTTTTCCTTTTGGTGGGGGGACAAAACCCCTTTTAACCACCTCTTCATCTTTCATGTCCAATAAAACTTCAAAAAGGGTTTGTACATTCTTCATTCATTTCCATTGTCCATAAACCCAAGTTGGTGACATTCTTCATTTACTTTCATGTTCATAAAATTTAAGGTTTGGTTTACGCCCATTCCTTCCATCTTTTCCATTGTCCATAAAACCACCCAAAGGTTGGTTCATTCTTCATCTTTCTTTTCATTGTCATAAAACCTCAAGTTGTACATTCTTCATCTATTCATTTGTCCATAAACACAAAAGTGTTACAAATTCTTTCATCTTTCATGTCATAAAACCTCAAGGTTGGTACATTCTTCATTCTTTCCTGTCCAATAAACCCACAAAGGTTGTACATTCTTTTCATCTTGTTCATGTCCATTCAAAACTCAAAAGTTTGTCATTTTTCTTCATTCTTTCATGTCCATAACCCCCAAAGTTTGTTACAAATTTCGTTCATTTCTTTCCATTGTTTCCATTAAAACCTTTCAAGGTTGTACTTCTTTCATTCATTTCAATGTTCCATACCCAAGTTTACATTCTTTCATTCTTTTCATTCCATTAAAAACCCAAAGTTTCAACCATTTCTTTATCTTTTCATTTTTCAACAAGTTTTTTTTTATTCATTTACCCTCAATTTTCAAATTGACTTTAATGGTCTTTTGTACATGATTCATCTCATTTTTTTTTCATATAAAAACCATGAGGTGATGGAGGTGGAGACCCGGGGACATGAGTGCAGGGCAGAACCGTCCCGGGGAGGCCTGGAGCCAACCCCCGTCTTTGGCCCCAGGGAGGTCGAGGAAGAATCGGTCGCGGGTCGGACCGGACCCCCCAGCGTTCGTCGGGTCGCGGCGCCCGTTCCCACATTGACTTGGAGGACCGAGCGACCGGCGCGGGGAAGGAACTGAGGTGCAAGGGTGGCCGGTTTAGGTCCCCCAGGTCCCCCCACCCAAATGCGCGCGTGGAAGGTCGCCCCTGGGTGGGGAGGTCCAATGGTTTGGGATTATGAGACGTGTTATTGGTATAAACCCTTTCACCTTTTATATAGTATGTCAATAGGGAAGACTTTCTTTGTTGGTATGTAATTTAGGACGTTTGAGGTTATATACAGAAGGTTAATGACATTATATCTGGATAAGACCGTGTAAAAGAATATAATTATTAAAATAAACATAAATGAACGGGGGGGATAAAATAGAACAAATATAACCAAACAACGGTGACAACCTTCCTTTCGGGAACCCACTTTGAGGTTCTAAACCAGTAAACAAGGTATTGATGTGCGGTCGACCACATTGTTTACATTTTTATTTTTCGGAAAACTGGAAGTGGACTTACAAACCGGAAAAACCAATAGGAATATTTTGGTAACATAATATTAACAATACCATGACGCCCCTGGGTTAAAAAGGTGTATGGAAACCCAACCCTGGTTTTTGGGGAGTTAACTTGTTTTAGGTAGGGAACATTTTCTAGACCTAATTTCCCTTTGCCCACCCCCTTTCCCAACCCACCCGGCCCTAACGTTTACGGATAAGCTTACCCCATTTTATAAAGAAGGAACTAAACCTTTTTAGGAGTTATTTTTGACAAAAATTTGGTTTTTTTCGGGGGAAACCCTTTTGGAACCTTTGTGAGAAAGAGGTAAAGAATTATCAAAAGGCTCGAAATAAACTTTAAAACGGTCTTAAAATTTTAAGGGATGGTTCCATGGTAGACTTTTAGGGTCCCTGGTCTGAAAACAAACGGTAACGAGTGTTCCAAAGAACCAAGGACCTCACCTTGGGGGAGTGTGTTGAAGTCGGGCGACGCTCACCCCTCGGGTCCCCCCGGGGATGCGGCAGGTACTTGCGTTCCCGGTGCCGGAAAGGAAAAAAGGGAGTAACGTGTCGGAATTTTTGTGTTGGTTCTTGTGACTGCAAGTAGTGAATAGGTGTCGGCCTTAATAAACCCCTTCCCGTTACCGGGGGTGTTTAGGTTAAATTTGTCTTTTCGGGTGAATTCAAGGTATTAAATTTTTACACGGGTCTTAAGGTTCTTAAGGGTTTCCAAAATGGCAGGGGTATACGTTTTTCGATGGTTCACATCTTTACCGTTACTTTAAGGGAGATGGACAGGTTACTGGATGTAACGATTAAGGAACCCTTTTTTCTGTTGACTTACAATAACAAAGAAGGTGGAGAGGAGAGCGTGGGAACCCGGGTGTTGTGTCGAAGCGGGGGAAGCACCAGCTCCGGCTACCCAGAACCCAACGGGGTCCTCGCGACGGCCAGTGAAGTTTGGGCTAGGCGTGTGGGACGAACGGTGACCTTTGGGGGGCGTGGACCTCCTGTCCCCCCCCCAGTCGGCGGGTTAAAAGAAAACTCCTTTGTCTTTCCCCCCTTTTAGACACCGGGAAAAACCGTTTATAGAACTAGGAGTTATAGAAACTTAAGGGTTATAGACTGGGAGGTTAATAGAACTGAGGTTATAGAAACTGAGGTTATAGACTTTGAGTTATAGACTTGATTATAGAACTGGAGTTATAGACCCTGAGTTATAGACCTGAGGTTATTAGACCCTTGAGGTTAATAGACCTTTTAGGTTATTAGGACTGATTATAGACCTTGAGTTTATGGAAACTTAGAAGTTATAGATTGAGTTATTTAGACCTGAGTTTAGACTGAGTTATAGACTTGAGTTTAATTAGAATTGGAGTTATAGAACTTTTTTGGAGGTTATAACTTTAGTAGACTTGAGGTTATAGAACTTTTTGGAGTTAATAAGATTGAGGTTATAGACCCTGAGGTTAATAGACTGAGTTATAAGACTTGAGTTATAGATTGAAGTTATAGGAACTGGGAGGTTTTTATAAGACCTAAGTTTATAGAACTGGAGTTATAGACCCCCTTTGAGTTATAGACCTGAGGTTATAGGAACCTTTGAGTTATAGAACTTGGAGGGTATTAGGAAAACCTGAGTTTTAGCCTTTGAGTTTATAGACCTGAAGGTTATAGGATGAGTTATAGGGAACCTGGAGTTATAGGACTTAAGTTATTTAGAACCCTGGAGTAAAATAGACTGAGGTATAGGACCTGAAGGTATAGGGACTGAGTTTATAGAAACCTGAGTTATAGCTGAGGTTATAAGACCTGAGTTATAGGGCCTGGAGGTTATAGGACTGGAGTTTATAGATTGAGGTTATAGACTGGAGTTTATAAACCTGGAGTATAGCCTTGGAAGTTATAGACTTGAGTTATAGACCCTGAAGTTATAGAACTGAAGTTATAGACTGGATTTATGACCTGAGTTTATAGCTGAGTTATAGACTTTGAGTTAATAAGGACCTTTGAGTTATAGGACTTGAAGGTTATTAACCCTGGGGTTAATAGAACTTGAGTTATAGAATTGTTATTAAGAAACCTTTGAGGTTTATAGGGACTTGAGGTTATAGACCCTTTGGAGGTTATAGACTGAGTTATTAGACCTTTGGAAGTTATAAGGAACCTTCTTGAAGTTAATAAGATTAGGTTATAAGACCTGAGTTATAGACTTGGGAGTTATAGACCGAGGGGTTATAGAACTGAGTTATTAAGACCTTTTAGTATAGAAACCTGAGTTTAATAGACTTTGGGGAGGTTTATAGGAACCTGGGTTATTAAGACTTTGAGTAATAGGACTTGGAGTTATAGAACTGGAGTTATAGACTGGAAGTTTAATAGGGATTGAGTTATAGAACCTTTGAGTTATAGACTGAGGTTATGACTGGTTATATAACCCTGAGGTATAGGACTTGAAGGGTTATAGACCTTAGTTAATAAGACTGAGTTATTGACTTGCAGTATAGGAACCTGAAGGTTATAGGACTGAGTTATAGGTTCTTGGGGAGTTAATAGCTGAAGTTATAGACTTGGAGTTTATAGACTAGTTTATAGGATTGAGTATAGGAACCTGGAGTAATAGACTGGGAGTATAGGACCTTGGAGGGTTTATAGACCCTGAGGTTTATGGACTTGGAGTTTATGGACTAAAGTATAGGATTGAGGTATAGACTGGTTATAGATTGAGTTATAGACTGGAAAAGGGTTTAGACCTAAGTTATTAGAACTGGGAGTTATAGACTTAAGGGGTTATGCTATTGATTTGAACACGATCCGTGTATCCATCATTTCCTGGTCTTCTCTAAAGAAGAGGGACCAATGAAAACGTTGTCATGTTGCCGTTGTTCAGCATGGAAACATTCATTAGCTAACAATGACATTATTGTTCTATTAATATAAAGGGAGGTCAGGTACTTTTTAAAACAGCCGCTAGTTATGGGTACTTTTTTTAGTACATTTCAAATCCTATTTACTTTCACTTGAGTAAAGACGTTTAGTCAGTACTTCTACTTTCACCAGAGTATTTTTGAACACGAGTATCTGTACTTCTACTTGAGTAAAGGATGTGTGTACTTCTACTTGAGTAAAGGATGTGTGTACTTTCATCTATGGTACTGGGAACAGGAAACTGCAGCTTTAAAACGCCACCACTTTTCTCTGCTGTTGTTAGAAAATCTCAAATGTAGCCATGTGTTTTCCTCCTTTGTCAGTTTCCAGCAGGGGTTCTTGGTTATTTCCATGGAAACACAGCTGCTGTGGTCATTATCTGCTGCAGGTAAAAAGCCTGAGGCCACTTTAACCTGGGGATCATCAAATCTAATCAACTTCTATTTATTTAAGCCAATTTCACAAATTGCACATGTGTCACAGGTGGCTTTACAGTGTGTATGAAACCCCCTGTCCTGAGACCCTGCTGTGCACAAAAAAACAAACAAGAAAACCTACAATTACCCGGGAAAAAATGACAGACAATAAATGTTGTGTGTACGCATTATTTAAGATAATTAAACTACACCAAAATAAGAATGTATACAACCTCACTCCTCTGTACCTCTCCGACCTCCTGCACATCAACACACCCATCCGCACTCTCATGTCTTCTGCTTCCCTCCACCTCACGGCACCCCCCTTCCGTTTAACCACCATGGGGTCTAGAGCCTTCAGCCGCTCTGCACCTCACCTCTGGAACTCCCTCCCACCTGACATCCGCAACACTGACTCTCTCCCCATTTTCAAATCACGCCTCAAAACACATGTCTTCCCACTCGCATATCCACCCTGATCATTATCCATCAAACATCCTCTGTTTCATTTATTTGATTTGTTATATACTGCATTGTCTGGTTTATGTCTCTTATGCTGGTGATGTATTGTGTATCTTGTTTTTTATGTGTTTGTACGTCGACCTTGAGAGCCTTGAAAGGCGCCTATATAAAATAAATGAATTATTATTATATAAAATAAGAATTAAAAAATATTCCAGGAGAATCAGAATCAGAATACCTTTATTAGTCCCACAGAGGGGAAATTTGCAGCGTTACAGCAGGAAAGAGCCACAGACAGCTTAGTGTTGCATATCTTAAATGCGTTAAAAAAGAGACGGCAAAAGTTACAAAACCTCTGGGGTTTCAACGATGCTGAGTTAGTGATACTGTGACTTACTTTGGGATTATACCATCCTATAAGCACATGTTGTAACTCTAGAGACCAGTCTGTATATGGACTTGAATCTGCATGGGCGTTTAAAAGTGCTGCTGGTGGACACGATCCCAGAAAAACACAGCTAGTCTCTCTTTTATACAATCCTTCTTGCATAACAACAAAGCTATACAGTCATCTCAGGTGAGGGGCTTACTCCAGAATAGGTAAAGCTTACAAGGGGAAAATGTAACTTCATTCTTTCATCTTAGGTTTCTGTCTCATCCTGAAATATCTCAGCTGTCCCCATGGAAAGCCTCAGGAAGTGCTCCTCAGTTATATGTAAATCATTTCTCTTTGTGGATGGTGAAAACTGGTTCATTTTTCAACATGGCCCAGTTTACACCTCACTAATTAATGTTTCATAACAGGATGTCTGCATGGCGAGGTTTGGAAAACTCATTGAATGTAGAACTTTAGATTTTCTCACGACTCCAGAGGATTTACACAATCATGCATTTTACCATCAAAACCATTTTCCCCCTTTAACACAAGAGCGTCTGCAATGTCAAACCTGTCATTTATGAAGTTGTTAATTAAAGAAATGTTCAAATCCAAAAATAAACAATAATTTAAAATGTGATATCGGCCCTTTAGTCAAAATCTAATCAACATCAAAGTGGTAAATATGATGTTTCTTTTGTGACACCTCTTGATGATTGCTAAACTTATGTTAGGCATTAAGGATTTAGGCTTTTAAGAGGGTAACACATATTTAAGAAATAAATGGACATGTGTAGATATTTGTCATTTCAAACAACCCCTGTGTATTTTTTCCGTTTTTATTTTATTTGACAAATTTTGTTCGGGATTTAATTTGTCATTTTCGGGTCTCTAAAAATATATGATTTGCAAAACTGTACTTTTAATATAATGTGACCCCAAATAAATACAGAATAACAAACAAAAAAATGCATTTGTGATTCTCATAAAGCAAATACAATGTTTTTTTCCGTGTGTTTCCAGCTCTGGTTGAAGACTTGGCGAAGACTAGCGGGCGACATTGTCTCTAATGCGACCATTAAAGGTATAAACCTATCTTCCGAAAAAGACGTATACAATTTTCACAATCCTAAACTATATAATGACACATTAAGTCTATATAAACTTGTAACATAGTAAATAAAATTTAGATACGACAGAATAAACAAAATTCATTTCTCAGTTGGTTTGAAAGTGAAAAGTAAAAACAACCTCAGTTCGAATAACGATGAGACACCTATGTAGTTAAAACCCTAATCTGCCCTGATGTCACATATACTTTCCTAATAGAATGTCAATAACTATTAGTTTTATCTGTTGGTATTATACTAACTATTATCATTCTGAAGTATATAATGATTGGCTACGTTGGAGGAGTTTTCTTAGTATGGAATGTGTTGTTCTTATGTGTTTCACTCCACTATTTTACTAGTATAAAGATAGGAACCTGAAGGAGGTAGCAATGTCCTGACCTACAGTGGAAAAGATTGAAACGAATTCTGGTTGGTTTTTGAAAGGGTTCATTAGACAGTCGTAACCCTTTTTCGTGTTTGTTTTAGTTACACGATGTCTGTCACACCCTCTGTAGTCCACTGGCTTTTTCGGTTCATTGAGACTTTGAAACATTTTTTTGAGGACCACAAGTGCACCGTTCGTTGAAATTTGACTCACCATAACTAAATGACCCCTAGCCGTCCTCACACACACACACACACACACCACACACACACACCACACACACACACACACACACACCACACACAACACACACACAGGCACACACACACTCACACCACACCACACACACACACGACGCACTACCACACACCACACACACTCTCTCGACCCTTGTTTCACGAAGAACTATTGACAAACTAACATTGAGTGAAAGGGGCGGCAGGTGTCGAGACGAGCAGGACGGTCGGTGCATTTTATTGACCTCTCTCTGTCTCTCTTTAGCTAACGTCACTTCAATTAGTGCGTCGAGGTTTTTCTAGTTTGGTTGTCTTTAATTCTCAAGTAAAAAAGAGTTACACGAGAAGTAATTAAAGTAGAAAAAATTTTAAGATGTGTCTCCCTTGTTCGTAAATGTCGCACCTATTTCAACCTCCCTAAGAATGTCGAGTATAGCGTTGTCAAAAATTGTGAATCACCAAAAAATCCCTCAAATGGCCCTGAAGCACTCCGGACCGTCCCCGGCCCACCCACTACAAGACCGTCTCTGGCGGGACTCGGGGACCAGGAGGGTGTCACTGCCACGGCTACGACGTCTGGGAGGCAGTAGTTGTCATGGGGGTTTGGCAGGTGAGTGGGGTTTAGACTTCTCGTTTCTCTTTTTAGAGTGGCAGGAGGGCCGGAACTCGAACTTAGAGTCTACATAGACACTAGGAGAGGTCTTACCTTCAATAAGTAGTGTGATGTCTCGTAGTGATCAAGGAACGTTGTCACAGGAAGTGTACGACTATAGGTTCTCCTCCCGTCAAGGTGGTCAAGGTGTTCTACCTCCCTTATCTTCGTCATAAGTGTACAAATCAAGACTAATCGGTACATAACTAATAGGGGAGAGTCTTACCTTCATAACATAGTTTTGTTTTTTTTCTTCTTTAAACAACCATAAACAGAGGTTTTTAAGCCTGAAGGAGTTTTAGATTTTGTGAACCTGTAAAAAGTAGTTTTAAGACTGAAAAAGAGTTATTTAAGCTGGAAAGGGAGTTTTAATACTGAAAAAGAGTTTTATAGTTTAATACTTGAAAAGGTGTTTTGCTTAATGAAAAAGAGTTATAGAGTTTTAGTACTTTATAAACAGTTTTAGAGTTTTAGAGTTTTAATCTGAAAAAGACTTATGATTTTTGAAATTATTAGGAGCAGGTCCCGACTCGAACTTAGAGTCCTAGGTACATAGACACTAGTAGAGGTCTTACCTCATCAGTTTTGTTTTTTTTTCTTAAACAACCATAAAAAGGTTTTAAGCCTGAAGAGTTTTAGATTTTTGAACTTGTACAAAAGAGTTTTAAGATTGAAAAAGTAGTTAGACTGAAAAAAAGTTTTTAGTATTTTTAAGACGCAAAGATTTTTAAGACTAAAAGTGTTTAAACTCTGAATAAGTGGTTTAGAGTTTTTAGATTGAAAAAGTGTTTTAAGGTTTGAAAACGAGTTTTTAGCGTTTAAGACTGAAAAGGAGTTTTTGAAGACCTGGAAAAGTCATGTTCTACCTTCCTTATCTTTAGTCATAAGTTACAAATGAAAGTCTAATCGAGGGTGCAGTCTTTACCTAGACGCGAACAGTGTGCAGAGAGAGGTATCTCCGACTTAGTAGTACAATTAGTGTACGATAGTAGTACGGAGTTTGTCAGGACTAGAGAAGATCCATTAGTTGTAGGACAGTATCAAGTGTCGATGTCAACCGTTCGAAACAATATACAATGAGACTATAAACCTGCTCCTATAAGTCATTAAAGTCGCGATATTAACAAACACACACATATTTGAAATATATATAAACACGACGAAATGCGACTAATGGAAGGTGTCCACACCACACAACGTCCGCTGGAGAAGTCACACGTCCGGCTACGTCTACAGAGGGAGGCGACCGTCCCCCCCCAAGACGTCCAGCCAGCGACCATCACGGGGGGGGGTTGTCGACCGGTCGTGCCCCTGGTCCTGCTGTCGTCCTGGTCCTGGGTGAGTTGACGTTTGTGTGTAATATGGTAATAGATAATTACACGTGTGTGTGTGTGTTACAACTGAATAACTTTCTTGTAGGTATTGTAAGTAAGACAAACGTTGAATATATAGTTATAATGTTAATGAACATATATTCTGATAGACGTGATACAAGATGATACCAAGATAAAATCACATAAATGAACGGTGAAACTAGACAAAATAACACAACGTGACAACCTCCTCAGACACTGAATTCTAAAGTAACTGTATAGATGGGACATTCGATACATGCTTACTGTTATTTTCGAATCCACTCCATCCTTGCTTTTACCGGGCCATCTGTCTGTCGACCGAGGGAAAAAACAGATGGCCCGGTAAAAAGGAAGGATGGAGTGGATACCAGTACTTCCATTACCCAGTACTTGGCTTTCTTGCTCTAGCCGCCCATGTTCGCCGGTCTCTACCCAAAAGAGGCGTCCCACCGACCGCAGAGGGAATCCCTATTCCCTCTTCAGCAGTAGGCCCTCCCTTGAGCCTCAACTTGGCGAGGAGGAAGGCAGCTTTCCTCGGTCAACTCACCCAAGCCCGTGGCATCAATTCCACGGTGGACCCGTGGGAGGGATCCCTTCACAGGTCCGTGCAAGGTCGGACCCTTCTCTGGCTCCCCATCTTGATCCTGGTCCACCTCCCCTAATATAGAGAAACGACCTTCTCTGGTTCCCCATCTTGGATCCTGGTCCACTCCCTAATATTAGGAGAAGCGACCGGACCCACGCGGAACCCTAGGGGGTCAGTCTTCGACCAACTACAACCGATCCCTTTTCTTTCAAACCCCGAGAGACGCTCTTGACGATGGAGGCCTGGGCTGGTATGCCTATTCGCCACGCTCTTTCTACCTACCCTTACCTACCTGTTATTTTCGGGACTTAGAACACGTTAAGTGCGAGTTAAAAAAGAAAGTCAGAAAAAAGTAGACATATTGTCATGGTCGATGAAGATATAATTATTTAGCACGACTGACAAACTAGACGGGCGTATGGAACAACGGACAAAACATTATGGCATGTAATTGGCAACCCCTGCTTATTTCCTTAAGACTAAAACTATAAGACTATAACGTAGTTGGTCTCTGTACTTCGAATCCGTTCAAGTATGGTCCTTCTGGGAGAAGGAGGTCGTCCGATTGTTTTATTATTTCCTGTCGAGAGTGGAGTCCAGTGTCCTGACAAGAGAGAGGATCGGTAAGAGCCTCCCTCTATGTCCTCGAAGTTCAGTCTGTCTGAGTGTTTGTCAAAGATTGGGGACCTGCAGTCCGGACGAGTTGGTGGTGTGTATTAGTTATTGGTAAGGAGTGTGTTATGTGTGGGAAAATTACGTGAAATTATTATGATAAAAAATATAGTTATAAAATTTGATAAATAAGGGGACATAGAACAGACAGGATAACGGGCACAAAAAATCACTCATAAAACAAACATAAAAAACGTGTGGCCCTGTCTCAACGTGAGACTTTAGAGCAATAATGAGCAACACCATATTACTGTTATTTCCGAAATTGAAAAATTGAAAGTCAGTAAGTAAGTGTATAAGGGTCGAATGATGAGAGAGAGGAGAGTTAGTCAACTAGCCCCGCAGGTGAGGGCGTCGATTTGGATAATGAAGTGAGGATAAGGGTGTTCGGATATAGTGGGAATTTAGACGAGAGAGGGAGGACTGTCGCAGTAAGGTCCGGCTGAGGGGGGGGGGGAGGTGGAAGAAAGGTTTAGGTCCCAGTTCGAATTTGTGATGAGAAGTTCTGGAGGTGGGAGGGCTTACTATAAGGTCGTGTTGCCCCAGAATTAGCGCGTTTGCGGAATAATGGTACGTAAGACCAACATAAAGGGGCCGTTCTTTTTATATATAGCAATGTATTCTTTTTGACAGAGAGGGACTAACTTAAAGGACAGTGGACCCGTCCACGAGCCACAATGTCAGGACTATGAGGTGTCCACCTACGGTGCCGTCCGCGACCCAAACGCAAGGCCCGGGAGAAACTAACACCTCCGTCGAAGCAACGCGCCCAGGACTTCGAGACCCTTGTGCCGACTCTGTCGACCTGGTGCAAAGGGTGTTAAGGGTTCGCGTGTGGGACCCGAC
>NW_011333040.1:22424893-22445239 GCF_000735185.1 Notothenia coriiceps
GACGGTACTGTCTGCGGCCGAGTACGTCTTACATGTACGCCAGGTATATACGTTTGACCCTCTCATACACTCGAGAGAGACGGCGACGCTACGCGGTACCTACAGCTCGACATAGGCTGTATTGTTATCTATACCTACTCACCGACGTCTGAAGCCAACCGCTACAACGTCGAGAAGGGACGTTAGTCCAACGCAAGGAAGCATGACTGAAGTTGGGTCAGAGTAGTGTCCGTTTGGGGAATAAGTTGTACCGACCTGTACACCTAGCTTACGTGGTACCTTCTTCCCATCGTTTTAATTAGACCCAACCGAGAGATAGGAGTGTCTACTCTTCGTCGACGACCACGTGAGTCTTTACACCTTGTTACACCGTCTAGGCCGTCGAGTGTTACGGAACGTTTGGCTTTTCTTCTGTTTCTCCTTCGTGTGCCTTACGCCCGGGGTTGCCTACGCTCTTTCTACTCGTCATACACGTTCTGGACCTAACTTACGTACGTACTCAAACCCTGTGGAAGGGCAGCTATGCCGGAGTTGGTGGGGAGGCATGGGAACGCAGCGGTACGGGCGGAGACTACTCGAGCAACGTCTGAAGTTGAGTCGGTACGGCGTCCCTCTTCTTTAACTGGGTGAAAAACCTTCTTGCCCATAAGTTATTCTTATGGAGAGAAGTACGTGGGCAGGGAGACACGTTTGCTAACGGCAAACCGCTCCGCATTCGTTCTCTTCGGTAGTCTACTTGAGTTCGTTTCGACGTCTTTACCTCGGCTTCGCGGGAGTTCCGTTACTATTTGCGACAACTCCCGCTCAGTTGCACTTGAAGGGGCTCAACGAGCTTGTAGCATAACAGCTCGCTCACACACGGTAATAAGATTGAGGTTGCCCGTGCTGGAGTCTTTCTGTGTCTTCTGCGTACGAGCACGTCTTCGAGAGAGACTTAGACATCTTAGACGTCCTTAGGTATGTAGCGAGAACACCTGTACCGTACTAGACCTCCTCGTTGAGGTAGTCGTCCTCCTAGCCGCCTTGCGTTCTACCGTTGGGTATGTTACCAGCCCCTGATACAGGTGTTCGACATAGTAGGATCAATAGGAACGTGCTGTAGTATTACGAGTGGCGCATAGTATACACATTGGCTGGTCATGCTGTGTCGTATGAGCTGCTTCCTTACTGCTCGCTCTGGACTCCCATGTCCCTTTGTGTGTACACCGGGTTGTGATGTAACTTTAACCCCACTGCGTAAGGGGTCGACGGTCTTACAAGTTTCTGCGACGCCATCGAAGGTCGTTGTACCCGCCGAACGTCTTGACTATACGTCGTGGACTGGCTCAGAACGTGTCTCACAACCACCCTCTACAGATGAGAAGGCCGAGGTGACATGGGTATAGTTGGTTGTTGGCTACGTTTATGTCGAAACTGGTCAGACTCAGACTGTGACAGGAACAAGAGAGTGGATACATCAGCAAAACGCGCTCAGTCCGATGTCACCAGGTCAACAGTAGCTACGTGACTATGACTACATTATACAACGCCGTCGTGAATAGAGTGTCGTCGACGGTCACATCTGAGACATAGTTCTCTTCGTCCTTTGGCATGCGACGACACTGTACTGTAGACTGTACTACCTGGTGACATAACACGTCGACGTAACATACTGTCCGACACTACGTTGAGTCCGAAATGGCCGTTTCCATTCTTCACACATACTGGTTCCACCGCTTCTCGGGACAACGGGCTGTTGTCGAGAGCGCCTACATCTTATTGAGAACGGGACTGTCTCCTCCACGACCTCGTCGAAACGGAAGTGGCATCGTAGTAATGCTGGTTTCCGTTGGTAAGATCTACCGGTGCACGAATTGTCCGCCGGTATCTTACCAAGTACGCAAGTGGCCTACCAGGCTTCGAACGCAGTTTGTCACGAGGCACGTGATGGCACGCATAGACCACGCTAGGTGCGCTTTCGTAGTTTGGTCGACGTGGTAAAGGTAACACTCTACACGAAATCACTCACCTACGCGTGGTCAATCCGTCCTCAACGTGCCCGTACACTGCGTTGACGCCGTACCTCCCTGCGCTACTCCTTAAACGGAAAACTACCAGGAGTAAATCGTCGCCCGGACGTCGGTACCAAGACGGAACAACAGTCGGCATCTACTACGATGCACATTCCGTTTCGACCGGAAGGTCGTGGGAGACAGTCCCTTCAAATAGAGGTGTAGCGCTCTCGACAACAGCGCCGTTGTCCCGAGAAGCCGGTGGACCAGTATGTGTCTGAAGAATGGACGCATTTTCGGACTCAAACGTAGTGTCGGACAGTATGTTACGTCGACGTGTTATGGTCGCGGTAGTAGCAGTCAACCAGTACAGTGGTCGTCGCATGGCAAAGGACGAAGGGAACTATGTCTCGTATGGACCGTCGACGACACTCTATTCACGACGGCGTTGTATATGTAATCATAGTCACCGTAGCTACTGTTGACCTGGTGACATCGGACTGAGCGCGTTTTGATGTATCCACCTCTTGTCCTGTCACAGTCGGAGTCCTGACCAGTTTCGACATCAAGACGTAGCCAACAACCCAACTATTCAACCATTCACCCTCGGCTGTCTCATCCTGTTAGAGGTGTAGTTGTGAGACACGGTTTAGCCAGTCCATCGACGTATAGTAAAAGACGTCGGCGGGGAACAACGACCTCGATGTGTCGTCGCAGAACTTGTAAGACCGTCACCCCTTACGCAGTGGGTTAAGTACATCCACAACCCGTGTACACACAAGGGACATGGGAGTCCAGAGCGAGCAGTAGGGAAGCAGCTCATACGACACAGCATGCCAGCAAGTGTGTATACTATGCCACTCGTAATACTACCGCACGTTCCTATTATCTACTATCGAACACCTGTATCAGGCTGTGAACATACCCAACGGTAGAACGCAGGCGGCTAGGAGACGACTACCTCAACGGTAGGAGGTCTAGTACGGGTACAGGTGTTCTCGCTACATACTAAGGACGTCTAGATGTCTAAGGTCTCTCTCGAAGACGTGCCGTACGAGAAGACACAGAAAGACTTCCACGGCAACCTCAATTTATTACCGTGTGTGAGGAGCTGTTATGCTACAAGCTCGTTGAGCCCTCCAAGTGTTCAACTGACGGGAGTTGGTCCAAATAGTAACGGAACTCCGCGAAGCGAGGTAAAGACGTCGAAAGCGGACTCAAGTAGACTACCGAAGAGGAACGAATTGCGGAAGCGTTGCAGTTAGCAAACGTGTCTCCCTGCCCACGTACTTCTCTCCATAAGAATAACTTATGGGCAAGAAGGTTTTCACCCAGTTAAAGAAGAGGGACGCCGTACCCGACTCAACTTCAGACGTTGCTCGAGTAGTCTCCGCCCGTACCGGCTGACGTTCCATGCCTCCCACCAACTCCGGCATAGCTTGCCCTTCCACAGTTTGAGTACGTACGTAAGTTGGTCCAGAACGTGTGTGACGAGTAGAAGAGCGTAGGCAAACCCGGCGTAAGGCACACGAAGAGAAACAGAAAAAAGCCAAACGTTCCCGTAACACTCGACGGGCCTAGACCCGGTGTAACAAGTGTAAAGACCTCACGTGGTCGTCGACGAAGAGTAAGACATCCTATCTCTTCGGTTGGTCTGAAGTAAAACGATGGGAACAAGTACCACGTAAGCTAGGTGTACAGGGTCCGGTACAACCTTATCCCCAACGGACACTACCTGACCCACTTCAGTCATGCTTCCTTGCGTTGGACTAGACGTCCCTCTCGACAGTTGTAGCGGGTTTTCAGACCGTCGGTGAAGGGTATAGATAACAACAGCATTCGATGGTAGGTACCGTCGTAGCGTGCGTCTCTCGAGTGTATGAGTAGGGTCAACGTATATACCTGGCGTACATGTAAGACGTACTCGCGCAGACAGTACCTGTCCTTTAGGGAGGTCATCAAACGGTACAGTGACCGGAGTTGCACCCACTTGTACAACCACTGTTCCGAGAACTCCAGTCGTAGTAAGAGATCACGGTGTACTCGTAGTCGCGCCCTAAGGAGCCTAACTGAGCAATAGAGAGTCTTACAGTTCCAAGAGGGAGCAGAGTAGTCGGTCCAGCCGGGCTCCAAGAGGAAGTAGTCGACTGTGTATTCCCGGAGCATGTACTCAGCGTTCGTCGCATCGGGGAGAATATTACAAACGGAAAGTCACGTGCTAGCTGCCTCGGTAGCCGTTATTGAGGTCGGGCGCTGTTCATGAAGTGGATCAAGTGATGGAAACATGGCGAACATCTACCGTGAGTAGTAGTGTGTGACACATACCTTCCCTGGTTCTTTTCCATGTTACCGTGACTTAAACGAACCCAAAAGCCGGAACTCGTCCCACTACTCCTGTATGTGCCCTACTAGAGGTTGATTCTCCGTTTCCCGTACACGAATCAACGCTACTACCATTGGTCGAACAGGTACTGCAGGAAGTGTTGACTGAACAGCCCGCCACTAACATTCTACATACTTTTATTCGGAACGAAAACAGGACGGGTGTAATAGGTCGCCACTTTGGGCAACATGCTTCCTATAAGACAAGCCGACGTTGTCCCCAGTGGTAAGTGTAGTCGTGCACGTTCCCGTACTTATTACGAAGCGACCGCGACTCCGAGTCATGAGCTACTCTGTCATCATCCGAATCCTGCCTAGCCTCCGAGCGGTGCGAACTGCCAGGATATACCGTATTGGCAAACGTAGAGTCTCCGAAGAGTCAGTCGTGCAGGCTCTGTCAGAACCGTACAAACTAGGCGCCAACGAGTAGGACCCACAAACGGAGTACGAATACATGTTCTGCAAGAAGCGCAACGTCTTTGTAGGTTAATGTCGCCACACTTCATGGAGGAGGACAGTTACATAGCAAGGCTTTTAGCAGTAACAGCTACTATGACTACGAACCAAGGGAAGTCGCTAGAGACGGCCTGTCTGGCTCGTGGCGAGTTCCAGTACGTAACAGGTTTGTAGTGCATCGTCTTCGTGCAAGCCCATTGACTAGGGGTACGGGTCGAACATCATGCTTAGTTGTCGAGGACGATGCTCAGTTAGGCACTTCCCACCTGCCACCGTAACTACCGCCATCACCACCAGCGAATATTACATGACACACTACTCTCTCCACTCTCTTTCACACGAACCTCTGTCTAGATGGGGTACGAAGGGGACGTTTCGGCTATCGTTGACGTTTTGCTCTCCGCCTCAAAGGAGGAGGAGGAGATCGAGGAGCTGAGCACCCTCCGGTACCCTGCTCAAACTACCTGAACTGTAGTAGAGACTCGGCGTCGGTGTAAAACGTGGTCAACGAGTGACGACTGTGGTTATCTCCTCTAGCGACGAAGCTGTATACGAGGGTCTGCACAGTATCTGATCCAGCGAGACCAAAGAGACTCCCGCTCTCACCTTCGGCTAGAACAGGAATTTGAGGGCCCAGTCCTATAGAAACTACATCCTACTGAACTGAGGTCTACAACCCTTAGGTATGGCTCTTTGCTATCTCGACATTAGAGACTCCTCCGAGACGTCACTGGAATCAAGTACAAGTAGTTTCTATTGACAAGACTACAATAGTTTCTTTTAACAGACTCGAAGTGCCTCTCACTGTAACACGTACACCCTTCAAACAGTAGAAGTGAGTAGAGGACATCAATGCTTGTATAAATTTGTCGTAAACACTACATAGACTAGAGTTCACGTATGCCGACTAGTCGACGTATTAACTAGTCCTGTCAACTAAGACAGCGCGTAATCAAGTAGAAGGTCTCGGTGGCATACCGAGAACTTGCGACGGGTACGTACTAGCATGCTTTTAGTCCTGGTTGAAACTAAGACCTACAAAACGGCTGAGGCAGAATGTTGTGGTGTGTGTAAATAAAAATAGCACATAGTCGGGATCTGATCTAGCGTCGGCGAACTTTCTACCTCAACGTCCGACACCTTGATTACAGTCTGCATCTGCTTCTGACTCGAACCGTAAGTAGCTGTTGAGCAAAAAAGACGACAACAACCGGACAAGGTCAAACACACCGTAACGTATTCCAGTTGGATGTACATAGGTACCTGTGTCACAGGCTGCGCCCTGGGACATAGGGTCAGTCTACCTACATACCTGCAGAGGCTTGAACAGTTTCTGGCGAGGTATTGAGACATAACAAGAAATCTCACAGGGTAAAAAGTAACTCCATTACCCGTAGCCACCGAACGACGTTTGCGGAAGGTGTTGACGTCCTATGTGCCTTACAACCTGTAACAGTGTTCGATACTAGTATAGCACGCCGGTATGAGTACTTAGGGATATTCTTTGTGTTCATCCGGGATGCATAAATCTATAACTATACCCCCGTCTATTCTTTAATTCTTATTAAAGGTAAACAATTTACATCGATAATAATCAATCACTCACGTAAACCTTGTCGGGCTGTCCAGACTAAGTTGATTAGTTCTCGATTACTGATAGAATAATCTTGTCAACTTAGTCCACCAAGATCAAGACCCAACCTTGCTTTTGTAAGTTGTCCTGACCTCAACTCTTGGTGACTGATCAATCGGATTGCAATCGCGTGTAATAGCTGTCCCAACTTAAACCGTTTAAAAACTGAGCCTATCAGTTAGACGAAAGACTCCATTTGAATTGCACATCGAGCCGATGTGGTTTTGATTTTGTAACAATATGAGTGATTATAAGATTAAGTACCTGTGTTGTTTTTATCCGGAATACTGTCAAAGATGACACTTACCATTTTGTTTGCGACCGATCGATTGCAACCGGATACCGACATTGATCGTCTTTATGTACTAGGTAAGCACGCGATCTAAAACTGTTATGTCTTAGTTTTACCGTATCGGATCGGAAAGTTGAACCCGTGCAAAGAGGAAGAAGAAGAAAAGAAGCAAAAAATATGACGCGCGGGACTACCGAAACGGAGAAGTGTCAAGAAGATTTGCTGAATCAGGAAGAAGAAGGAGTTGCTATTGTGCGAGTTAAAATTTCTTGTGAACTGTCTATGGGCGTAGTTTACGTCCGTCGCGAGGATCGTACGAAGCAGACTGACACTTGTGAATTTCGACTCCGAGAATCTGTGCACCTGGCTGGTAAGGTACAAATCTAAAAAGCCGAGTAAAAGGGAATACATCCAATAATAATAAAAAAAAAATTTTATTTTCAACGTCTATTCGTCGGTTTTGAGCGCGGTCCTCGTTTGAAAAAATTTCATTAAAACATAAACACGCGGGGGGAGACTCGTCGCGAGATTCCGTTTGCGGACTCGTCTGCACTATCCCAATTCGACTGAGTATCTGATCTTATATCATGCATGGTGTCAGTCAAATATTGTCACTAGAACGATCACGGCACCTGAGCCATGGTCTTGACGACTAGCGTACTCAGGGCCTAAGTTTTGCGGCCCATTCACAGAGACTCAGCCGACTACCGACGGTAGACCTAACTCCAAGCTTGCACCAGCAGCGTTGGTTTTGACTACAGATCTTGTCGACTTAGAACACCGGTGAATGGCGGTTTATCACCCGTAATGTGTACTGAGTACGCGGAGACCTAGCTGCATCAATGTAAAAAATTGACACACACTACCACGCACCTTCGTAAACCGCGCCTTACGTAAGCGACACCTAAACCGGGATGCTGCGCTCTATTAAGCCCTGAAACACCTCCCTCGGAACCCAGTATAAAAGAATCTTTTCCCAGTTACGCTACAGAGTTGCACACGTTTACTGGTAATCGTCTAGTCACACCCGGAGACCTTCACTCCAGGCTAGCTGTGGACTTCGGGTGGGTAGGAGATTATATGCAGAACTAGTTAAAAGCGTGCTGCCTATCTGTTTAATAGACTATAGTATAGTCATCATTTGAATAGCAGTATGAGCCGAATATTGATCGGTTACTTGCTAATTGTAGCCTTTCCCTGAACACATTGAAGTGGTGAGACCTTACACGTGAAGAGGATATCAGGGAGGAGGACAGTAACGCAATAACGAGAATACTCACGGGATACGTGGTAAGAGTTAACTCCATTGGAAGAGCGGAATGCCACACTACTACCACGAAACTACTGTCAAAGATCCATGGACTCCATCACAGCCACTCTATTACCCAGCCCCACCCAAAACATATGGGGCTACCGAGGTCACTGCCACGACCCCCTTATGAAGGATCACTCGGCCAAGCATATGCCAAGTACCCCAGCGAACCCAATACACCTCGAACCTAACTGCATCTGGTTCCCCTAATCGACCATAACTAGGTAAGCGACTACTACTTCTGACTAACCTCTGCGCGCAACTAAACCCATAGCGCTTTATAGTTCTTCCATACCCGGGCATCGCGACATGTAAAAGTTGCACCGTATGGACAAACAGCACGGATAGAACCGTAAGCATAAAAGACAAAAACTATGACGCGGCTACCGAAAACGGAACAGTCAACAAAGTGTACGAACGAAGAGCAAAGCAGCACGATACACGTTCAGAGGAAGAGCCACGCCGAGAATGACAGTGACGCAGTGTTAAACAAAACTTGCTACATGCGTCCGAGAAACGACCACTGTTACCACTACACTCCTAGAACCAGCGCGGACCACTAGTTACCTACCACAAACGTACGTGATCCGATACCTTCCACCCGGCAATAACCCCGCGCTTACAACATCGGACAAGGAACGCAACGTTGTCCGAATTAATCAACAGACAATGGGCTCAAGAGTCCGCCGGAGATAAGATCCACGACCTTACACCTAACACTCCTACTTACTCGAACCACCAAGATAGAGGCTACTACGCGACACCACACTACACTGACACCAGCCCCGACAGGACGGAACGTTCCTCCTCTCCCTACGCCGTTGCCGTACCTCAACACCTCCACGCACGGGCGGACCAACTTACACTACCAAACTCTAACAAGCAGGCGAGTGACAAACACCAGCCGTACGCGAACCACCAGCACCGAAAACTGACACGGCGTCCCCTCCAACAGTGAAAACCTCTCCCACTAAAGACCTAGAAGGAAAACGGCAGTGGAACACGTTGCAACTGCAAACCTTCCCAAGCTTCCCCATCACTGATTCCGCCGCCTGACCCCTCGCATCTACTAGACCACCCCGCATACACGAGGGCCCAACCTCAGCAAAAGGCTCCTCACACGACGTAATAAAATGCCTGAAGGTCCTGCCCTACGACACCTTCAAGAAAACCCTAACACTAGACGTCCTAGGTACAAACACCCGACCCTACAACTCCCACTATACGTCTCCACCCCCTCTACCGATGCACCACCTATACAGTCATAGAATAGAACGCGTAGTAATCATATAACACACCCCACCCAGGAGCTGCCTACCCGCCGGACCCCATTCCCGTGTGACCTAGTCTAACCCACGTCGCAAGGGTACCGCACAAGTTGTTGGCTAAGTCTGGCACGACACAAGCCGGCCGGCCCCACAACTCAACTTTGGCAGAACTGCTCAAACACACCCTAACAAGGGACGAGGCCGAGAGGTACATAAGATAATTGCTTTTGCACTGCACGACAACGAGACCCGCAAAGAAAAGTGCACACAAACGCAAAAACCGAGTACGCAACAGGGAACTACGAACTCACCATTCCAATAATAATAAAAAACAAATAGACTTATAATACAAATCGTATACTACACTAATAACAACCCTCAAAAATGTCTATCCGGCTACTTGAACGAGACGGTTCGCCTCTTCGGACCATAAGACACAAATGATAACGAAAAAATAAACACCGCGAGGAGGAGACACACTTACGGACGACCACCCCCCCCCCCAGGCTCAAACCGCCCGAGTGATCCGTAACTTGACGGAATTAGGACGCACACGACACATTCCAGCCTTCGAAAGAGGCCCGGTGGCAGTTCATAATATACCATCACACTCCCCGCCCCCCCCCGCCCCTCTCGACACAGATGATCTTGAAGTCGCAAAGGACGTATTGTCACTCACGATAGCGACTACCACATCTTCTCTACCTGGATATCGACACACCTTGGCCCGTACGCCCTCCAAGAAAGCGAGACGAGCATCAACGCCTGCAACTTCGTGAGCAGGGAACGTGGGACGAAAACACACAGCATAGCCGCGTACCAGAGGCCACTCTAGAGCCCCGCACTTAGGCACTGTACAGGACAGAGTCAATGTACTTTCGCACACTAATCATCACAAGAAGAAGCTCGAGGTACAGACCTGCTAATCTTCACCCACGGACTTTATAGAAAACACTCATCACATACGAAGGGCACCGCGAATCGACCTCACCGACTACCTACGCAGAAGAGAGGCAGAGCTGTCAGAAGAAAGGATATACGACCTACCACTTTACACCACAACGACTCAGGACAGCATCCGCGGAGACGTCCACCTAAACACGAGATGGACCGTGTCTCTCTTCCACCGGCTCCCCCCCTCGACCCACGAACGGCCTCCTCGACTCGGCCGTCCGGCAACGTGACCCCTCCGCCACCTGACTCTTACGCCAACTGGCAACCATCACTCCCTCCTTACGTCCGCGCTCTTCGGGGCACCCGTACATAAGATAGGCCGCACGCAGGTTCTCCTAGTGCTAAACACACACACTCCGTCGTACCCACCAAATGGCCCAAACGGTCAAGAAAAACCCCACAGACCTCATCGGCAACGTTCACGAGTAGTTTGCCATGTCACTGGCCTCAACGTGTGTGAACATGTTGGTGACAAGGCTCTTGAGGTCAGCATCATTCTCTAGTGCCACATGAGCATCAGCGCGGGATTCCTCGGATTGACTCGTATCTCTCAGAATGTCAAGGTTCTCCCTCGTCTCATCAGCCAGGTCGGGCCCGAGGTTCTCCTTCATCAGCTGACACATAAGGGCCTCGTACATGAGTCGCAAGCAGCGTAGCCCCCTCTTAACATTCCCACCCGGTCTCTTAGGTCTGCCTCCTCCATCACTCTCAAAGTTTTCCCAGCCCGTCTCTCCACCATGGGGTCAAGAGCCTTCAGCCGCTCTGCCCCTCACCTCTGGAACTCCCTCCCCCCTGATATTAGAAACATGGACACTATCACTACTTTCCAAACTCACCTCAAAACCCACCTGTTCAGGCAAGCGTATGGCTGACCTGTGCTGCAAGCTGTATGTTTTTAGTAGTTATGTTTTTAAACTGTGTTTTGCTTTTAACTATGTTTGTAAAAAAACTGTTTTTAACCTTGTTGTACGGCGACCTTGAGTGCCTTGAAAGGCGCCTTATAAAATAAATGCATTATTATTATTATTATTATAGCAATGGAACAATATTCCATGCCGGCTGATGACACGACCAAGTGTCATCAGCCGCCATATACATTTCACCACATGTATATGGTGAAAAGGGTGGGGCCGAGGACTGATCCTTGAGGGACACCACAGGTCACACAGTGTGTTTGTGGTGTTGCCGTTCCCAAGTTAACATGCTCAGTCCTCCCGATGATGGAGTAGAATCTCATGGTTGACGGTGTCAAATGCTGCAGTTAGATCCAGGAGGATGGGGAGAGATGGAGATCCGGTGTCAGCTTTCATCAGCAGGTCGTTGGTCACCCTGACTAAGGCAGTTTCTGTACTGTGGCCCTGGCGGAAACCAGACTGGAATCTTTCAAAGAGCTTATTGAGTTTGAGATGTTCCTGAATCTAAATGGCAATTACTTTCTCCAGCACCTTTGATAGAAATGGCAGCTTTGAGATGGGTCTGTAATTAGCAAGGACTTCAGGGTCTAATGTGGGTTTTTTGAGGAGTGGTTTGATGACAGCAGCTTTTAATGGGGATGGAACATGACCAGACTGGATGGAGTGGTTTATCACTGAAGTGATCAGGGGACTTATGGCACCAATGTTAGATTTGACCAGGGCTGTGGGAAAGGGGTCCAGGGCCCATGTGGAGGGTTTCATCTTTTTGATCATGGCCTCAACTTCATGCTGCGAGATGTCAGTGAAGCAGGGGGTTGACGGTCAGGACCGGCAGAGCAGTGGAGTTTGAGAGGAGAGAGTGGATGTGTGGGAAAAAATAACGACTGGTGTTTTCTGCTATATCCTGACATAGATGAGATAACATATGATTAAAAGAAAATGTAAACTAATATAAGATTTATCTACCAATACAAAATATGACCTTTAAGAGTGCCACTTCAAAAAGTGTCAAGAAGACCCTTTGTAGTAGGATCAAAATGTTTTTTCCATATACGTTTTGAGAACATTAATTCTATACAATGAAAAAAAACATATAACAGTGAGATTTAGAGGCACCAGTGTGTGAAATTTAGAAAGAGGCTGGCTATTTTTTTCCTCACTGCTTCCATCCTTTATAGTTTTGCTAAGCTTAGCCAACCACGTCCTACCTTAAAATGGCCCGAATCTCACTCTTAAACAAAGTGCCCCTAAGTGTAAAAAATGTTCCCTTAACCTTGTGATTGCTGGAAAACAGCTGTGTTTGTGCATACACATAAATCGGGCAAACAAAACAGGACACGTCGTTCCATCAACATGAACAGATTTTTTATATCTTTAGAGCAATAAATATTTCCACTTTTTTCCATATCTCTTCAATTTCAAAAACAAAGTACAAGTAATATATATTTATATACACAGCTAAAATGTTCCATACATAATTTTCAAAATAATGTTGTCTCTGTTGACACATATTTGACACTGTACTCGTACAATTTTACAAGGACTATTCCAGTCTCTCTTTGCTCTACATTATAAACAAGAAATATTTTTTCTCCACAAAGCGGTCTATTGTGTTGTTTCGTACAACGTAGACCCAGGTCCATCGCCCTTGTATAGATACACACAACACAGGCTTTCCTTTACACAAGAACAGAAGAATCCAACATTTTTTACTTTATTTGAATCGGATCTGATATGCTTTCATTTCTTTCTTTTTTTAAATGTTCCCTGTTTTGCCTGCAGGAGTCAGATCTGTTTCTTTTGGCGTTAAAAGACAGATCTTCCATTCCTGTTGTAAAGCCAGCCCGACACAAACTGCCCTCTGTGGAGCAAAGTGAGTACTACTCGCATTGTTATTTTTCATAAAACAATGGTTATGTACATTCATGTTTATAATACAGCTTCATTCAGTGCAGATACTGTAATAAATATCACATGCAAACCGATAGTGGAGAGCAGGCCCGGGCAGAAAAAAAACGAATTTAAATGTGGAATTTAAAGTGCCATACCTGTGCTTTTGTATATCCTTTAACTGCATATACTGTAAATTACTTGTGCCAACCATGCAATCCATTTAGATTGATTTCCTAATGTCCAGGCAGTTATTGGTTTATTTCAATGAATATCTAATTGCAGAAAATTGTGCAGCAGAGAGCTAATCCATTATAGAGAATTTGCCTTTAACCATTACATTTGAGTGTTGATGGTTGTTGATTGTATAAATGAGCTTTCGTGTAAGCAAATAAACCCCAGAATAAAAGAAAAAAACACAAAAAATACCGACAAGAATTTTCTGTAAACTGGACCTGCAAGTGGGTATTTGGGGTCCAAGAACACAATCTGAAACAAAGTCATAAAGACTCACTCAGGTCATGGCTAAATGTATGTTTGTTTGTACTGATTATCTATCTGTATAAACAGAGTGTCTGCAAACTGATTTTCCTTAAAAAGAGATTGACACTAAAATCGAAGGTTGTCCGAAAGAAAGAGCTCTTAAAATCAAAGGGATAAGTGGAAAGATGGTTGGCAGTAATGTAAATTGCAGTACTGTAGGCAAAAACACGCAAAAGCAAGGTCGCTTTAAAATATACATTTTAGTGAGGATGTGCTTCAGCTCAGGCACGCAGTGGATCAGGGTGAAATGTTGTGTAATCCTGTGCGAGGTAGGTTTAATCCAGTGCTCCTCGAGAAGTTTGTTTTGTTATTTCAAGTGTGTTCAATTAATTGTATAGCCTTTATTTGACATGGTGTTCATTTGTGTTTCTGTAGGTAATTTTAGATACATGATGGGTAACCAACCATCCACAGTTCCTAGCAGCTTAGCATATAATGTTTTTAAAAGGTTGTTTGGTAGCAGAAGTGTTGCTTGTTTCCATTAAAAGGTTGGTGAGAGGCTTCGCGATGATTCAGAGGTGTTTGTTTGCAGAACCATGCGGGGGTGAGTGAAAGAAATAATCAGTCTGTATTTAAAATATTAGAAAATATTAGTTGTTGGTTAGTAACCGAAAAGTCTTGGTTTTGTTGTCAACATATTAAGAAAATCAAAAAAAAAGTTGTTGTACTTTTATAAGATGCCCCAATCAGAAAAAAATATCTCACACTTGTAAGCACATAACAAAATCAAAAATGCTAAAAATACAAAACAGCCCAAGGAGTACGTTATGTTAGTAGAAGCTTGTTACACAACAATATTGATAATAATATCAGAAGCACACTCTAAAAAGCCAAAGGGGTTCTTCAGATTGAAAACAATAGAGGACCAAAGACGGTACCCTGAGGAACTCCGTCCATTGATAATCCATGACAGTATTTCCACAAACCTCGAAAACAAAAAGCTTCTACAAAAACAGTTAAGGTATTTTCATTGTTTTGTTTTTCAAGTGAAGAACCCTGATGAGCTTTTGGTTTTTAGAGCATACATTTTGTTAATTCAAGCAATTCTGAACTTACACATCAGTGCAGTTGGCCCCATTGAAAATAGAACACACTGTACAGTTATTATCTACAGTTGGCGCATTCACGTAATCACAAGGAAACTAAAAACCATGTTATTGATGATTGCATTCAGAACATCATAGGAATATCTCACCATCCACCAGTTGAACGCTGGTAAATATTTTTAAGAGGCTGGCAAAAACCTGCCCTTTTGACAGGAAAGCAACAAGCACTGAGAGGTTTAGTTCTAGTCCAAAAAAGTACAAATGGCTGGTAAATAGTTCAAATGGTAGAAGGAACTTTCTATCAGCCATCACGGGCTTCCTGCCCTGACATCCGGTGATCTCGATCAAATGGAGAGAGCGAGGAAATACAAGTTAATACTGGCATGGTAACACAAGGTGCAAAAATAATGTGTAAAAATGAGTTTGTTGAAGAATATTTCACTTAGTGCTGCGTTGGTGAAACATTTTCTGCACTTCAGTCCAGATGTTTGCAAGTCCTTCAAGATGAAATTAGGTCCAGTTTCAGGTTCCTTTATTGGATGATCGTTAGACGATGGCCTCTGTCCTTTAGCCAGATTTTCAAAAATATGCAGTAAATGGCTTGATATTTGTTTTTTTGAATGGATACAATCAATCACTTTGTATTACTTTTTTAGATTCTGAATTGTCTTTATATTCCAAGGTGGTCTTTCTTTAATTTTGTTCTTATGGTCATGTCCCTCCATCTGAAGGCACCTTATTCTTCTTTTATGCATCACATGTAGTGGAAGTGGTATTAAACTTTGTTCACCCTCAAGGTCACCAGAAATGTTTCACATCATATTTAGAGAAAATAAACCAGTTTGGACTGGGTGGGAAATACATCTTTATTTTAACTAGCCAAATACATCTGTCTGTTTCCAAAAGTTAAGACAGCAATTTCTCTTTGTTTCTTGGGGACAACAACTTGTGCTCATATTTAGTTATATAAGCTCGTTTTTCCCGAGTTTTGCTTTCTGCAGATTCTTTTTTTGGTAACCAAAAAGTATGTAGGCCTACCTGTGTTTTTGGGGACACCTACGGAAGAGGATTAGGGTCACATACGATTTTTTATTAAAAAAATAAAATAATGTTTAGTTCTGAAAAAGTCAGAATACCGAGAATAAAGTCAATCTCAGAAATATTATTTTTTAGGATTTTTTTTTTAATCAAAACTCCCCAAATTTGTATTACTTTTGGTCGAACTTCCAGAAAAATTAATGTGACCCTTGTCCTCTTGTAGACACCGTGGATCACATTTTTTTCTTTGGGAATTCCTCCTTTCTTGGAGTTCTTGAAGTATCGGATTTTCTTTGGGCAATGCACAATTTAGATTGTCTCAACTTAATACAACTTTTTGAATGTAGTTTCCCACCCAGTTCATTTAACATTTCCACTGAGAAATATCCAGAGGTACGGTAGCTCCCGGGGTTCATCAAATTCAAACAAGCCAGTTAAACAAAATACTCTGTTTCCCATAATGCACCCTGTTTGGCACCTTTCAGCATAATCTCCTTTGCCAGCAACATATAGGGTCACATAGAATATGAAGCATGAAATACAGTTGACATATATTATAATTCAAGCTTATACGTTCAAATATACTTAGACACTTGCAGGGGAGAATTCATTGGTTTTCTAAGAATAATCAAATAAATCAATGGGAAAATTGCAATGTCAAAAGTAAACCATTACCATGCTTAAATCCAATCCAAAACAACGTTGTAGCTCCCCCTGCTGAAACCCTGTTATCCACAAACACTAAAGGCTTTTAGTCATTTTTGCAAAACACAAAGGTAAAAAGACACCTGTAGTTTTTGTTATGATGGCTTATTTAAAGTTATTACAAAAGTTTATTGTAGATAGGAAAGTCTTCAGTAACCTTCACTAATGCACTTTTCCTGGTCAAAGAAATGCTGGATTGGGGCTTCAATTTACAACAAATCCCTCCCCCTGCATATTGATTTTAACCATTGACACACCGACACTCATTAGCTATTGCACAGGTCATGCACGCCTGTCTAAGACACAGAAACTGCACCATATTAATGCTAACCACTTCCGCCTTTCTGTTACGACTCATGGCTTGTATTATGTCAACAACCCAAACAACGGTACAAGTGCTTTTTGTGCAAAAACAAAGCGATGCAAGACTAGTGTGATTTTTTGGAATATAGTAAAAAGGACTCGTCGCGTTCTCAGGATTCCTAAAAAACCTGAACTGTCCCATCAAACGGTTTGTAGTGTTAGCATCGAGCGCTAACCCCTTGCGATAAATCCGCAGGCACTGTTCCCTTCACGTCTGGTCCCTGAACCGTTTGTCCACTACAGCACTTCACACATTTTTTACTCACAATATGACACAAACACTTCCTCTGTCAGGGAAGAACAACACACGTGTCCTCTTAAATCCACCTCTGAAGGGCACAACGAAGGGAGGATGGAGGCGATTGTCACCAAGACGTCAGGACTTCCATGTTATTCTTCAGATATGTGATTCACCTTCTTGGTGTTTTTTGCTCCTCGAGGAAAAAACGTTCTCCAACAAACGCCTTCGATACAGGGGGGGAAAGTCTCTCTACCTGCAGGGGAAGTGGATGTGAAAATAACACAGGCTGAGTAACTTCCTCTTCCCCGCTCTAAGTGCTCTCCTACTCATGAGGCGGCCATTTTGAAACTCCTGTATCTGCCCTCCCCTCCTCTTCCTCTTCCTCTTCCTCCTCCTCCTCACTACTGTCACTCCCGCGGCGGGGCGTCGAACTACCGTCCTTATCTTCTGCCTCCTCACACAACCGTGCTGATCCGGCTGACCGGTTTGGATTTGGACCCTCCCCCCTGCCCTCCCCCAGCCCCCTGGTGCAGGGAGAGCGGGGTGTTGGGCGGCGGAGGTAAGGGCGAGTGCGGAGGAAAGGGCGAGTGCGGAGGAGGAGGCGGGATGGACGACAGCTGCTGATATTGGGGCCCATAGGGCTGCGGGGGCGTCTGGCTGACGAGGCGTGCCGAGGGTGTCTGCGGAGGAGGCGTGGAGAAGATGAAATGGGTGGAGGGGGAGGCGGAAGGGGAGGGGCTTAGAGGGGAGTGTGTGAGCACGGCATGGTTGTGAGAGTGTGTGTGCGCGTGGGGGTGAGGCTGCGAGTGGGAGATGGTCAGCGGGAGTTTGCCTCCACCGCCGACCCCCGGCCTCCCCGAGTGGTAGAGTCCGTGCGGGGTAGTAGGGGTTAGGGGGGAGTGAGGGGAGAGCGGTGGGGGGGTGATGAAGCCCAGGTTGTAGCGGGGGTGCTGTCCGCCGCCATGCTGCAGCCGCTGGTGCTGCGGGGGGTGAGAAGGCGGGGGACCCTGCCGGCGGGGCGGGGCGGAGAACCTGTGAGAGAGGGTGAGGTGCGGGGGGGCGCTCTGCATGTGGTACCGGTGGTGGTGGTGGTAGGGAGGGGGCGGAGTCTGCTGCTGCTGAATCCCACTGACTCCGCCTCCTCCACTGTTGCCGTGGCAATACTGGGCGTGCAGCGCCTGCAGCTTGGACGGCCCGAGGCCTCCAACCCCTCCCGAGTCCGACTGAGCGAGGTTGGGCGATGGGGAGGGGCACGGGGAAGGGGAGACTGGGTGGGCGATGGGGGGCGGGGGCGGGGTAGTGGGGGCGGGGGAGGGAGATCATCAGAGGACGGGAGGACCCTGAGGAAGGAGGCGCGTCATCGTCAAAGGGAACAGGAACTTTGCCTCTCCTGCTCCCAAAGAAGTGTCCCCAGCAGGCCCCGCGCCGCCACTGGGCCTCCCACCCCCCCATCGCCGCCTCCTCCGCCAGCCCCTTCCCCCGCTCACGAGAGGGGAGGTGCTGATCCCCCCCGGGTTGTGACAGAGCCCCGGCCCACCCCCCACCCCTGTACCGGGGCTCTGAGTTGGGCGGTGTGGCCGGTAAGCTGCTGGAGACGAGGGGGCCATCATGCTGTAGGGGAGACCTCCGGCCAGCAGGGGGCGCTGCTGGTGGGGCCGGGGGCTGCTAATAATGGAACCCTGAGGGGAGAAGAACAAGGGAAGAGAATCAAATACAGAACCAGGCTTATAAACACTTCACAATATTAAAAAGAAGAATAACAGCAGTTTTGGTTAAAGTTTTAGAGATAGTTTCCAATCATCCCGGCAGCCAGCGCTCTGTTTGTTTCAATACGTGAACAATATTGCTTTTTCAGACACTTCAATTAAAGGATATGCTATCAGTTTTTTGTGTGAATTTTACTGTACTGAACTGAACTAGAATCAGGTTTCAAGACAAACATGCAGGAAAGAAGAAGAAGAAAGAGTGGAGCAGACAAAGACAAATGATTAGTTATAAACATGTTGGGCATCCTGGTGTATGACCATCATGTATGAGCTTTGATGCAGGAAGTAAAGATCATCCAAAGCCGGAAAAAAGGTGCTCCAAAATTACACAAAAAACCTTGCAGAGCCAAGCATTATTAAACATGCAACATGTGCGTGATAATCTGCTGATGCATGCTGGGAAGTAACATGGCACATGCTTTCAGTCCCGCCCCCGACAAACTTACTTCAACGGTACTGTCCAATGACCCGACACTGTTCCTACGACCTCGCTTCCCTGTTACCCAATCAGAACGAGGCACGGTTAAAAAGAGGAAGTTCAAACACGTTATCCCGTTAAAAAAATACACCTTTCTTTTTATCATTTATTATTTTTCTGCAGATTAGGCAGACAGGGTTCTTGGTTGGTCACTTGCACTTTTTAAAGTATATTTGATTTTAAATTGATTGTTTGTTTACTATTTATTTTGTCTTTTCTGCGGATAAATAATAGATGTTTATATTATTTTTGAATTTAGGATATTTACTTGGGTTTAACCCTCCTGTTGTCTTCGGGTCAAATCTGACCGATTTACTACTTTCATCAATCATAACTTTTTTGTTTTACATTCGATTGCATTAAAGCTTTATGATATCCTTCACAGTAGACATTTGAACAATTGNATTTTCAACATGGTGGATAAATCCTTATACTCCCGGTAACACACTGAACGTCAACTTTGCCTCCTTATTACACTCACCCCTACTTTAGTGGGAACAATGAGTCTGCGTCTTTGATGCACACAGGAATAAACGTAGATCATACTCTGGCTGCAGCCTTTACCGGTACTTGCTTTTGATCAAAGTCAATGCGGAAAACCTGCACTCACACAGGTAGGTTGAGGTGAAGGGAATGAGCACTTTTACAGCCTTTTTGGCGAGGTTCAAACCTTTATTTAGACAGATAGGTGGGGGAACTCGGTCTCCACAGACAGCCACAAGTGGGCAAGTGTCACTTTACTCGTCTTTTTCTCGTTCTTTTGTGTCTCACGCTGCGCCTCCCCTGAGGCTCTCTGGCGCCCCCCAGGGGAGGCGCGCCTCAAACTTTGAAAACCGCTGGTCTATGGTGTATATACCCCTAACGGCCCGTCCACACAGCAGCTTTGAAAAAATCTTGAAAATCTTGGAGCTGGGCGTGTCTGAGAGCTTGGGGATTTTTGCGAGCAACGCGACCAACAACCAATCACATGAATATCCCGCCCCCGACATACAAAGCAAAAACCGGTTCTTCTCCACTCAGAATATGTGCAGAAAGGAGTATGACATTGTGTGCATTAATGTGATGAATATAGTC
>NW_011333040.1:22445309-22453208 GCF_000735185.1 Notothenia coriiceps
AACAATTGATTATCACCACTTTCATTGAATTTTGGATGATTTCGTCAACTTTGTAACACCCATGGTGTTCCCGGACAAAAATGACCGCCATCAAGAAAAGGAATTAGTAACCATCCGGACCATACACACACACACACACACACACACACACACACACACACACACACACACACACACACACACACACACACACACACACACACACACACACACACACACACACACACAAGATGGTGTTCCCCCCCTCCCCCGTATGTGCCCATCCCCCCACATGGATCACACCTGGCACACGCAATACATGTTCAGTGTCTGTTCTTTGTATATTTACTGCAGTTTTTCATGTACACCAGTAGACTGATACAATATGTACAGTTTGAAAGGGTGTTAAATTACTTTTGGTGATGATTAATGTTTTTTGTGTTAATGTAATAGCAGTTAAAACAGGACCGGTCAAGGGGTAAGTAAGGGGGGGAAACAAACACAATAGGAGGGCTAAGTTGCGTACTCTTTAAAAAAAAAAATCCATAATTGGTCAAAAGATCCTCAGAAACACAATTTGGGACTGAATATTCTGATATAATTAAAAAACATAATGCACCAATATTTACGGAGTATCAGTGCATTGCTTATCAGGTTAGTTATCATACCTCTATAGTCAAAAGAAACACCCTTATTGTAAACCAGCTATTTATAAAGTGCAGTTTCCACAGTAAAATCACCCTTTCATATTTCATGTTGTGTGTTATAGTCCAGCAGGTGGAGACAGAGAATCACGGCTCCACATCAGACTTCCATCTTACTGTATTATAATTCCATTTTAGATTTCATCACATTTTCATCAGTTGCATAAGACCACAGATGTAGGTTTGCTTTGAGTCAGTGAGTCATAAAAGCTGCAGCAGTAAACAGAAACAGTTAAATCTCCCATTAACAGGATTCCAGTCACGTCTCACAAAAACATGTAAGCTGTTGTTAACCAGGGGAGAAAACACAGAGACTCACATGTTTCTTCCTTTATCTATTATTGAGCCTCTTTTATATTACATAGAGCTTTTTCTTAACTGATGCTATGTGTTATAATGATCATATATTAACTTCTGGATCTGAAATCATTTTATCATTAATTAATTGACAATAAATACTTGTACCTTTGATGCCTTTGATTCCATATATACAAATAAAAGGCAGATTCCTTAAGATATTAAGGATTTTAAAATCACCTGGTAACCAGACACACTTTTTTACTGTGATTTTATTGTTTCTTGCGAATATTTTTTATTTGAAAAAGTTGTAATTCCTTTAAATAGTCGTCTCCTTGGTGGGCTTTCTGTCTGCAGCTACAGTACGTGTTTTATTTGGGCTGCTATCTGCCTTGGCCAGGTCTCCCTTGAAAAGGAAATACTTAATACAAATTCAAAGGTGCTATAGGAAAATGTTAATTATTATATTGATATTTATTTTTGAAGTTTTAAAACAATATTTTTAAATGTTTTTTTTAAAGATATGATCATCATTATTTTTATTATTATGATGATTGTTATTTATTATTCATTTATTTTTCATTATTCATCTATTTATTATATCATTATTGCGTCCCGTCCTCACCTGTTTCTGAGAGGTCTCTCAGAGAGGAGCTGAGCGCGGTGCGTTTGAGTCCGTCCACCGAGGCGTACGTGTCGTCGAGGCTCGGTCTACCCAGAATGCCGTTCACCGCTTCGCCCTTCATGCCGCCTATAGGCCCCCCTCCCGGCGCCCCCCCGCCTCCCGGTCCTCCCCCCGCCATCACTCCGGGACGCATCACTCCTTTCTGTTTCTCCAGCTCGGCTGCAGGGAGGAGAGAGAGGGGAGAAAATTGTCATTCAAATTAAAGTGAAATAAAAGCTTGTCTTCAAATAATATCAGTTCTCCCCGAGGTGACGTAGTGCTACTGCCTATACTTCTAAAAGTTTGTTTACATAAATATTTGTATTTAGTTCTTCTCAAATTTCACAAAACCCCCGTTTCCCCCCTTAATAAAAAAAGTTTGGATTCTGATTCTGAGAGTTTATAGAACATGATTTTGTTACTAATTAAATTAGCCAACAGTTTTTACAGTAACAGCTGAACGATTATATCATCTATTATAACCCCTTTAGTTAATCAATAAATTAATACATACAAAATTAACTGGCTCCTATAAACATTTAAGTCATTTCTTATTTGTTCTGGGGTGACTATTTCATTAAATATTTTAATCTGCTTATTCTTACTTACTTTTAAATAATATTTTCAATTGAAATGTTATCTTATTATTTGTGTATTTGTATATGTGTTTCTTATTGCTGCATGTCACTTGCATCATTATGTTTTACTAATATTTTATTGCAGTATTTCTATCCTTTTTAATGTCTTAAGTAAAGTATTTAGCATTGTTTGAGGAGCCTGGGACTTAACATTGTGTGCATTTAGCAATAAAACATTTGAATGAATTCAGGCCTTTAAATTCTATTGAAGTATTTTACAGAATTCTGATTACTTCCTTCAATACTGTATACTACTATTACCACTGGGTTGACGCCACTGCTGTGACCACTGGTATTATCACTACTATATAAATAAGTACAGAGTCAGGAACACTCACACTCCACGCGGTACTTCTCCATGTCCTGCACCTCAGCGATGCTCTCTCGGAGGTCAGAGGTGAAACGAGCTCGGTCCTGCTGACTCGGCGCTGTGAAGACGATCAGAACCTTCCTCTCTCCGCCGGGGTTCGCCGACGTCAGTCTGATACCATGAGGGTAATCTGTGTGAGACACACACACACAGACACACACACGTTACACACTGTGACCTCTGGGCTAAAAGTCTGACCTTGCTGTGAAGAGCAGAACATCAAAGCTGAAAAGACTCACTTCCTATTGTTGGACAAAAATAGATGATATGAAATGTTTTGGTCTTTTAACATTAAAAATGAAAAATGTAACGATCTAAAACATGAATGTTGAACATCAGATATTGATGATGGTCTCTTTGAATGAAAGAACAAAGGAATTCCTGTCAGAAAAGAGTCTCACAAGGTGAAATCCTTTAAGATCTCATCCTTTGTCAAATTGTGCACTTATTTAACAATATATTCCAAAAGACAACAAAAAGAAAATCAATATATCGTTCATTTTAAATCACATTTCAATGGGGATCAAATGCTGCTTCCTGGCTGATGGTGGAAAAAACGTGAAATAATTCTTCCCGCCAGAAGTTACAAATACAGAATCTATCAAGTACATCATTCAAAATGGTTCCAATTTGTTATAAAATGTTTTGTTTTTCTCAGGATAACCGAGTATAAGAAGCTGAATGATGAAAAAATGCTCGTATAGCCTTAAAAGACACACACACACACACACACACACACACACACACACACACACACACACACACACACACACACACACACACACGTTTGACTCCATGTTTGCATGAACATCCAATATCAATGTTTTCTGCAGGTGTGTTGAAGTGCATATGATTTTTATATTCTTATAGTATTTTCTTTTTTAATCTTTTTCTTAAAGGAGAGGTGTCATGGCCATGATTCCTCTCTGCATGTAAACAACCGCCATGACAGACAGGAAGTGAGGTAATGGCAGGAAGTGAGGTCACAGCGACTCCCCNTTCTGCATTTCTGATCAGATGTCCCAGAAAGCTTTCCTGAGTTTACTCAGTGGTGTAAAGTAACTAAGTAAATGTGCTCCAGTACTCTGCTTGTCATTCAAACTAGCTGCACCTTTACCAGCTTTGAGAACACTTTCATGATCAATCATTATAAAACATATCATATATATTATTCTGAAATGGACCAATCTGCACAATGACTACTTTTACTGTCGCTACTTTCACTATATTTTGATGATCATACTTTTCTACTTTTACTTAAGGAACAGTTTTGAATGCAGGACTTTTACTGAAACAGAGTATTCCAACACTCTGGTACTTCTACTTTTACTCAAGTACAAGACCTGAGTACTTCTACTTTTACTCAAGTACAAGACCTGAGTACTTCTACTTTTACTCAAGTACAAGACCTGAGTACTTCTACTTTTACTCAAGTACAAGATCTGAGTACTTCTACTTTTACCCACGCACAAGACCTGAGTACTTCTACTTTGACTCAAGTAAAACACACGAGTACTTCTCCCACATCTGGGAAGAAGTACAAAGCAGCAAAACATGGAAATACTCAAGTACAAGTACCTCAAATGTGTTTTAAAGTGCAGTATTTGAGTAAATCAACTTAGTTACTTGACACCACTGCATTAAGGCGACATGTATCTTTACCACAGTATAACCCCCTCCTCTGACAGGTAGACTCTCACCTTGTTCACCTGACCCAGGAACAGATCTTTAGCATAAGCCAGGTTCCTGCTGTGGGTTCTGATGTTCCTCTGGAGAACCACATGTTTCCCAGCATGCTTCACTGTACACAGCAGCTGTCTGATCTGAGCTGATTTAGAGAGAATTAATCTGTTAACACTCATCATTTCTCCTGGAGTAAAACACTGCTTCTTGTATTCCGCAGGCAGGAGTGTCATAAACAACCTCAGCCGGGCTACCTTTCACCCGATTCTGTCGCGTAATGATGACGTACACGCACGGTGTTGAATAATACTTCACAGACCGTCGGAAATAGTCAACTTCTGCATGTGTGTGCATGATATACTGGATTTGTTTTATACAAAGGCTAGTTTAACATTTAAAATAATAATAGAAAATAGAGAAAAGGCAGTGAGCATAACGAAAACATATTTTGGTTGATTTTTAACTTTAGAGAATATGGATTTTAATCGATTAACAATTTCCCTGCACAAAGTTGCCCTTCAAGTCTGTTGAAGGATAGGACTCATGGATGTTATAAATACAAACCGATGACAAATTTAAAGTATTTTTCAAACACTATCTGCATGTGAAGACTTCAAATTATATTTATCAGCAGTTATAGTAGGCTATTTGTCTCTGCACCTACTGCTTGGAAAATTAAAGTACGTGTTTTCTCAGCACTGAAAGAAAATATTGCCATTTTTGACTTCGAAATTTCCCAAATGTAAGGCAATTGAGTCTAAAATGTTGCTTTTGCCAGCCTCTGATATTCCCAACTCTTTCCTGGCCTAGTTTTAATGATTCCGACAGCACATGAACGCATCATTACAACACTGCAGTAATGCGTGGCTGCCACTTGATGACGCAAAAGACTCACTTTGTATCAAGCGAATATATTAAATACTGTAATCAACATGGAATAAGTTTCTCAAATTACACATACAGGGTAATTTCAGGGTATTTATGGTGGTTTTTGTACATTTATTTATCAAGTAGGCATATGTGCACATATAGCATGTATAACACAGTTTGGAATTTGCAACAATAATAATTATAATAATAATAATAACAACAACATCCATAATGATACTACTACTACTACTAATAATAATAATAAATACATAAATGCAATATTTTTCTAAACAATAATAATAATAATACATCATAAATACAATAATTTAAATAAAAAAACATAATTTAATAAAAATATAAAAATATACAAAATTAAAATAAATTCATTATGATTATTGTTCTCAATTATCATAATTATACATAATAATTACAGAAATAATTATGATCATATTTTTCATTCATATAGCACTTGTCAAGCTTAACCACGAAGGGCTTTCCATATTTAAAGATTTAGTCCAAATATATATATTTTTTAACCATACCCAGTTTATGTACATCACAATGAAACCCATTCTTAGCAGTGAGAGGAAATGCAGCCCCTCCCAGCTGCATGATGACGTCCTGCTGACACGGAGGATGTGGCCTTCAATGCTGGATCTATTTTTAGCTCCAACCTCAAGGGCCGGACAGACAAATAGGGCAAATTGTCAGTCTGACCACCACTGACACACCGTCACACAAACACACAGTCACACTGACACAGAGTCACATAGTCACACAGAGTCACACCATCACACAGTCACACTGACACACAGTTACAGAGTCACACAGTCACACAGTCACTCAGTCACACAGTTACACTGACACACGTCACACAGTTACAGAGTCACACAGTTACACAGTCACACAGTCACAGTCACTCAGTCACACAGTCACACAGTCACAGTCACTCAGTCACACAGTCACACAGTCACACAGTCACACAGTCACACAGTCACACAAGTCACACAGTCACAGAGTCACACAGTCACACAGTTACACAGTCACCTATCACAGTCATGCCAGACTTTTAGACAGAGGGCACAGATGGTATGCCCTCTGTATAGGTCCTGGAAAAGTGAGGAGAGTAATAGGGAATTTTACAAAAACAAAGTGTATATCTTATGAGAGAGCTTTGTCAAGTCTAAGAAAAAAACTAAACAAACATGACATAATCAGGGTAGAGTCATATTTAGACTAGACGTTTATGACAGAAATCACATGCTTCAAACTTTGGTTGGGGAGTTTTAAAAAAGTGTAACTCAGCATGGAGGAAAAAATGACGGCACTTATGGCACATGTGACCTTACGACCAGAGATGGGGTCGAAAAAAAGAAGCAATATATTACTTTACTTCGTTACTCTAAGTAACGCGTTACTTTACTCGTTACTTTACTCGCAGGGCCGCCCCTCCCTACAGGCAGATCACGCAGACTGCGGAGGGTGCTTCATTTTGGGGAGGTAGCGGCCCTGTTTACATCCTCACTTTGGGTGCTATTAGCTTCACGTTAGCATGTTGTCTTTGCAGGTGCTTGTTGAGGTTTGATGTGGTGTTTGCAGCAGTGGATAAAAGCTTCTGGCCTGGACACAGTTTGCACCTCACCGTCACATTCCTGTCCTTTCTTCGGACGAACTCAAAATAATGGGCATACCTCCACCCCTCGAAAGTTATCGCTGTTGACTCGGCCATGTTTATGCACTGCATGTGGACGCACAAGTCGCGCAAATGTTACGTAAATATAAACCTGCGGCGGAAATCCCTCCTGTCTGTCAAAGGGAGAATCCACGGCTCTGGGAGAATCTAGTAAGTATTTATGTTAGTAGGCTAACTGTATTGAGATTACTGATATTATAAAAGTAACGAAGTCACGCGTGACGGGCAATGTTAGTCACTGTAGTGTGATTACTGAATTATAAAAGTAACGCGGTACACCCAACTCTGCTTACGACCCGTTAATTGACCCTGGGAGGAGTTTTGATTTGAACATTTGTCACACATTTCACACCTTCTTTCTGGCAATGGCATTTTTTTTAGGTGTAATATCTTTTACTTTTATGTTGGTTTATTGTTTCTCTACATTTACCGTCCGTCCTTCTCGTTTTCTTTCTTTCTCTTTTGCTTTCCTTTACTGGGGAGGGTTCAGCTTTCATGAATCCAAAGTTTCATGAACCACCAAATCAATATTCAAAAAGTATTCCAGGCTGTTTTCTTTACCAGACGGAAAACTAACCAGTTTTTTTGGCAACAGCTGACGTTAAATTAACCAAAAAGTTCTAAGTCCTAAATTCTTATGCTGCGTTCACACCGGACGCGATGCAATGTTTGGGGGCTGCGCGATTATGTAAAGTCAATGCAGAGATGCAGACAGACGCAAATTCACTCCGACGCGCATGAAGCGGTTGATGCGAATTCCGCTGCGTGATTGAGGCGATTGAAGGGGGCCGCGACAAACACTCGAGTTCAATTTTTTCAACTCGAGCGTCATATTCGCGTGACACGATCACGCGGTAGCCAATCAGCGGTGACGGTACGTCCACACAGCAGCTTTGAAAAAATCTTGAAAATCTTGGAACTGGGCGTGTCTGAGAGCTTGGGGATTTTTTGCGACCAACGCGACCAACAACCAATCACATGAATGTCCCGCCCCCGGCATA
>NW_011333040.1:22453253-22459590 GCF_000735185.1 Notothenia coriiceps
CACACGTCTCTACGCGCTGCATCTGCAACGCATATCACCACCCAGCCAGTATCCCCACGATCACACACACCACCCACAACCACGACACACGCACACTATCACCTCGGCACGCTCGGTCAAAGGGGGGAGCTGTTAAACAACACACACAGACAAGCCTCGATCCCTGTCTGAAGGACCAAAAGCTTGAGCTCTCCTCTTTCGCACGAAGGAAAGAAAGAAAGGAGAGGAGGGAGGGGAGGGGGCACCTAATACAAAAGAAAGCCAGCAGGAGGTAAAGAGGTGTCTCAGCCAAGCAGAAGGGGAGAACACAACACAAGCTCCAGTGCAGAAACACACATCGTCCTCTGCTAACTCCATCCAGCAATGATGATTCACAGGACGCACCAGTTCACCACACACACAGCGCTTTGCTTCCACCGGGGAAATAACCTGTGTGTCGTCGCGCTGCTCGGTGTGTGCTGTGTGCGTGTGTGGTGTGTGTGTGTGTGTGTGTGTGTGTGCGCCGCGCGCGCGCGCGCGCGTGCGCGTGCGCGCGTGTGTGTGTGTGTGTGAGACGGTGTACCATGACTGAGCAAAGGGATGATGGAAGATGTGTAAAAAAGAGAAATCCACAAGAACAACAAGGAAGAAGAGGTTAATCCGAGCGCTGCCTCTCCTTTGTCTTCTCCTGTGTCTCTCTCTCTCTGACTGCTGCTCGCCCTCAGCTGCTCACTGTTTTTGTTTGAGAGGAGGGGGAGGAGGAAGAGAGGAATACAGAGGGAGGGGAGAGAAATGATTCCTGTGGAGCGGTGCTACCCATTCATCGCCTGATCTTGGCTGGATCCAACTTAGTGAGCCCATTTGCTTTTCTGAAAGCCTTGGAGAACTGTGTGTGTGTTTTGTGCTTGTATATGTGTGTGTGCTCTCCAAGTCTAGTTGGACAGAAGCAAAGTCCATGAGTCAGCCAGTCAACATGCAGCTCTTAGGTTGACTGAAACTAGTAACACTGACCACATTGGGCAACAAACAGTGATACAGATAGTACTGTGCACAGACATCCTCTATGCTGGGAACATATTCTGAAGTGTGAACATGTGAATCAATAACATAGGCAACTACTGTATGTACAACAGCAGCACTGATCTCTTTGCAGCCTCTATCCCAAGCCCCCAGGAAGTGTGCCGGGTGTTGTAGCTCATTTTCATAGGGGCCGTACTACACCCCCATTCTAGTGCAGGAGGTAATTTGGCCCAAACATACATATTCCCATTGACTTAAATTGGGAAAGAGATGTCTGTAAATCAATGTATAAACTACAAACTAACTATAATAAACTACAAAGTACAAACTTTATTTCAATCATTAGGGTCTAAAAGTGGTAAAATGCGCTAATGCTGAATCCAGATATTTTCTTTCCATTAATTTGACTGAGCTGAGAGCATGAGATCGGAGGCGGGGCTTAAGTAAAACTCAAGTGCGCATTGTCTTCATGGTAAAAACCTCAGATGCAGTGTTTCCGTAAGCCAGTATTTACCGGACTTTGACCGGATAAATCTTTAGAAGTCTGGCGCGACGCTCGGGGCTTTTTTCGGAGGAAAAATAATGTTTCTACATTTTCATTAGGGGACCGTGCTCAAATCCACTGTTGTCGCTGGACACGCACCTCTTGTTCAGTGCGACCAGGGCACCACGGCAGTGCCGAGCATTAAATAGTTCAACTTTTAAATGCTTTTCAGCTCAGTGAGTTTAACACATTTAAAACGAATGCACCAGAGCTTACAATGGGTTGGCTAAAACGAAGTGAATATATCTGCATGTTTCTTGTTGTTCTGAGTTTGTTCCTTTTGTTGAAATGTAATGTATCTAGCCAGCCAACGTGAATGTTTTGCAATGTGAAATTTAAACTTGCTGTGCTATAGGTCAGGGGTTCCCAAAGTGGGGGTCGCAAGATGATTTCAGAATCCTCTTGATGAATACATTATTATTATTTGTATTATTATTATTAACAATAACGTGTGCATAGACCTTTTTTATTATGTAAGTCTGTTTAATAGGTAAGGGAGACAAATAAAGGCATTTTGGTTCTGCGCACCTGCTGGAGCAACGCTGGGGAAAAAAGAGAGGACTAAAAGCATGAGTCTTACAAGTGGCGCCCCACGTTAACTTTACGCATTGTATTATCCACAGAGAAGCTCTAGCGAGTAAAACGCTTGACCCAGAGCTTAAAAGTGTTCTTGAGACGGCGATAAAAATGGTCAAATACATCAAATCAAGTCCACACAATACCAGGCTGTTCGCCAATCTCTGCAACAAACTGGAATCGGAGCATCAGGGCCTGCTGTTCCCCACAGAAGTCAGGTGGCTTTCGCGGGGAAATGTTCTCAGCCGCCTGTATGAACTGCGGGACGAGGTGCGCTTATTTCTCACGGAGCATGGGTCCCAGCTCGCTGACCACCTGACAGACCTTGACTGGTTAACAAGGCTGGCATATTTGTCTGAACGGACTTAACATTAGCATTTGAGCTGTAACAATTTTGATTCAAATAATTTCACTTTTTGTGCATTTCTCTGCTAAGTTCCAGCAACACCGCGTTACATTGTCTTTTTGTAGATACAAAGCCCAAGCTACAGCAGGCGGTATATGCAGGAATCCATGAATCAAATGTAAGACCTTTTAAGACCGTTTTTTATGGTGTCGTCGGCTTGGTTTGTCCGGTGTGTGTTGAGGTAACGTAATCGTCGTATTTGAGTTGTGTTGTTAATTCCTGGTGGGTTACTATTGGCGACACAGTCGGTGGGTGGGCGCGGTCTATAGTGTGTCGGTAGTTGGTGGGGTGTGTGGTGTGATAGTGGTGATTGTGTGGCTCTTGTTGCGCGGGTGTGTGTGTTTTCCGGATACTGGTTGGATGGAGCGGTGGTGCAGTTTCCATAACGATGTTGTTTAACAGAGCGCGGGGGGGTAGATGGGCGGACCTACGTGCTATCAGATGCGAGTGATGCGTGGCGATGTCGGCTGTTCAGTGTGTATGTTCGTGCACATCCAACGGTGTTTTGTTTTTTTGGGTATCTGATAAGAGTAAGACTAAGTCCTGTCAGCAGGAGTTCTACCACTACACACCAACGCTAATGATTGTACATTTCAGCAGAGCTGTGAACGATAACCTCTTTGGACAATGTAGTTTTAAGACTGAGTGGAAGAACCAGAGCTAACAAGGGATGTAATAGCTGCTTGTATATTATTTTTTAATAGGCTTAAATTTTTCGAATTTGTATGAATGGCTGTTTTTATATACTTTTTAAGGTATCCGTGCGGAGCGCCCGTGTACAGTAGTGTGAGTCTCGTCTATATATCAGCGTCTGTATGTCTAATGCTGTCTATATATATTGATTGTCAGTATCAGTCATCTGCAACGTCATCTGTCTATTTGTAATTATTTGTGCTCTCTTTATTATGTTTCATTTCTCATATTCTAGTTTGTTCTCTACCACAGCAAACTTCTCAAATATGGCTTCTGCGCGTGACAAGCGCCACCTCATCCTTCTACCACCGAACAGTTGCATAATGCTTGCGTTCCTCTCGTTTTTCCAAACCAAAATCAACTATTATGTATTTGTTATCTTGGAGCTATGATACCCTCATCAGCACCCCCACGCCTCCCCTCCGTGGTCCCCTCTTGCGGCCTTCACCTCACAGCCTGTTTCCACTTTCTCCCCTGTGACCCCCATGCAACTGTCCGATTCATGGACTGGAATTTAATGGACGTGGCGCGCGCTGCACACTTGACCCAATGCCCTCAAATTTGTTAAAGAGAGCCTCCCTGCCATCTTGCCCCAAGCTCATGGCCCCACCATCGTTAACTCCTTCCTCTTCAGATCTGGATCAGTTCCCCCCTCTCTGGAGAAGACTGAAGCTGCTATCACGACCCATTCTCAAAAGACTGCTGACAGAGTGGAAGAGAGGCAGCCAGTTGGTGTTGAGAGTTAGAATGTGGATCACATGTTATTGTGAACTGCGTCTCTAGGTGGCAGGGGGTCCCAAACTTTGCCATGCCGAAGACCCCATATAGCATATTTGTCCTCTGGCGGGGACCCCCCTGTTGCGAATATTTTTTGTTAATGATGAGTACATTATGATGGAAATATGACAAGATTAATCAGTACAGCTAAGTAACATGCGTTTCATTAATGATATTATTTGGTATAATAGAATTAGATAATCAGTTATCTTTAAAAAAAGAAATTGCTATTTATCTTTTTGTTTGTCAGTTCATTTACATTGATTGTGTCTTCGTTTATTAAACATTTCTGTAAACATATTAACAGTAATATCAACCGTTAAACATATCTTAAAGCACTTTTTAAAGTATTTCTGTCGTTTATAATATTATATATTTGAAACATTTAATGATGAACAGATTTATGACATATATGTTAGTCATGTTTTTAAAGGCGTTATTTATGCTTAATAATATTATATATAATATTTCAACAGTAATATTAACAATAAACATTGTAGTATTACGTTTAATGTTTTTTTGTTGGTACTATTTATATTAATGATGCAAACAATATTTGTCTATCTTGATTTTGCTGTGCTTCTCATGCCAGCTGCAGATGCGCGAAATATTTCACTACTCTCACTTGTCGTCCAGAAAGCTGAGCAGATACTTCAGTTTCGGTACTCGCGTGAGTAGGCGCAGGCTCGATTCTTGATTGGCTTGAAGAGCAGGTCGTGGTATTTGAAAAAAAATAAAATGGAATAGTTAATAAATAAAAAAAATAGTTAAAAGAGTTGCATCAAAGGACACATATATTTTATTAGGATATGCGAGTTATTTTTAAACATCTAAAAAAAAAAAAGAAAAAAAAAAGGTAACTTTTAAAAAAGAAAGAAATTCGCTCGTGTGCTCTCTCCTCAAAACTGTGTGCTTTTTTGTGACCCTCCTGCACCCCCGGTGGGCCCCCACTTTGAAAACACTGATCTAGTGGAGCGTAATGGGTCTACAACAGTAAACAGCGAGTGTGGAGGTGTTATGCGTGTTGTTCTATCGACACACACAGTCGGTGGCAGGGTTTCCCACACGATTACGGTGTGCGGCGCCAACAGGTATATTAGCGTCGCAAAAGGTTATATTTCTCGACCCGTTTTACTTTTTTTATGGCGAGCACGACGCCATCTGTGATCGATTAACGTACCCCTCCAGTACCTGTTCGCTCCGCTAACGCGTGAAGGGTCTTGCGTAATGCACCCCCCGCCCCCCTCTGATGAGCGTGCTCCATAGCAACAGTTGTTGTAACTTAATCTTCCAACATAATGGGCAGCACGCAGAGCTGTTTGAGCCCCTGAGCCTCAAACAGGACACCCCCCCACTCTGAGAACACTTTAAGGAGAGGGAGATGAGGAGAGCCTTGTGATAGCAAGGCAAAGACAGCATTCCAAATTCGTATATTTTGTATTGTCAACAAATCCCATGTTTGAGCCAAATTGTGATTTGTAATTATTCCTTCTTGACACAAACACAGACATTGTCCAAAAACGATGAAGATGGCATTGAGTGAAAGTATATGGAAGCTTTAACTGGTAAGCCCTTACTATACACTATCCTGCTGCCAGAGAACTCATCTTAGGAGCAGCCAAGATGTTGGGATTAATGCTGCCATCGTAAAATAGGTCAGGAAGCGCAAATGAATCTCTTTTCCTCCAGTTGATGACGCAATAGAAGACTACGGGAGTGGATCAGTTGTATGTAAGGGCACGATATTAGCCGCAATAAACCGTTTATGTAACGGTGTTTAATGATTAGTCGTTGGTAGGTAAGAACTAATGGATTCCTGGTATTGCTATCGGTGACAATGATTGTAAGGGTGAGATAGTGTGGCTTTCATCAAATATTTCGTTTTGTGTTATGGTCTGGAAAAGTAAGTGCGAGTGTGTTCCTTGAGGTAATGCAGCCGTTCAGAACCTGAAATCCGATTAAATGTGTTATCAGGTGAGCTGGTAAAGGGTGCAGCGTGAGGTTGAATGACTTTAGTAGTACTGTCAGGGGTAGCTTGTGGAATGTTACTCCAGGGTGTGAACTTAAGAGTTTGATTTAGACACTTGATGTAGATTGTCACGATCGATTCAATCCAGATCTGTAAAGTAAGCTAAAGGAGTAAAATACGATGTAGTGGAGAAAAAGTAGCACGTAGTGTTAGCAGTCGTGAACTTAGGTGTAGAATAGACAGTACGACATGTAGGGGGGGGGCTTGCTCGGGAGGTACGGCAGGAAATGTTGAATCTTGTCGTGAGTGTGTTTTGGTCGCGGGAAGGAGGTGGTGAATGCATGTGAGTGCGAGAAGAGTGGATGGTAGTTTC
>NW_011333040.1:22459635-22462423 GCF_000735185.1 Notothenia coriiceps
GTGGGAGCAAAGCGTAGCTTCTCTCGCGGTGCTCGCTGCAAAAGTAGAGCAATGTTCTACTTTTGACGCTTCGACAGAGGAGTCAGCCAATCAAATCCCGTTTATGCAAATCTGCCAGTCCTACAAGTGCTAGCCAATCAAACCGCGTGTATGCTGGGAGAGTCAGACTGCAGTTCATTTCCTCATATGCCAAAAAATGGAGGAGAAAATAATCGTAGCGGTAGTGAATCACCCGGTGCTNTTCTCACGGAGCATGGGTCCCAGCTCGCTGACCACCTGACAGACCTTGACTGGTTAACAAGGCTGGCATATTTGTCTGAACGGACTTAACATTAGCATTTGAGCTGTAACAATTTTGATTCAAATAATTTCACTTTTTTGCATTTCTCTGCTAAGTTCAGCAACACGCTTACTTGTTTTTGTAGATAAAAGCAGCTACAGCAGGGTATATGCAGGAATCCTGAAGTCAAATGTAAGACCTTTTAAGACCTTTCTTAAGACCCTTTCAATACATTTTAAGACCTCATCGCCACTTGGAGTTTTAACCGGTTACCTTGGCGACACACTTTACCTCACATTGACTATATACAGTATTGATTGTCCTTCCTCCTTATCTTCCAACCATTTGGACGCAAACTTGCATTTCCCCATAACGATGTTGTTTAACAACCGGCGTAAACGGACCTACGTGCTATCAAGCAGTGAGCGTGCGATGTCCTGTTCAGATGACGTCACATCCAACGGGATGGCATAAATAAACTACACAGAATCACACTACACACCAACGCAATGATTACATTCAGGCAGACTGTAGAACACAACCTCTTTGGACAATGTATATACTGATTGAAAACAAGCTACAAGATGTAATACCTTGTAATATTTTTTAATAGCCTTAAATTTTTCTAAATTGATTTATCAACTTTTAATACTTTTTAAGACCCCGCGGACACCCTGTAACAGTCAAATGCACCCGTTTAGGGTTCTCTAGACACGGATGATAAGATCCTAAGTTAAAAACAATACGAGGTAACCATGAAGTTGTTGACATCCATATGAGGATATTAAATGTCTATCTTGTTTGGTACACAGTGTGTTTGGGTTGGCTCTGAGTCTGAACGTACGTGTTTTGTTCCTCCAGCTCGTCCTTCCTGTTCATCATGGCGACGATGGCCTGGCGAAGCTCCACTGCAAAAAAAAAATAAGAGCCCAACGTGAGATTTCTGCAATAAAACTACTTCAAATACACGAAAAACACACACAGACAAAACACACCACGAGGCATGAAGTAATATATAACTGTTTACAGATTTAGGAATAAGACAAACTGCTTTGATAGAATCCGTTTTTCCCGCTGACAGGATAATGTCTGGCTCTCAGAGAATGCTTTTATCGCTGCAGTAAAACACACTTTATTTTGGAAGCTTCTTTCAAACCCTGAAGAAAAGAGCTCATCAAAGATAAACGTAAGAAAAGGGAGGAAAACACTGGCATTAAACTTTGAGTCAAGAGAGTACGAAAACACACTCAACAACAACAACAAGTGAATTATAGTGCGCATATAATGACATAAAAGGACCATTGAGGTATTTTTTTAAAGTAGATGCTGTGAGAGAGGGGTGATTACAGTTGTGTACATTTAAGAACTGGGTTTTTGGAAACTAGATACAAGCATGTGAGAGGAAGGATATTATCTGTGATGTGATGACATGTTTTTTTTCTTCAATGTGTTTTTTGTTGCTGGAACTGCTACCTCCGCGACCCGACCACGGATAAGCGGGAGAAGATGGTTTGTTCCTGTTTTTACTATTTATTTGTTGTGTATAATCATTTCAATAACAAATGATAAGTATATGTAATTGGATGTAACGTTTAAATATTGACGGTAGGGTTTTCAAACCCTAAAATAATTAAGAATTTAAGTGAAACAAACATTGAATTTTCTCAATAAGCCAATAAAGTATAATACTGTATGATATCATTAATGTCACCAGAACATGTGTTTTAATCGTAAAGAAGCCACATTGCTCCACATGGCACAGTTGGATCAATCTCATCTCACTACAACAACACCTGTGTGTTTTATGCCTTAATTATATATTATTAAACAGTGTTTGTTTGGATGAGAATTTGTAAAAAAAATTAGAATAAAGGACGAAAAAACCCTGTTTCCAGCTAGGCCTGTACAAATAATCAGAATGTAATCAAAAGAACAATTAGGACTGAAGCAATAACACAATCGCAGTAAGAGAAATGTTAGCTTAAGGCAAAACATGTACAAATATCTGAATGAAGTATTGAGATGGTTCGGGAAGTCCCAGCCTAATAACAAACACTATTCAACAGAACAAATAAAATAAAGTGTGTATTTGTACTGAGGAAACACTGAATTTACACCCGTCCTCTTCAATTTCAATATCAGCCAATACAATCCCAACAGGTCTTTTTTCTCTAAATCTTGAAGCCCTAATACTTCCAGCCTCAAAGCGACAGTCAGTTGATCTGCAGCAGTCAGTTGATCTGCAGCAGTCAGTTGATCTGCAGCAGTCTGCAGTCGGCTGATGATAATCTCCGTCCCGATGTGAAGGACAGATTTGGGCCGCTCACAATGATTCATCTCCATAGTAACGCTCGGAGGTGCACACGAAGGTTTCAGAGCCTCTAACTAGGCTGTTAGCAGGACTTTCCAGAAATAACAGCCGAGAGAGGAGGAGTTAATCTACCCTGCACTCTGCAACACACACACACACACACACACACACACACACACACACACACACACACACAA
>NW_011333040.1:22462878-22473313 GCF_000735185.1 Notothenia coriiceps
CGCATAATCAACGATTTTTGCCCGCGTTTTTCTGGAGGGTCTAAGTATTTAGCCAGCATGGAATGTTGCGTAAAATAGCACCATAGACATTCATTTCATAAATGTTCATCATATAAAGTGTGACATGTACAATTTGTAAAAAAGCCCCATCCAGGCTGTGTTAATTCACTGATAATTGTTTATGCAATTGACAGGAGAGATTCATGTGATTGGTTGTTGGTCGCGTTGGTCGCGTAAACTCCCCAAGCTCAAGACACGCCCACTGCCAAGCGGCAACGCACGCCGCCGTGTGTAGGGGCCGGTACAGTTAGCACACAGAGCTCACAGCTCCTCATATCTGTTCAGAAAAGTTAAACAAGTACAAACCACAGACTGTCTGTGTCATGGCGAATACAGTCGCTGGTTTATTTATGTCTGTATGCCGTTGTTGTGAGTGTGGACGGTCGGAGCATATACATGTACGACGTTAGCTTAGCCTGATCGATCCGAACTCCATTGTATTACAATTAAATCACGGTAAAATATGTTCATTTTGTAGTTGTAGCCCCATAGCCAGCGCGTCTTGTTGGAATGATGCGAGTAAACCAAGTAAAGTTTATATATACAGTCTATGGAGTAAACACAGCTGACAGCCGCGGTGAAACTCGAGCGTTTAGAGCGATGCGATAAGAGCGAAGCAAATATTCGCATCGCGTCCGGTGTGAACGCAGCATTAGTGTCCTCTGTAGTACTGTAGTCCCTTGATTGGAGCCTCCTCCTTAGCAACGGTCTACTCTCCTTAGCAACGACCTGCTATCTAGATAGAGCAGACCTCTGAATGTCGAAAAGTGACCAATCAGAATCGAGTATTAATTCAAACCTATGATTCTAACACTGATTCCTCTTCTTATAATATAAATATCGATTCAGTAAGTGCACTTATAGGATTCTAAAATGATGTTATGTTTTGCAGGTATGAATGCAGTCTCTCCTGCCCCTTTCAAGTGAGTGTGGTACTAAAGGACACTAGGACCATTAACCCTTTTAAAGTATACAAATATATTTGTGTTCCTAGGTGTGTACAACCACTACTTGGTAGAAATATCTACAGAACGTTTTGTCCATATATACACCCAGTTATTCAAGTGAGACAAGAAAATGGCATTGCAAGTAGTGACAGTCAGCTCAGGTTTTACAATATATCATTTTATTTTGCGTTCTCAACATCGTCACAGTACTAGTTTTACATCAATAGGGTTTTGTCTACTTAAGAAACAGAATGCATAATAAAATAAGAGCACTCCTTCCTTTTGTTGACTTTAAAAGTGGGCTGTGGGTACGAGAGAACAGGTGCATCTTGGGAAATAAGTCAACTTTACAGTCCATTTCTAGTTCCTATGATAATTCATTTCTGTCAGAGGCAGAGAGAAGCAGTCCATGATTATGTAAATATCAGAGGGGAGCATTGAATGCACCTTCAATGTAACTGCAGACAATGAGCAGTGGTAATAATAATAATTAATATTATTTACACACTATTTACATGTTTTTCAAATTCTTTACTACCAAGCCACCCTTAAAATGCTCTCAGAAGCCTCAAGTTACACACCCCTAGATGTATGTTGCTATTTACACTTAGCGATACACTGCCATGTGTTACTGTACAGCGGGAAGAGAGGTGAAATGCATGCCGGAGTAGAACTTTAAATGAAAATACACACTAAATGTAAACAAGCATCAGTCAGAGAAATCAAAGCTACATTGAAGAGGGGCGAGTCGAGCCCGCTGCTTAATAAAACACTTAAAAAACAGAAAAGAGAACAGAAAACAAACGGTAGGCATCAGCGGCGACGAAGCACCTCACATGGAGTCCAGACAGGTTTATTATTGATCAGTCGTTAACAATTGTATCTGTTTTATTGTGTTTCTGTTGGAGGAGCCTGAGACCTCAGATTTCCATTGACATATCTACACTGTAGCTACATGACAATATAAGCATTGAATCTTGAATGAATCTTGAATCGTCTGATGCTTGAAAACACTCTGGACCGCCATTATTCTGGGAACAACCAATATTTCCTTTACACTGGTTTCTTCTTGCACTTTTATTCCAACACGTCTGATTGGTCAACTTGTGGATTGTGCTGGGACAATTGAATTTGGTCTCGTACTAATTTAGCTTTACAATTGTTTAAAATGTAATGACCATGCAATATTGGCACTTTTTTTTTATCTCCATAGAACCGAAACAGTGATGTTTGAAATGCTATGTAGCTCAGTGAGTACATTTTGGATCATAACAAATATTTGAGCTGTGCCACTGACTTGTAACCCTTTATAGAGGGTTTGGGCGTCCCTAGTGACTTCATTAATGGTTAATAATGCTTTATACATCAGTCATAAGCTATTAATAAGTACATTTGGGTTTATAGGTTGTAATAAAATCTCCTTATCCTGTCGCTCGTCTCATGATGAACGTTGTTTATAGACTTCGGCCTAAATGACGATGAAAATATATGCGAAATGTTCTGTGCTCTGTTCCCAGAAAGTCTTTCATATCACACAAAGTACATTCTGTGTGGCGTTTGGTAGAGGTTTTTGTTTTATCTCAGGTGACTTGAAATCACTGCAGGACACTCTGAGGAAGACTGGTCCAATAAAGCTGCCCTGTGAGGTTTTCTCGTAAATGAAATAAGATATATCAACCTTTTTTACCGAAATGTATCACGGGTATCCTCCTTTCATTGTACTAGGACTGCATGGACTAGTACATTCGACTAAGTAACATTTGCTGCAGGATTAAGCAATGTTTCCGAGCATGGCAACCCAAAAGTCGTGCTTATGAACACCTTATTCATTATGTATAAAGCATTATTCGTTTAAAAAGTGATTTGTTGTTACCTTGGCCAGAGAGGTAATGTTTGGTCTTGGTTGGTCTGTGTGTCTGTCTGCAGGGTAACGTGATGGTTAATAATTGTTTGTCCGATGTTGATGAAACTTGGTGGACGGGTGTAGCATTGGCCAATTAAAAGAACCCATTACATTTTGAGGCTAATTCAACAAAATACATCACACTGTCCTTTACATTGTGATGCCTTTTTGCTTCATTTGTGTAGTGCCAAAATAATTGGAAACATTTCAGAGATGTTAGAGATACCATACAACGGCGGCCATGTTTTTTCTACATTATGACTTGAAACTGATGTCAGTAGACATTTTTGTAACTCTGGGACCATTCATTAATGTATAAAGGGTTGATAACCTTGAGGAAGAAGGATTAAGATCGCCTGGATGTCACTCGACAACAGTAATCAGTGAGCTACTGACAGAGACAGATGATAAATATGAAGAGAAAATACATTATACTCTGTCTGTCCATTATCACTGTGATTTCCTGATGACGGATACATCTGTCTTCACACCTGCTCTCCTCTCACAGCTGTGATAACACCCAGCTTTGTTTTACACTAAAGATCCATTAAATGTGGATTAAGAAACGATACAGATTTGGTTATCCTCCAGAGTGACACCAATACATAGTTGACTTCAGGTTAGCTGTAATTGAAGAAGTCAAAAACTATTCTACCATTTAGTTTTTAACAACTGTAACATTGATATAGTTTGGGAATACACAATAGTTAGAAAATAGCCTTGAAATACATTTTTACATGCAATTATTTTCTTTGACATTCTTTATATGGAAGGTCCTGTCCCCTCCGAATCCATGTGGACACTCGCTGAAACATCGAGGAAGAAATGACAAGAGGATGTCGGGGGAAAGACGATTACAGAAATGGAAAAGGAACACCAGATAGAAATTGCTTTTGGACAAAAAACAAAAGGGAGATACATATTGCACATACAAGTAAAAAATAAAGTCCATTTCATATTCTTCAAGCAGATACAGACAGCCATTGATATCAGCTAAGTGCTGTTTCTACCAACAGGAAACAAACACCTCCGCTCTGCACACGCTCCAGATACCGTGCACAGGATCCCTTAATATGTCAGAAAAGATGATTGATATGACACTGCCATTGGTGGCGAAGAGTTTCTGTCACCGTTACAGAATGATAATTATTGTGCTGTGGCTCCGAGGAAAAAAGAAAGTCTGATGGTGAGAGAAAATCACTCGTAGCTCGAGAGATGCACAAAGAAACCGACGAGGAACAGGCCACAATCAGCCAGCTGAGAGCTTCCACATCAGGGGAGAAACGTTGTTGTTTCCCTGCTACACACACCACAAAAAACCTCCTCCTCCTCCTCCTCCTCCTCCTCCTCCTCCCGCGTTCTATACTGCTCATTAGACTCTAAAAAAAATAGGTAAAAAAAGTAAAATGATGGCGGACATTCAGATGAATCTGTTTCCGGAGATTGAAAGACGACCCAAAGTCCAGTGCAGAGGGATGAGACTGTTTGTAGGGTGGTGTGCAAAATCTGCACCACCCTCCATCAAGCTGTTGTAACTCAAAGGCAACCAAACACAGTAGTAACTGAATGCCTCAGTACTTATAAGAGCTTTGATTGAACAGTGAAACTACGCCCTTTATGTGCCTGTATAATACTGAGAGTCGTAAATGATGCATTTGTTCTGTAATAATAGTAATTATTATTATTATAGCAACAGTCCATATTTTTATCTTACAAAATACTATGCACAATTTACAGAAAAGCAATTGTTGCGAATATATGCTTGGATAATTGGCACATTTATAAACTGTTATCAGAGATATCACAGTGTACTGTGAGCTAACGCTACATTAAATACTCACACAGCTACTGTAGGTCTGTCTGTCTGTCTGTCTGTCTGTCTGTCTGTCTGTCTGTCTGTCTGTCTGTCTGCCCCTCTGTCTGTCTGTCTGTCTGTCTGTCTGTCTGTCTGTCTGTCTGTCTGTCTGTCTGTCTGTCTGTCTGTCTGTCTGTCTGTCTGTCTGTCTGTCAGTCTGTCTGCCTCTCTCTCTGTCTGTCTGTCTGTCTGTCTGTCTGTCTGTCTGTCTGTCTGTCTGTCTGTCTGTCTGTCTGTCTGTCTGTCTGTCTGTCTGTCTGTCTCTCTGTCTGTCTGTCTGTCTGTCTGCCCCTCTGTCTGTCTGTCTGTCTGTCTGTCTGTCTGTCTGTCTGCCTGCCTGCCTGCCTGCCTGCCTGTCTGTCTGTCTGTCTGTCTGTCTGTCTGTCTGTCTGTCTGTCTGTCTGTCTCTGTCTGTCTGTCTGTCTGTCTGTCTGCTTGTCTGTCTCTGTCTGCCTGTCTGTCTGTCTGTCTGTCTGTCTGCCTGCCTGCCTGCCTGTCTGTCCGTCTGTCTGCTTGTCTGTCCGTCTGCCAGACAAGATCAAATCATTAATCATTAAAGTCAAGATTACTATTCATTTCTTCTGTAAAACACTAGTAAGTAAGTTAGATATTTGATCCTTTAATTGAGGAGAAACAGTAGTTGTGGTCTTTGTGCATGCTCTTGAATTATAACCTGAAGAGAAATGCAAGGAGCAACCAGAAAGGAGATGTGTTTTAAATCGAGTAAACTGTTCTTGTTAAGAGCACAACAAAGAACCCAAAAGGAGGCACAGGATCTCGTCCGGCGTCCGCACAGTGCTACCGTTTCAGATTAAAATCAAAGTTCAGTCTCTGTGTCTTCTTTACACCACCGTACTGATGCCGCTGTGCTTGGGTTTGGTGCTGCTGGGGGCCTGGGAGGGGGCCGTTTGGGGGCCGTGGTGAAGTGGAGCGTGAGGAGGGTGTGTTTGGTGGTGAGGGTGAGGATGAGGAGGGTGAGGAGGGTGAGAAGGGTATGCTGGCTGCTGCCCGTGACCTGTTGTCGGGTGAAACGGGTGTGGAGGGTGCTGCAGGTGGGCTGGAGGGTGATAGTGATGATGATGGTGGTAAGGCGGAGGATTCTGGTGGCAAAACTGCCCGTGGTGAGGGTGAGCGGAGGCTTGGGGGTCCGTTTCTGCCCGGGCTGTGTGGTGCAAGTTGGTAGGGTGGGTGGTGTGTGAGATTAGGGTGGGGTGCAGAGCTTGAGGGGTGGGGCTGGGCGACTTCAAACGTCTGCTGGGGCCAAACAGAGTCCCCAGCAGGGAGGAGGAGCTGGGCAGCGATTGGCCGCTGTATCGGGACGGGCAGTCTCTCGGGGGTCTGCGTCTCATGTGGGGGCTGCTAATGATGGAGCCCTGCAAGAGAGAGAGGGTTAGAGAGAACCAGACACAAAACAAAGAAGCCTACTCTACTCTACTCGGTTTATAAAGGGGAACCATAGATCACTAGGATAACTGGACTTAAAACCACACTGTACATTTTACATTTATATCCAATCCAATATTTAATATTCCATTCCTCACATACTTATGTATATATAATGTCCTGCTTTATACTTTGTTACTGTACATTAGTAATTCAACATGTATATTTTCAACTTCTTTTTGGATGGGTTTTTGTTTTTTACAGTGTGTATAGCTGTCTGAATTCTTCACATAGCACCAACTGCATGACTGGGTACAGCTGACTCTGTCCTTGTGGAAAAGCTTTTTCTTTTCTGGTTCACTGCCTCGTTTCGTCTGTCCATGCTTGCTCTTGCTCGGCTCTCTCTAGTGTAAATAGTCTGGAGGCTTTGCTTTCTGAGCTTGTCAGAGCCTGCAGTATCTGTCCTGTGATGAGCCGAGTGAGTTGCTATCACATCTGGTTTCCAAGGTTACAACACCCTTTTTAATTTTCATGTGCCCCCATTTTTGAGAGTCGCTAGAACAGAACGTCTGAAACTGTAGCCTGTATACAGAACACATATTTGTATTCAAGTCCAGGTTCAGGAAGAGTTTACAATTGTGTGAATTTTGCAAAATGTACACTCAGCAAGACAAACAAAATACATCAGATGTCTTTTATATAATGTCACAGTAACACAGATTAACAAGATCACAAAAAAGTAAAAGAAATTAAGCAACTTTTTTAGAGCCATGCACAACATGCAAACTATCGACTACGGTTCATCTAATGTGATTCTACGACACAGGGTAGTAACACGAACAGCAAGGTGGAGTCCCTTTATGATACACTAAGAACAATAAAGATGGATTGTTATTGAAGCTCCAAAGTGTTGCATTATTTATTTTGATTAATTATCATACCTTCATTTATTTGACTAATGTGATCAGAGCTATCAGTTGTATTCTCTGCCGAGTCTCTTTTCAATGACAAGGTATTCCTGTCTTTAAATAACCACAATGACTGACGTAATGACAGTAACTCATAATGTTTATTACATGATCAAAATTCATTTTACTTTTGGTAGCTGTAGCCATCAGTGAAAGTAGTAAGCTAATGTTAGGGTTCAAAGACTGACTGCTTAAAACACAACTCTGTAGAAAGTGCAGGATCTTCTAGTTTGTGGAAGGTATGGACAGAAACAGTGAGTCTCATTTGATATGCTGAATATTGATAAATAGCCTTAAAAGCTAATATTAAAAGCTAACAGCTAACTTAATTACATTTTGCTTAGGCTAAGTGCCCCAGACATCAGAAACATAATAAATAAGTAAAACATATATTGATAGCTTTCTTCTTAAAGACCTTGTTCTGGCAACAGCTCAAGATTCAAACTTGCAATGAATAGCTACAAAATGTTGCTCCCTCTCAAATCATCTTCAATTCAATGAAGCTAGCTACACCTAGCTTGATTGATAGCTACACTTCACCTAGCCATATGCTAATGGCCCTAACGTTTTTTTCTGGTTACAAAGACTTTATATTAACCATTGACATATGCCTTTATGCTAGGTTTCTTTCATTGCACCGTACAGCTTGGTAAGTGTGACAGTAATACATGAAAAGGAAGAACTTCATATAAAGGTCAGGGGTCAATGAAAGGAAGCCCTCCGAGTCGTCACTCCAAACTGTAAGCATGCAGTAGCTGGATCTGACAAAGCATAGCCAGATTCACATCTAGTAAACAAAAGGGGACACAATTCAGAATATGGATACAAGGCTAGCCCACTACACAAGAGGAGGACTCTAACATCGACACAGCCCTAATGTGGGTCAGGAGGATTATTAGTCATGCTGTGTACATAAAGTGTTATCAGCCACAGTGGATCAGCCCAAAGCATGCAGTGACCAAGATGCTCACAACAACAAAAAACACCACCAAAACAGTCAAATAAAAACTACAAAGAAACAGAAAACTTGTGTTCAGAGGGAACAACACAAAGTCGAAGGACAGCTCAGCATCGGTTCAATCCTACTTACTTCCATATTGCTGTCTAGTGATCCTGCACTGCTGCGTCTCCCACGCTTGCCTGGCCAGAACATGCAACATGACAGATTAGACACGCCGGGTTAACACCTGCAGGTGCACATATCTCTTCTAGTGGAGGGACACTAGCACCCTAAGGTGACAATGACAGATGACTAGCTAGCAGCAGAAAGGGAGAGGGAGGCTGATAAGGAGAGGGAAGAAGCAAAGCACTGCTACAACTCCTCGCCTCTAGGATACGTCAACTTTCATATTTTCTACTCAGCTACTTGAGGCACAGCTGGAAGGAGGCCCTCATAGTCAGTGAAAACATTGCAATCTGACAGCGCTAAAGGGAAACTCTGGCAATATACAGTAACATTTCACATCCATTAACTTGCAAGACTCACAAGAGAGAAAAAAAGAAGGATGATCCAAATCGAAGCAGAACAGGCTGATATGCCCAGATATGTTATCCCAAGTAGGAAAAACAATGTCCAATGTATCCCATCATTTAACCAAATATGTTATTGACTCTCGTCTTGTGGTAAATGTTAAATGTTTTTCTGATCTATGGAGGTCACAAACAACTGTCAAGGGCGTCTTAGGCACTCCAGATACCCAAATGCATTTATGCACAAGCTCAGAAAACGTTTTCCCAACAACGGTCAAGAAAGCCGTCCCTCAAGAGTCACTTTTAAACCAACCACAATCAAACCTCAAATGTATTTAAACTGAGTGATGAAGAGGCAAAACTCTCCTAAAGGAAATATCAAGCACCCAGGAAGTGCGTCAGGTGTTGAATGAAATGCCTGACATCGTTGGGCCCACAATACTTTTTCCCATTGACATACATTGGGAAGATTGGGAAGACTTCACAGTCTGAACACATGAATAACACTCCTAAAATCACTAGGGTCTGAAGAAGGTAAAATGCTTCAAAGGCCTCCAAAATCCACTCTTGTTGCTCTCTATAAAAGCTGCTAACTAAAAGATGCTTCGTCTCAATTCATCAGCACTGAGAAAGCTGTCCTGAGGTCACTGAATGTGTTTGGCGGCTCTGTCCATTCTGACTCAACCCCACAACATCAGATCATATTACGACTTAGACGCTCAGATTGATCACAGTGACCTACATGGCGCTCCACTGCCGGCAACGCAGGACTAATAGGTAAGAGCCTCTAGTGAATTACACCTGAGCCCATTAGCAAACACCCATCTCTATTTCCTTCACTGCTCAGAGGCTCTGTTCACTCTGCATCAGAAGGTCAGTCGCAGTGGCTACCGCCCAACAGGAACTCAGCTTCTTCCTGTGATGGAAACTTCTGAAGCAATGGAGACTCAGAGAGACACGAGGAGAGCAGGAACTTTGATGGCAAACACTGATGGCTTATTTGGAGCTTCGGCCGGAGAATTCACAAGACATGTGCTGAGCCACGAGGTGACACAGCTGCTGCCAAACCAATTCTGAAGATCTCTACCCCAGACCCATGTATTTAGCTAGTTCTGAGAGAATAATCAGCATTGTTCGTAACAAGTAAAAGCACTATAATAACACTTCTATCAGTTGACGCCAACAGGCAGGAACAGGGAGACAAAACACTGAGAGCAGCCCAAGGGTGCAGGCCTGTGCTCAGTGTATATAACTAATGCTGTTGATGTGTTGTGATTTTAAAAAGGTGTCTATTACCATCTGGCCGGGGATAACCGCTGGAAATGTTTTTGTGACAGTTGATCAATGGGGACTGTCCACAACACTATAAACAAATAAACTAAGCAATACAAACTGATAAACTGGGTCAAAGTTATGGGCCTAGGAAAATATTTCCACAATACTTCCTAGTTTCCTAATCAAATAACATCACTTGGGTATACTTTTGTCTAGCATTAGGATGAGACATGAGTTAGTATGGTATCCCCTGATTTTACCTGCGTCTGAGAGGTCTCGTAGGGAGCTGCTGAGTGCGCTCCTCTTCAAACCTTCACCAATGGCGTAGCTGTCGTCGAGGCTCCCGCGACTCAGAGACCCGTTTCCCGTGTCCTTCTTCATGGCTGAAGTCTGGGACATGCTGGGCCTCACGACCCCCTTCTGTTTCTCTAGCTCAGCTGTGAAGAAAGAGACACAATGTTAAAGGTCCCCTTATATTTTCATCAATATATTACAGGTCTCAGATATATACAGAGCCTGTCTCTGAAGTGTCTGGCTCCAAACACCAAACAGATCATTGCAGCATTACCCATAA
>NW_011333040.1:22473360-22480494 GCF_000735185.1 Notothenia coriiceps
AGAACACAACAGAGAGCAACGGACGGAGGAAAAGAGGAAGTCTATTTTCTCCAAGGATCCATTCTTCACTTCAGAAGGCCAGAAATAAACGTGACCTTAAGTCCGACCACGCGTTCACAGCAGGGCCACGAACACGAGCCGTTAGGGGCTTCAGTCCACAGCCAAAGTGTGTGTGAGGGGAAATACACGTGTGCAATAATCGTGGGATGTAACTATGTATATTTACTCAAGTACTGTCCGTTTAAATAACATTTCATTTGGCGGATTCATTTATCCAAAGCGATTTCCAATTAAGTGCAAAAAACAAGAATCATTAGCTTAGCGTAGCGTGCATTAGCTTTGTATTAGTGCTACGTACAGAAGCTTACATGCACGATATTCGACAGGCACATTTATCACATATAGACTTACAAAAAAGTCTCTTGGAGCTATTGTCCAAACCCAACAGGAAGTCGGCTATATTGAATTTAGTGTGACTTTTCCGTATTTTTGGCCATTTTCAGGCTCCGTTATATAACAAGCTCCTCCCACAGAACCTCCCATTTGGTCAGTAACCTCTAAAGACCACCAGGATGAAAAGTTATTAAAAGCTGTAAGATGTTGTAACTTGAGCGTACATTCTCCAAACAGTCAGAAAATGTCTTGTGCTAGATAGGAATTGTGGCCCGAGGACTTTTAGAGGTCAAACATCATCAGTTTACATGACGATGTGTGGTCTCCACATAGAGCCACATCATGTTTCCATTGGACCCACATAGGTTTGCAATATGTCGATTTCAGTGCCATCTTTTTTTTATTTATTGGCCAAGGTGCAGTCGAAATATGTTGGTTTTCAGTTTGCATCGTGCGTTTATATGATATACTATTAATCTACTTTTGAGGAATAACAACTCATATGTATTGTAGTAATATTATACATTAATTAACCACTTATAAAATTGCTATTCCACATAATGAGTTATTTCAAAATTTGATATTTTAAGTACATTTAGCTGATAATACTTCTGTAATTCTACTTAAATAACATTTTGAACTCCTGTAATTGAGTAATTTCAGACTGTGGTACAACTACTTTAACTTGAGTTCATTATCTGGGAACTTTTCCCACCACTGTGTGTAAGAGCAACCTTATATGTGAAAAGAGTATATGTGTGTGGGTGTGTATGTGTATGTATGTGTATGTGTGTGTGTGTGTGTGTGTGTGTGTGTGTGTGTGTGTGTGTGTGTGTGTGTGTGTGTGTGTGTGTGTGTGTGTGTGTGTGTGTGTGTGTGTGTGTGTGTGTGTGTGTGTGTGTGTGTGTGTGGGTGTGTGTGTGTTCCCCACCGGAGACCTGCACGCTCTTGCTCAGTTGGTCCCGTAATAGATGCATTAGCGGAGAGCTAGGCCATGTAATGGAGGTGCCGTGGGAATTCTAGACTCCAAACTCTCCAATCAATGCAGCCGCCGGCCTCACACACCGAGGGAGATCTCGCCGTACACACTTTTTCCTGTCTTACACCATTTCTCTGCTCTCACTTTCTCACATTTAATAAAATCCAGCATGCTTCGTATTGAGTGTGTCACAAAGCGTTAATCACGACGAGGGCAAACACTGTCATTAGCTGTTTTTACTATTCTTCAGCACTAAACATACGCACGCTGTAATGATACACTGCAAATGTTCCTATTCATAGAAGGTCTTATTACACTCTTCTGTCATCACACGAGCCAATCAAGCTGCTTGTGTTGATTCCTTACTTAATGAACATTTCCCCTCAGCCTATCAAGTTCATTTTCTGGTTTCATATTAGTGTCTCTACTGGGACATGTCTCCATGCTTTAATGTCCAAAAAGCTCTTTATTGTTCTCATACTGCCTGTGCTTTAGCACCTCTTTTCACCCTCTGTCTGAAACCAGAGCCCAGTCTGCTCTGATTGGTCAGCTGGGCGGCTCTGTTGTGATTGGTCAACCGCTAAGAGATGTCCCGCCCAGAGGTCGCGTTAACTAAATATTTTCCGTCTATGACAATGACGGCAGATCTGAAAGCAGTCCGTCATTTTGACAGATTAGAACAAACTTGGAACAGCTCCAAAGTTTCCCCGCAGCCATGCCGTGTTATGCATGCCCGCCAAAAAGGAAATGATACCGTTCCCAAACCTAACTTTGCCGTACGAATCATTGAAATGTCTGTGAGTTTTGGCTTTACGCTGTGCAGTGGGCATGCATAACACGGCGCTAACAGTTCCTGAGCGTCCGAACGTGCCCCCCCCCTGTCAGAGTTGTGTAAAGGCCGATGGGTAATACTGGATTTTGACGGAAATGTTACGATCCTGTCCGTCTGTGTAGCGCAACCTCTGGTCCCGCCCTTAGCCTATCACGTACAATGTGTTGGAGTGCTAGCCACTAGACGCCAAGTGTAACATAATTATGTCACTATGTTCTGTAAGTAAGAGTCCAATGGAGGCGTTTCAGACAGGAAGGAGAAACACCCAAAAAGCCTAAGAGGGCTGCTTTAATTTGTTGAATTTATTGTTTGACTTTGGGTTGGTTAGGACGATGCAATAACACGATCAAGGCAGCGTTACACCAGAATCTCCTGTGTGAAGTCTGAATAAGTGCCTCACACAAACCACTTAAACATATCTGAACAATCCCTTTAACGACATGTTGGATCCTCAATGAGGGATTTAGATGGAAGCACATCATACATGGCTCCTTGCTTATATGTGTGTGTGTATATCTGTTCTTTTCAGTGGGCATGCTGACGGTTTGGTAAATATAGAGGGTTGAGCAAGTGCAAAAGAGAAACGGAGATGTGCAATAAAACGGAGAGGCCGGGACAGACGGAGGAGAGGAGAGAGATAATTATATAAAGACAGCTCAGCACTTACAGGTGTTTTGGAAGGTGTGGACCTGCATGTCCACCAGAGGAAATGATTGTCTGAAATTGTACGTCACTGAAGTCTTCTTCTTCTGGAAGATCTTCGTCACCTGAGGAGGAGGAACGAGACGGAGGATTAGAGATAAAAGAGGCAACGTAATTACAGAAAAGAGAATAAAGAAAAGGGAGGAGAAGAGAAAGGAGGAGGCAGAGTTTGATTATGCTAATCTCTATTTGTTTCTTTTGTTCATTTCAAGGTGAGAGGCTTTTAAAATCCCTCAGGGCAACACTTGAATAATTTCTCTATAAACTGTAGACATTATCTCCTCCTGCCTGATTTTTAGTCACATTGTAAATACGATTAAATCAGAATTAAATCACAGTTAGAGTAACTCCGATTTTCCGAGCTCAAACACAAGTAGTTCTTCTCGTGACATTGACTCTACGTGGAGACTTTCAATTATGTATTTAGACCAGAGAGCTTCTGTCAGTACCGTTCTGAATCTCAATCTTAATTCAGGAACACGTAACGAGTCATATTTGAGGCTGGTTCATTTTGATTGCGTTGACCTTCATATGACCTCCGGGTAACAATTAACAGACAATATGTTTTTTCTGCACATGGGTGTATAAAAGATTGAGTTTGGTGGCGTGAAGTATCATGGGATTATGGGAGTGTATCATTGCATTCATCTTTTCCTTGTTAGGATAACTTTATTGTTCATGATGTTCAGAATTACCTGCAGTTGTCTGCTTCGCTACAAAACTAGTAGTGCACGACTACACCGGGTAAATACACTGAATAAAACAGTTTCACCTAAAAAAAATTGTTTTTCCAAAGCAGGTTGGAGGACATGAGTGTCCGCGAGCCAATTTGCTCAATTTGTTTCTCCAATAATGCAAGATCTAGACTTTGAGAAGGTTTTCAAAACAAGCCGAATTACCCGCAGAGTTGCATCCTCTCCAAAATAAACGGACCCAGTGACTGAAACCAGTTAATTAATTAAACAAGTTAACTACAAGTCAAAATCAGTGTATCTCCAATGTAGTTAGGTCGATAAAAAACATCCCAAAAGGGGCTGCGAGCCGAGGTTTTCTCTGCTTGTTTCTCTAATTACATTCGATCCAGACTTTCAGAACTTTTTAAAAAGGGAGCCAAATTATCCACAGAGGTTTCATCCGCTCAAAAATTACGGACCAAGTGAGAAAAACTGCTAAAAACACAGATTTCTCCAATGCACTTTTCCAATGTGGCAGAAGGGGCTCAACCTGTGGATTATCCCTTGTAGACAATGCATGAATTAAGGAAAAATATATCGCTAATGCAGTGTTTGAGGCGATAGAGTGAGTCCCCCAGCCCCTGCAGGCAACATGTCAAAGTGTCCGTGTGCAAGACACCCAAATTGCTCCTAATGGTGGCCAACTGTGAGTGAATGTACGTGAAAGCATTCTGAGAAGTTTCAAAGACTGGAAAAGACTGGCCATATAAACGCAGTCCATTTACCATTTTAACTCCCTCTCGACAGGAAGATTGCAATATTTTCAAGCATTGTTTTGCAAAACGTCTCATTCTAAAACCCTCACAACAACATTAATAAGGGATTAAAGGAGAACTGGCGATGCACCAGTATTACAACATATCCTTTATATTGTTCTGCAGTGCCTGACAACCATTCATCTGGCAGACAGGAACACTGAAACATGAGTTTCACTGGTAACTCTTGTTGACAGGTCCTACTTGGGTTCCCATTTATTTGAATGTTCTGCAATAAGGAGTCAGACTCTGAGAGAGGGTGACAGTTCTGGAGCGCAGCATTAAACAGAGCCGGGGATAAACTGGAGCTCTGTGACGCACAATCATTCATCTCACATCGGGAGAAGATCCTCGGGCTCTGTGAGAATGAGTTTCCAAAACTTATTCCGAAATACTGCAGTAATATAAACGCACGCGCACGCGCAGCACGCGACCCACGCACACGCACACACAGACACTGAACATACACACCACCACACACCCCCAACCCACACACACACACACACACACACACACACACACACACACACACACACACTGGAGTGTATTATTACCATCAGCAGGTCGTTGAACAGGAAGACTTCTCTCTGATGGACGCCGCTCCTCTGACCTCGGTTCGGATCGGGAACCTCGAACAGCTGACAGCAGCAGACCAACCTGCGATGGGCCAGCGACAACACCTGCAACACACACGGAAAACATGAAATTACGGTAATGTGAAGCCACATCATCCCCTTGAGTCATTTGGTAGAGCAGGAAAATAACTCCTTGTTGATCATCTGTGGTCGGAATCATATTGTGATTGAGTAACTCTAAAATGACATCAATCGTATGTGTTTTGTTTAAAATAGTGGATTTGCTATCTTCTAATCTATCACTTTGTTCTATATACATATGTATTTAAGCAATAGCTCACGACAGCCGTGGTATATGCTCATTATATCACAGCTAAGGGGCGGACGCGAAACTGTATGTTTTGTACGTTTGAACTAGTAGACGGCAGAATGCTTCGATACGTATTTGAGGGCTTTTTGTTCAGATTTGAAAACATCGCTGTGCTTTGTCTTGTTCATGAAGGCCAAACTGTATACAGTTAAATCAAACGGACTTGTTTGTGCAGATGTGAGCGTCCTTAACAACGGTCAATAGTCCTTGACAGCGGTCTGTCTGTTCGGTATTAACAACGTGTCACGTGTCACAAATCGAGTATTGAACTAAGCCATGTAATAAATCGATTCTGATTGGTCAGTTGTTAAGGACGCTCACATATACACAAACAAGTCCGTTCGATTTAACTTAATACAGTTTTGCCGAAAAGCAACAGCATGCAGTTTGCTTTTCTAACTGACAAGACAAGAGCGACAAGAAAACAGCGGAGAAGTAACGGACAGAAACCCTCCTTTTTACGCAGGGTCCAGACATAGACATCAAACGGCGAACATATTCACAGCGCGTTGCTACGTTAGTTCAAACAGTAACAACGGACTATTTTTCTCAGCGGATGCATGTCAATTTAAATCAATACATACAACTATTTTTTAAATCAATACAATCATTTTCTAAATCCATAAAAGCATTTCAATTAATATTGGGAGTCATAACGTTACTTTGTTGAGAATGTGGCTGTGTAATAAGCGGGATAATGTGCAGCGACTGGTCATTATGGGAAAAAACACCTTCATGCCGAACTAGATCCCTCCGCTTCGCGTCGGGCTCCTGATCAGCCTGTCGGTGTTCTTTTCCTCATAATGACCGCGTCGCAGCACATTATCCCTTACATATATACTGTGACCTCAAAAGTTTGAAATTGAGAACCTGGTGAGCCTGAACTAGATGACAGGTGTCTAAAGATAACATTATTTTAAAGCCAAAGTTACCAACGCTTTAATAAACTTTCCGATGTTAGTTCCAGGCTCTTACCGGCTTCTTCCCGACCACCATCCTCTCCACCGCCTGGACCTGAGACACGTGGTCGTCGTTTGTCCTCAGCTCCCATTTCTGGATGCGTCCGTAGATCCCCACCAGCAGATCTCTGGGGATGTCCTGACCGTTATCAACGCCTGAAGGAGAAACACCGGGTCAGATTCAGGAAATTATAACATGCATAACAACAAAAGGATTAACAAAAAGCTCTCCAGTTGATGTGGCACACAAAGAAACAAATCCAACCTGTGAGTCAGATTTGAGGTTAAATTGTTTTATTACCTGGCTCCGTTACTTCCATCTTTTAAAAACTTTTTATTGATTGTTGTGTTTTTATTCAGGTCTTAATGTGTGCACATGTACAAATGTGAATTTGATTGTGTATATATACTGTAGGTATATATTTGCACACATATTTTTTATATACATTTCTTTTTGTAAGGGAAATTCTGCAGCAATGGAGAGTCAGGACTCTCCACAGAGAGACACGGGAGAGTTGGAGCTTTGATGTCAAACAATGATGTTTATTACAAGTCAAACGGCCGGAGAATTCATATCACAAGTCACAGCAGCAAAAGCTACTAGAGTCAAATCCACATATTGGGGATGGGCGTAAACATCTGCAGACACAGGAGACGTCTCTCACATCTGTAGAGCTTATGTGCCCACCAGGTCAGGCCATAAAACCTAGTATCAACATACGACTGCATTAACACGTTCCTTACGGAGATTAGAAGCAGGGATGTTTGTCTGTGTTAGCGTGTGTGTGTGTGTGTGTGTGTGTGTGTATGTCTGTGTTAGCGTGTGTGTGTGTGT
>NW_011333040.1:22480533-22489375 GCF_000735185.1 Notothenia coriiceps
TCTGATCAGCTCATTTTCAGACAAGTTTTTATAGAAATGGATCAGGACAAAAAGAGAGAGAATCTTTGTTCCTGAAACTTTCAGAGTCTCTTTCTACAGAGGGGACACATGGTTATGTATAAAAGACATGATCAAGTGGATTTTGCATAATAGGTGACATTTAACAGTAAATCCAGACTTTTTAGATAAATATTTAAAAATAAGAAGTGCAACTTTTTCTCACATTCTATCCGGTACTTCTCCATCTCTTGGACTTCAGAAATAGATTCTCGCAGATCGTCAGTGAACTTTTTGCGGTCCTGAGGATTTGGTGCGTTGAAGTTGATGAGGACTTTGATGTCTGCTCCGGGAATGGCTGACGTCAGACGCACTCCGTTGGGATAATCTAAAGAGTGACGGTATCAACAATTAGCCAAACAAAATATACCTATCACCAGGAGAGTCTGTAGAAGTTAGAATTGTCTCAGAAACAGACAACACTTCTGCTATCTTTAAGAATATACAATGGCACCATAAACTCGTCAGGAACATTTTTTCCGAGGTCATACATTTAGAGAGAAATATGGTAATTTTCTCATTGACTTCTATGAAATCAGACTTGTTTTTTTAACCAGTGTCGTTGCCCCCTGCTGGCTATGCAAGGTAACTGCACTGGCTTTACTATTCAGATCCCGAAGTTGCTGATCATCATCTTTAGGAAGGTCACAAAGAGTGAATTATGGTCCTTTTTTTTGTAGACTTCTATACAATCAGACTTCAGTTTGAACCAGTTGAGTTGCCCCCTGCTGGCTATGCAACGTTATTGCACATCTGCATTGGCATCACTATTCAAACACTGAGGTTGTGGCTTGGTTCTTACCCTGCTTTGGGGCAATTCTAATAAGCATTACAAATGTTTGCCTTTACAAGTGTTTCATGCAAACTTGATCATTTCAAGCATACTGACACCTTTTAAAAGTGCTTAAGCAAAAGTCCAACCCTAACACTAACCCCATTGCACTTACACTGATTCTCAAAGATTAGCACTTGCATGCCATAAAGTGAGAAGGACTGCCGAAAGCTGTACGTCACAGAGTTCTTCTTCTTTTGGAAAATCTTAGTGACCTATGAAAAAGAACATGGCATATACAGAGGTGAGACTCTTTTCACTCCAAGTGTGTTTTCAGTGTGTTGAATGAATAATGTCTTCCTCACCACTAGCAGGTCATTGAAGAGGAAGATCTCCCGTTGGTGGACACCCAACTTTTGTGGTTTGTTAGGGTCGGGTACTTCAAAAAGTCTGCAGTAACAGACCAGTCTCCGGTGTGGTAAGGATAGCACCTGCACAAATACAGCCTCATTCCTTAGTATAAAAGTTATATACTTTATGCCTTTCAAAATGTTTGTTGTCTGCTCCATCGAGCCTTTGGGGATGTATTACAAATACCTCCACTCAACCCTAAGAAGTAGACGACAGAAAGAGAAATACTTACGCAGCCCAGACCGTGGTGCAACGAGCCAATCTATGGAGGGAGAGTCATTTTACAAGGATCAGTACACACATAATATGGAAACTTTAAAATTCACCATACATCAAAGAAAAGACATTCCACTTAATGTTCCACAAGAAAAATGGGCCAAATTTAAAATCAGGAAAACTAGTTTCATGGATCACGGGGCAAACATTTACGCATTCCTCACATTCATCTTTCAATACAGTACGTCGTGTTTCCAATGTTCGCAACGTTCTATGATCACAACTACTTCAAGGTCCCTTGGACTCCAGCCGAAGTGTGTCACCAAAGTGGAGTTAGTTTGATAAATAAGGGTATTAATGGACCTGAAACGAAGCGTATGGTTTCAAGTAAACACCTTCAAGATAATGTGGTGTGTTTATATCGTTCATTATTACAGAGCTTGTCAGACCGCACTTTTTCTCATCTGGCTATTAGGGCAAAAGACACACTACAGTCATTCAGCATGAAGGTCTCCGGCCTTGAAGAATTGATGTGTCACACAGCGGAGAAAGAAGTTTCATGTTAAGAATGCTCTTTCATTTCTTTTTCGTTTTTTAGACATTGTTGGCCATGAATAAGCCAGTGCTCTCTGCGACAGCTCAGAGGCACGTTGGGTCATTTAGTTCTGCATGCTCCTGAATGGAGGGTAAGATAAAAGTGGTCACACTCTACGTGAAGTAGCCCAAGGGCAGACTTACCGGCTTCTTCCCAACAATGAGTTTTTCCACTTTCTGGACCTGGGACATGTGGTCTTCATTAGTTTTGAGCTCTCGCTTGCGAATCCGCTCATATATCCCTACCAGCATCTCTCGGGGGATGTCTTCCCCATCATCCACCCCTGTAAGAAGAGGAGAAAAGAGAGAAAAAACAGACGGATTAATGATTAATTCAGATATTTATGAGAATTGATGAACCCCTGAGTTTACTTGCTGCAGCGTTGCACACATCTCTGACGGAACAGAAAGAAATGTCCTTCGGAGCTCTCTGAGGACGAGCATCCACTCAATGCTGTACTTTAATTACTCACACTCCACCAGGCGGAGAAATTAGTTAGCCATGCCACAAAGCCCCTGCTAATACCCTCGAAATCTGTTCAGGGCAACTCAAAAGTGTTTTTTGCCTCAACAGCAAAGCTTTTTTGGCGTTGAAAATGAAATACCTTATTGACACGGCTATTAATCAAAGCAATATGCATGCACAAAACTCCATTTAGAGTTCATATTTATCCCTGAAGCTGCATATCGGTGTCTAAAGGTAATATTGGCTTCGTGACAGTCAGCTGGATACGGTGCAGGACGAGAGGACAAAGTACACTACAAAAACTTGAAATCTAGTATATTTTCTAGTATATTTGTCGAATATCTAGTCAGAATGTGTCTCTACACCTGACATAAGACACAATAACTTCAGTAGTAACACTGCAGTGAGATATCGGGTCTTGTTTTTAGAAAATGCATCATCTTGTTAAGTCAATTTTTTCAATTTTAAAACGCATATTTTTTTAAACTGAACACTTTTGAGCATTTGCAGCTTATATTGTAACACAACATTACTGATTCTGGTCAAATATAGTTCAAAATGAGTTCTCCCAGCTAATTACAAGATTTGATTTATCTAAACATCCCTTCTTATTTCAAGAAATCTTACCAAGCTAATTTGTACTTGTCCTATTGGCAGATTGTTTTGCTTATTTCAAATGAAAACAACTTGTTTTCATTATTTTTTAACTTGTTTTTGGAGCAGCATTTTTTCCAGTGTACCTCGAAGGTTTTTCACAAAGTCCTCCAGCTTCATCTTCCTCTCAGGCTTCACGTTGGGGCTGTACATGTCGGTGTTGAGGAGGATGATGGCGAAGGCAAGGATGAAGATGGTGTCGGGGTTCCTGAACTGTCGCACCACTCCAGGGTTACAGATGCAGTAACGTTGGCTGTGAAGAGAATATCGGACACAGAAAATATAAAGGGCGAACTCTACTGAAATGGCAAGAAATACTGTATACATTACATTGTGTTGTGTACAAATGTAAATGTTTGTTTTTCATGTATTGTGTCTTGATACAGAAATATTCCCTTACACTTTTTATATTCAGGATTGTGGATCTGTACACAGAAACTGGAAGATTAACAATAAAGTTGACTTTGACTTTGATATATACAACTACATTATATAAATATTCTAAGTATTAGTATCTGAGCCAGGCTGCACAGATTACAAGAGATGCTTCACTGACTGACCTCGCAGGTTCTTAACGAAGTCCTCCAGCTTCATCTTCCTCTCCGGCTTCACGTTGGGGCTGTACATGTCGGTGTTGAGGAGGATGATGGCGAAGGCGAGGATGAAGATGGTGTCCGGGTTCTGGAAATTCCGGATCAGCACCGGGTTGCAAACACAGTACCGCTGACTGCAGAGGGGGAGGAGAGGGAGAAGAACACATCAGAACTCATGTCACATTGAATCTAGAAGGGGATTCAAACTGGGATTCAGACTCGTACCTGAAGGCCTCCACCAGCCGCTCCACCCGCTGAGCTTCGCCCTGAACTTTAATCTGAGCCTGAAACTTCCTCAGAGCGTCGTCCAGATCCATCCCCGAGAAATCCATCTCATCCAGGACACAGCTACAGATGGACACAGAGAGGAGTGTCACCCTCATGCAAGAAGCTACTTCAGAGTCACAGTCATCTTTACTGTCCCACAGTGGAAACATCAATCAATCAATGTTTATTTATATAGCCCAATATCACAAATATTACATTTGTCTGAGTGGACTTCACAGTTTGTACAGAATATCAGTATGTCAATACGACACCCTCTGTCCTTAGACCCTCACATCGTACAACGAAACACTTCCAGAGAAACCCCCACAGTTTAAAGGGGAACATGGGAGAAACCTCAGGGAGAGCAACAGAGGAGGGATCCCTCTCCCAGGACGGACAGACGTGCAATAGATGCCGTGTGTAAATTGAAAAGATAATACATTTGCAACATAGGTAGTCCAAATGTTTGGAAATGCATGTGTGTATAATAGGAAGATGAATCCACGAGGATATCCATGCAGGACTTATGATCCAGGCCACGACTCAAGATCCAGGACTCGCGATCCATGACACAGGACCGCAGGATCATCCATGACTCCGGATCCCGGCGTATACATGACATTGTTACAGCAAAGAGAACAGTACAGATAGAAGGCCAGATAAAAGAAGAAGACTTATTAAACAAAGGGATGAGCCCACGTGTAATAACGTATAAAATAATTTCACATCCAAGGTAAATAAAAAGTAGAGTAAAGCCCCTTTCTGAGACCAGCCGTCATGCAAGGTCATTTGAAGTGACATACTTGTAACTTTCTTGAGTTCGTATCTTGATGGTTTATTGCACTTATTGTCAGTCACTGCGGATAAAAGCCTCAGCTAAATGAAAGGTGATAATACTATTGTGGCACAGTGGGTTAGTGCGTTCATGTTCGGATCAGGGGGTCACAGGTTCAAACCCCACTGCAGTCAGCATGTCGTTGTGTCCCTGAGACACTTCACCCCAAATTGCTCCTGTGGGGATTGCCCACAGTGCTGAGTATGGAAGTCGCTTTGGATAAAAGCGTCTAACAAGTGACATGTGATGTAATAATATCAAGGAGCAGCATTATCAAAGTAAATACAAATAAAAGTAGCAAAGGAACGTAAGTAATAACATTAATATGTGTTCAAAGTGTTATTTCACAACCGTGGTGTTAAAATAAAACAGAAATAAGGTCGAACGTGTGAATGTCTTTAAAAGATTCAAAGAAAGCTGAACCGTGATATGCTCGATATCTACAGCACAGGTTTGTCACTGAACATCTTAAGTCCCAGGCTCTTCCAACAACGCACCATGCAACACACTTAACAGGAAAAGAAAGAAGACATAACATGATAAATAATCTGAGGGGATTTTCTTGTTGTTTATTTTCCCTTGTGATGTGTCAGTGTGAGTAAATCCCTTTGAGCTGCATGTGTTGTCTGGAAAGTGTTATTATTATTATAAACAGGTATGATGGTACTCACTCCAGGACGTCCTTGTTGAACTGCTGCCGGCTGCCCAGGAACTCTCCGATCATCTGCCGGCTCAGACCCTTCCTCTCCAGGATGAACCGGGCGATGCCGATCGGAGTGTCCGACACGAAGCCCCTCTCGATCAGGTACTGGATCCCCTTCTCCGGCTTCCTGCACACCAGAAACAACACACAGGTTGTATGTCTTAGTTTTACGACATTCAATTTATTTGCTTGTTGTGTCCATTTTTGGTCAGTTCTTAGGGCTTGTCAATTACAGGTTTTGAGGTGTTTTATAAACTGGCTAATGCACTTTTTTTTTTTTTTACAATTGTTCAGGTTTTGGACATATGGGTCATTTTAGATGTTTTGATTACATATAAAGTAGTGCTGAAGAGAACTCTACAGATTGAGTTTGATGGATTAAGGAAATAAAAGGGTGTGAAATCTATGAACACATTCTGCTTACGGAATCATTCGAATCAGAATACTTTATTTATCCTTGGAGGTATTGGATTTAATAAATAAAATAAGATGAGGGAAATACAATGAACATATAAAACATAGAAACATTTGAGTATAAGTGTGCTCAATAAATAAACCTGTAAACACATGATAAAGATGGATAGCACCAGAAGGTTGTTGCTGAAAACAGAGTATTACAAGTTTAACAATTAATGTAGAATATTGCACGAAGGAATAATTGCATAGATTTGATAGGATTACGTTCGCATTGCACAGTTTATCAGAGTAATCAAAGTGTTTGTTTATCATGCAAGACACAGGTGTATCATTTTTATTATGATAGATCGCTGCAAACACTTGTTAATAATCTGCAGAGACGTAGTCATGTGACGTACTTGTTGAACAGGTTGAGTCCGATGCGGTATTGTCTCCGCTGCACGACGTCGTTGTTGAAGGCGGGCGAGTCCCAGCTGTGCCGGCTCTCCCTCTGATAGGTCTGCTTCCCCGCAGCGCCTCCTCCCATTGGCTCCCGCAGGCTGTCGCGCGACGAGGAGCCGGAGCTGCAGTTGTTGACGGTGGTGTCGTCGTTGGAGTTGGTCGTGGTGGAGTTCACGCTCTCGTTGTCCCCGTCGGAGCACAGCAGGTGGTGGTGGTGCAGGTGGGGGTGGTGGTGCTGCTGGGCCTCCATGGAAGAGGAGAGCGGAGAGGGCGTGAGCGGGGGAGGAAGAGGGGAGAGGGGGGGCACGGGGGAGGGCAGCGGGGAAGAGGGGGGTTCTGGGTAACCGTGGTGGTGCTGGTGGTGCAGGTGGTGGTAGTGCTGCTGGGCGAAGTGGTGCTGCTGGATGTAGGGGCCGGGCACGTGATGCATGTGCATGACGTGTGGCTGGCTGTACTGCGGGTGGTGGTGCAGGATGGTGGGCAGGTGGGGGGATGGGTGAGGGGTGGGGGTGGTGCATAGGGTGGGGATGGGTGAGGGTGGGGTGAGGTGGGGAGCGGGTGGGGGGAGCGGGTGGGGGGGGGGCGCGGGCTGAAGGCATCGGTAAGGGAGCGCTGGCCGGGCTGCGGGTCTGACCCTGCGCGTGGGGACGGAGCGGCCGTTGGGCTTGTGTTTGATGGTTCCCTGAGGGGAGTCGGCCTCGCTGCTGCCTCCCCCTTCTCCCCCCGCGGCTCCTCCTCTCCGCTCTCTCCTTTCCCCGTCTCCTCTCCATCCTCTCCCTCTCCCTCTCCCCGGCGCCTCGGTCCACCCCGACGGCTCCTGTTCGTACACCAGGCGCCCGATGGAGCCTCGCTCTGACCTGAAGTGTCCAAACAATGGATCAAAACTTTATTTACACATTTCAATTATTTCACTTTTCCATTCACAGCAAGTCACAACAGGTCAATACCAATCCCGTTAACACACTTAATACCACACTTAATGTGTTAAAAACACAGAGCTCAATGAAACAACTTTTTTCAAAAATTCAATAAAAGGCCAAATTAAAAAGTTGGGTATAGAGTCTGATTGGCTGAGCTCACCTGTCACTCATGTCACTGAGCTGTCACTGGGCGGTTCGATTGTGAGAACAGGTAGATGTCCTCCTCCTCTTCCTCCTCTCCTCTTCTCCTCTCCTCCGAATTTTAGAAAACCTCTATACTCCCCTACACTCAGTGCACGGGTACTGCCCCTCCTGCTGCCTCCCTCCGTCTCGATCCTGCTGTCCTCCGGTCAGACCCCGCTCCTCCTCCTCCTCCTCGCTCCCCAGTACTCTGTGTCGGTTGCTGGAGCCGGGCGGGACAGCGTGGAGGAGGGCAGGCAGCCGTCCTCCAATGTAGAGCGTGACGTCGCTGAAGGAGGTGGGCCGTGGCGTCCTCGTGCATGGCGGCCGACTCCCTCCTTCCATGCTCCACAACCCGGCCACCCGTCCCACCACTCGTCTGGACGAGGCTGGAGTTACGCCAGCGCACTCTCTGTAATCGTCTGTCTCCTCGTCCTCCTCGTCCATCCTCCCCCTTCTTCCCTCCTCCTCTTCTTCCTTCATCCACCTCCTCTTCGTCGTCCTTCCTCGTCTCCTCCCCCTCTCCTCCCGCCTCCTGGAGTCTTCTCGTCCGACTGGCAGGTGAGGGAGTCGTCCATGGAGTCGGCCAGAGACTTCACCTTGCAGAGACAAACATCAATTCAATCCATGTCATGGCCATTTCTACGATCATAACTCCATTGTTGAGGTCTTACTAGATAGATTTACAATTGTTCAATGTTCCAAACTCACATTGGTTTCTCATACGCATCTCTGTATAGTATGAGTATTCACTCTCTGTCCTACACGGCTGTGGAGCTCCTGCCCCCCCCCCCCCTCCCTGTGAGCCCAGTGGCCGTCTGCGAGACAGCGAAACCAGCCCGAAACCCAGCACCGAACACACACACCGACTCACAGCCTGCACTGAGTGTGTGATGTGATGTGTGAGGCGAACGTCTCCGCGGACGTAACGGTCCGGGATGTCATTTGGGTACGGGCACGTTACCAGGAGAAGAAAAGAGAAATGTCCACCGAGGCGTTCTGGGGCAGCCACAGGACAGGTCTTCTTCTGTGTTAGAGTTTTTACTCCCTACAGGGGTGCACTTTGCGGGTTTGTTGACCCTGCAGACCGGTTTACTGGCAGACAAAAAACTTCATAACACACAAGGGGGACGGGTAATAACCGGACATTGGGGGAGCCTTTAAGCATTAGTTCCAAGGCTTTTATTGTAATTTGTGCCCAAAGCTAAGTGTAAGATATGCAATTGAAAATCTTAGGTCACAGGACTCCTCGCCAACAGTGCAACATAATAAAAACAGACAAAATTAGTATAAAATAGTGCAACTAATACAACACA
>NW_011333040.1:22489420-22514704 GCF_000735185.1 Notothenia coriiceps
TCTCTTGAGTAAAGCATGGTGTTACTTTTTGAACATCTCTGGTTTTTGTTGCATGTAAAAAATGGTCTTGCAAGGCCTAAAATCCACAGTCCCCTTCGGAGGGCGATCATGTGCAAACCAACTACAGTTTTGTACGTGATAGTCTTAAAGGGGCGGGACATCTCTTAAAGCGGCTTGACCAATTTTCACAAACAGAGCCGGCGCTAACCATTTCAGAGCAGAATGGGCTTCTTGGTTTTTTTTCGACAGAAAGGTTTGACAAAAGAAGGTGCTTGCAGCACAGACAGTATTTGAGAACACAAAGGTTTTTGAACTTTACAGAATATGGAGACATTGTAGAGACACTACATACTTTGATATCACCCCTGAACATCAGCAGGAGGATGGAACTCTTTAAGTTAAAGACGACACTACATACTGGATATACACCTGAACATTCAGCAGGAAAAGGAGGACTTCTTAAAAGTAGAGCACACATACTGTAACAAAAAAAAACCTGAACCATTCAGCAGGATTTTTAGGCTCTTTTAAGTTAGAGCACACTAACAAACATGATAAAAAACACCTGGGAAAAACATTCAAGCAGAGAGGACTCTTTTAAAAAAGTAGAGGACACTAATACTGATATACCCCTGAACATCAGCAAGAGAGGACTTTCTTTAAAGTTAGAGACACTACATACTGATATCACCTAAAACATCAGCAGGAAGATGGACTCTTTTTTAAAAGTGGACTACTACATTACTGTATACAACCTTTGAACATCCAGCAGGGAGAGGACTTCTTTTAAAGTTAGAGCACACATACTGTACAACCTGGAAAACATCAGCCAGGAAAGAGGAACTTTCATTTAAAGTTTAGAGACACTAACCTACTGATTATACCCCTGGAACAATTCCAGCAGGAGGAGGGGAAATTCTTTAAAGTAGAGACACTACATTACTTTCACTTATTACCACCTGACATCAGCAGTGAGGGACTCTTTAAAGTAGAGCACTACAAATAACCTGATATTACACCTGGAACATTCAGTAGGTGGAGGAACTCTTTAAAAAGTATTGCACTCAAAACTGATATTATAAACCTGCATCGCGAGGAAGAGGACTCTTTAAAAAGTAGAAGCACTACAAATACTGATATTCACCCTGAACATCAGTAGGAGAGGACTTCTTTAAAAGTAGTGACACTACATACTGATTATAAAACCCTGAAACATCAGGCAGGAAGAGGACTCTTTAAGGTAGAGACACTACATACTTGATATAAACCTGAACATCAGCAAGGAGAGGACTCTTTAAAGTAGAGACACTACATACTGATATTAACACCTGCACATCAGCAGGAGGAGGGGACTCTTTAAGTAGAGACACTACATACTGATTATACACCTGCACATCAGCAGGAGAGGACTCTTTTAAGTAGAGGACCTACATTACTTGATATAACCTTGAACATCAGCAGGAGAGGAGTGACTCTTTAAAGTAGAGACACTTACATACTGATATACACCGGAACATCAAGTAGGAGAGGACTCCTTTTAAAGTAGAGACACTACCATACTGATTATATAGCACCTGTCACATCTAGCAAGTTGAGAGGACTCTTTAAGTAGAGACACTACCATGTAAGGGGAAACTATTTCTGCAGCAAGCTGGAGAGTCGGGACTTCAGAGAGACACGAGGAGAGTTGGAGCTTTTGATCTCAAACAATGATTGTTTATTTAACAGTCAACGGGCCGGAGAATTCATATCACCAGTCCAGCCAGCAAAAGGTTCTGACTGCCACGGTGGGTTGTCGTGTCAACTCTGCCCCAGCTATCTTCTATCGGATTAGACCTTTTAACTAGATTTACAGAGGGGTCAAATCCCACATATTTAGGATGGCGTAAACATCTGCAGACCACAGGAGATTGTCTCTCACCATCTGTGGAGCTTACAAAGCAGCGTTCTTCACAGTTGGTCAAACCCCCCCCTGTGCCCACCGGATTCAGGCCATAAAACCTAGTATAACATACGAACTGCATTAACACATTCCTTCACGGGCAAGATTAGAAGCAGGGATGGTCGTAAATGTCAACACACAGAATAAGGTTAAATATCTTAGGAGTAAGGAAGAATTATTCTTTGACACTTAGGAGTAAGACAGAAATATTCCCTTACACTACATACTATTATTAATCTGAAATTAGCATGATATGACATCCTCTTTCATTCCTATTATTTATGTGTTCTCATTCAGGATAAAGCTGGTGTTCTTAGCATTTTCCTTGTCAACAAATATTAACGAAAGACCACAACTAACAATGTTTACAGTCCGTCTCTCAGCTGTTTCTGATAATCCCTACCAGTCAGTAGACAGGCTCAGAAATATCAGGAACCTAACCCTAACGTTTGGTCGTCAACATCTTGATTGTTTTACTTTTTTTTAACCGTAACCAAGTACTTTTGTTGCCTTAACTCAACCGCAGTTTCACAACGTTCACCACGTAGCATTGTGCGTTTCTGCAAGCGTGATATGAAACGTTTTTGGAAAGTTTTGGAGAAAAAAAAAATCCCTCACACAGTAGTAAAAATGTATTCTGTTAAGGACTATTTTCATCAGCGGATTAAAACACAGTTGCTGCTCTAACAAATATCTCCTGTCTGTTACTCTTAACTGTGCTTTCCTCTTCCAGGTGAGATACCACGAGGACTTTGAGAAGAGTAAGGGCAGCTTCACTCCCACCAGCACAGACCTAACAACTGAGCGTGTGAAGAAGAACACGCAGGAGTTCAGCGACATCAACTACCGTGGTATCACCAGGAAAGTGGTGGAGATGGAGAGGAGGAGGGCCATCGAGCACGACCAGGAGACCACCACCGGTACACAAACACCGTCAAGAAAGAGAAACATTTGTGGAGAAACTGGCTCATATAGACCGTTTAGTTTGATTAAAGAACATTTCATCAAATCATTTCAAAGAGCTTTAAATACATTTTTTGCAAAGATTGTAAATAATGAGAAACCGGCGCACATTTGATTCAAAGACTGAGAAATATCCAACGCCACATATTGAAATGTATGATTTTAAGTCTTTAAATGTGACTGTCTGTTCTCAGATCTGCGTGTCTGGCGCACAAACCCCGGCTCTGTGTTCGACTACGACCCGGCCGAGGACAACATCCAGTCCAGGAGTCTGCACATGATGTCAGGTGAGAGGAAAACTTTAAAAGAATTGTTGAAAGAGATTCAAAGTGATATTTTCCAGCCATGGCTAGTAGGAGGTAAATGTTACACCGGATCTTATTGAATGAATTATTTTACATAATCTTAAAAACGGTTCTTACCTCTGATGTTGTTCAGTGCAAGCTCAGCGCCGCAGTAAGGAGCACTCCCGCTCCACCAGCGCTCTGAGCGGCCTCGCTGACGAGAAGTCTGAAGTTTCCCTGGACCCTGAACACCACATGTCCCACTACAGCAACGGCTTCATGGCCTCCTCCACGGGTAAATACTCCAGATTAAAACCCCAACAATTCTGAAGACAGAGTATTTTTACCAAACACTTCAGATCCTCACACTGCAGTGGGAAGTAGTGGAGTACAAATACTTTGTTACTGTACTTAAGTACATGTTTCTAGTATCAGTACTTTACTCCACTACTTATTTTATCTGACGACTTTTTACTTTTACTTCTTACATGTTGAACACAAATACCTGTACTTTCTACTTCTTACATGTTGAACACAAATACCTGTACTTTCTAATTCTCTCATTTTCCAAACAGGCTGGTTCCTTTAGTCTGAATGTGTGTTTGGTGGCGTGATCATTATTATTTAGAGTCATTGCGTGCCTATCAATTTGAACACGATCCGTGTATCCATCATTTCCTGGTCTTCTCTAAAGAAGAGGGACCAATGAAAACGTTGTCATGTTGCCGTTGGTCACCATGGAAACATTCATTAGCTAACAATGACATTATTNCAAATACCTGTACTTTCTACTTCTTACATGTTGAACTCAAATACCTGTACTTTCTACTTCTTACATGTTGAACAGAAATACCTGAACTTTCTACTTCTTACATGTTGAACACAAATACCTGTACTTTCTACTTCTTACATGTTGAACCCAAATACCTGTACTTTCTACTTCTTACATGTTGAACCCAAATACCTGTACTTTCTACTTCTTACATTTTCCAAACAGGCTGGTTCCTTTAGTTTGAATGTGTGTTTGGTGGCGTGATCATTATTATTTAGAATCATTGCATGCCTATTGATTTGAACACGATCCGTGTATCCATCATTTCCTGCTCTTCTCTAAAGAAGAGGGACCAATGAAAACGTTGTCATGTTGCCGTTGTTCAGCATGGAAACATTCATTAGCTAACAATGACATTATTGTTCTATTAATATAAAGGAGGTCAGGTACTCTTTAAAACGGCTGCTAGTTATGGGTACTTTTTACTGAAGTACATTCGAAGCCCATACTTCTTTACTTTGACTTAAGAAGTTTAGTCAGTACTTATTTTTACACGAGTGTAGAAGCGTACTTCTACTTGAGTAAAGGATGTGTGTACTTTTGCCATCTCTGTACAAGAGCAATCACAAGACAAGACACAGCTGGAGAGCTGAAACACAACAGCTGGTCACAATCAGACAATCAGGAACATGAGGGAAAACACAGCAAGGAAGACAAGAAAAGACACAAGGAGAACAGAATTTCAAAATAAAACCGGAAACTATACACACACCAAACTAAAATCATGAAAAGAGTAACTGCTGTTTTGCATTCTTTCATCTCTTCAAGCCTGCTAATGCATGTTTATTTATTGCATTTCCATATAACAGCAGAGCAGATTATTATGCTGTCATCACTTTGCAAGTACCATATAATATCTGCAAATATCGCCTCTTGAACTGTGGCTTAAAGGTGTATGAATACAGTGATATTTAGTGGTCATGAATGCAGTAATTATCGTGCAGAAGTAATAACAGGTTGCAGACTCAGCACTTAATCCTGCTCCTCCCTGCACATGTTCACAACCCAGCAAACACAGGTCATACACCCACGATCTGGAACAATAACGGAGCGTGCATGCCTGCCCCACCTTGCCTCACAAACCAGGTGGATCACTCCGGTTCTGAAGTCTTTACACTGGCTTCCTGTGTGTCAAATAACTGATTTCTAAATAAATGCTTCATAAAGCATTGAATGGATTAGGGCCAAAGTATATTTCTGACCTCCTGCTAAATTATGAACCATCCAGAACCCTCAGGTGTTGCTTTCTGTCTCCAGAGTCAGAACTAAACATGGAGAAGTTCAGTTATTATGCTCCAAATATCTGGAACAAACTCCCAGAAACCTGCCGGTCCGCTGCAACTCTGACTACTTTTAAATCCAGGCTGAAGACTTTTCTTTTTGCTGCTGCTTTTAATTGAACTATTCACTTGTAGGCCTATTCATGTACCTGTGTTATTCATTGTGGGGGAAACTTCTGAAGCAATTGGAGTCAGGACTCAGAGAGACACGAGGAGAGCTGGAGCTTTGATGGCAAACACTGACGGTTTATTTGGAGTTTCGGCCGGTGAATTCACAAGACATGTCACGGGTCTGACCACACGGTTGAGATGCCACAATCAATTCTGAAGACCTCTCCTGTAGCTCCAGGTTTTAATTAGTTCAGAGTGTAATAATCTACATTGTCGCTTATGGCTCGGGGTCATCTACACCCCGAGAAGGATGTGTTCCAGGTGTCCCATAACAATAACTATCTCTGACCGAGAGTTGCCCGGTCATAAATTGGTCACAAAAACTTGCTAGGGCAGCCCCTCCTTAAGGTAGATAGCGGCTGCTCGAGGTTGGTCATCTGCGTCAGAGGGCAAAAGGTAAAAATACAGAATTATTCCCTGACATTCATGTTAAATGCCATTTAATAATATGTTTCTTATTGCTCTTAATGTCTTTCATTTTTGTAAAGCACTTTGAATTGCCTTGTGTTGAAAAGTGCTATGAATAAACGTGCCTTGCCTTGCCTGCACCCTATTTGCTTTCTCAGATCCACACACACCCTTTTTCCGAGTGTATTGTGTTTTTTAAGAAGTTCTGCACGTGGAACAGGACTTTGTGGCGTGGTTTTGTTGGTGTTGGGACGGTTAGGGTTAACAAGACTGGGCCTGTGGGAATCCTGCTAACCAAGTAAAGTGAGCTTTTAATGTGAATCCTGCAGGGAATGAGTGAAGTCAGGCGATAACCGTCAGTTTCTGTGTGTGTGTCTGTAAATGTGAATAATGTTAAGGAATAATAAGTCAGCAATTCCTCTTACACTTAACATCGACATGAGAATTTGAATTAAGAGATAATGTTGGGCCCTCTGCTACAAATGCACATGACAAACATACTTGACATGCTGTGTCTCAAACTTACATGTGCAACGTGAGTGCATATCATAGTTTTCTATCTGTGCTTTACATTTTTGTTTTAGGCTACTTTTATGTATGCACCACAACACCAAATCAAATTCCTCGTATTTGTCACCCTGGGAATAAACCTTTTTCTGATTCTGATTCATAATTGTGTATAAGTATGGCAAAATGCACTATGATCTACTACTTTCGCAACGATCAACAAGTTGAGCATGAAACGCTGGACAAATTGGCTTTGTACGTTTTGAGACATCATTACATGGTTTAGTTGAATACTCGATTCTGATTGGTCAATTCAGAACACGTGATGCGTTGTTAATCCAGAACAGACAGGCCGCTGTCAAGGATTTATTGACCGTTGTTAAGGATGTTTACATCTGCAGAAAGAAGTTCGGTCAATTTAACTGTTTACAGTGTAGCTGAACTGACAAGAAAACAGCGAAATCATGCCCATCTACTTCCGGTCCATGAAACAAAAAAACTGGGACAAGAAAAACAGCGGAGAAGTAATGGGGCAGAAACCCTCCTTTTTACGCAACGGTCCAGACATAGACATCAAACGGCGACACATATTCAGTAGCCAGTTACTTTGGCATTAGGGCAGGGATATCTAGATACTTTCCAAGGTTTGACATAAGGAATTATGCTACTTTTAAAGCAAGCAACGATGTTTTCAAATCTGTAATCAAAAAGCTCCTCAAAAGCGCTATCAAAGCAGTTCCTGCCGTTGCTACGTTAGTTCAATGAACTAACGTAGCAACGGCAGGAACTGCTTTGATAGCGCTTTTGAGGAGCTTTTTGATTACAGATTTGAAAACATCGTTGCTTGCTTTAAAAGTAGCANCAGTGAACAACAGATACCAAGGATGCTGGCTGATGAAGAAGACGAAGTAAGCTCGGTAGCCAATATAAGGTTTAGTCATCTTGCCAAATAGTGAGCGATTTTAGAACTGGTTTATAAATGGTTCTTAATGATTGTGTGTGAAGTGTTAACAACCTAATTATAAACCCTTTATGAATCCTTTAGAAATGTAGTCTAAAGCATAATCTAGAAGCTTCAGTAATGAACAATTACAGGCCCAATCAAACCTGCCATTTCTAGGTAAAATCATTGAAAAAGTCGTTTTTCAACAGTTGAGTAATGTCTTGCATTTAAATAACTGTTTCGATGTGTTCCAGTCAGGCTTTCGTCCAAACCACAGCACTGAGACTGCTCTTGTAAAGGTCTTCAATGACATCCACTTAAACACAGACAGTGGCAGAACGTCAGTGTTAGTATTATTAGATCTCAGTGCTGCGTTTGACACTGTTGACCACAACATATTACTAGACCGACTAGAAAACTGGGTGGGACTTTCTGCAACAGTTCTAAATTGGTTTGAATCCTACTTAAAGGACAGAAACAAATTTGTTTCTATAGGTAAATACACATCTGAGTTGACAAATATGACATGTGGGGTACCTCAAGGCTCCATCTTGGGGCCTCTTCTCTTTAACGTCTACATGCTACCACTGGCTCAGATAATGAAGAACAACAAAATAAGTTACCATAGCTATGCAGATGACACACAAATGTACGTAACAATTTCACCAGGAGACTATGCTCCAATTTAAACACTGAGTAAGTGCATTGAACAAATCAATGACTTTCTCCAATTGAACAAAGATAAAACTGAGGTAATGGTTTTTGGAGCCAAGGCAGAACGTTTAAAAGTTAGCGCAGAGCTTCAGTCTGCAATGCTCAAAACAACAGATAAATCCAGAAATCTAGGTGTAGTGATGGACTCTGACCTGAGTTTCAACAGTCACATTAAAACAGTTACTAAATCAGCCTACTATCACCTGAAGAATATATCTAGGATTAAAAGACTGATGTTACAACAGGATTTGGAAAAACTTGTAAATGCTTTTATCTTCAGTAGACTGGACTACTGTAATGGTGTCTTCACAGGTCTCACTAAAAAATCTATTAGAAAGCTGCAGCTGATTCAGAACACCGCTGCTCGAGTCCTCACTAACACTAAGAAATTGGATCACTCCTGTTCTGAAGTCTTTACACTGGCTTCCTGTGTGTCAAATAATTGATTTCAAAATATTGCTGCTGGTTTATAAAGCTTTGAATGGTTTAGGCCCAAAATACGTTTCTGATCTCCTGCTAAATTATGAACCATCCAGATCTCTCAGGTCTTCAGGGACTGGTCAGCTTTCTGTCCCCAGAGTCAGAACTAAACATGGAAAAGCAGCGTTCAGTTATTATGCTCCAAATATCTGGAACAAACTCCCAGAAACCTGCAGGTCCACTGCAACTCTTACTACTTTTAAATCCAGGCTGAAGACTTATCTTTTTGCCGCTGCTTTTAATTGAAACTGAGCGGTTGAGTTTCGTTTTTGGTTAATGAACATTTGGGGCTAGTAACCCCAGGGAATCAGTGTCTAGGGAGTTTGTCCTGGCGGATTTTCTCTGTATGTATGCTGCTCGGGAAGTATGTGCCATATTATAAGCGTACACAGCTCATGTTCGGAGAAACCTTAAAGAAAGGCATCAGTAAAGTGGAACTTCTGTGTGAACTATTCATATCTTAAACTGCACTGTAACTTTGTATTCATGTATTTTTTCTTTTAATGTTTATTCTATTTTCTTTTTAATGAAGGTTTTTAAATTCCTTTGTCTGAATGTCTTTCATTTTTGTAAAGCACCTTGAATTGCATTGTGTTGAAAGGTGCTCTATAAATAAACTTGCCTTGCCTTACCGTTTTTTTTAATACTCTGCACAAAGGCAAACAAAGTAAGCTTTGAATAGTTCTATCATCTGCATGCAAACATTATTTGATCATAATTATAACTTCAATCTCAATGGGCATTAAAGTTCAAACAAGATAAACATACGCTAAAAAGTAATTATTAACCTTAGAACAGTCATTCGGCAGAAAAATGTGCCCAAGATCTACTCACTACTTTTTTCCGGAGTTTTTTTAAATGACTTCTTATGGTTTTCCTTTGATTGAAAATTTAGTTTTTCACAGTTTTCAGTGCAGAGATGGGAGTTTCTTAGTCCACTTAAAAAAACGTAACACTTTTGTTAAGAAAAATGAATCAGAAAGCTACTGTAGTTAATATTCTTAGTATGAAATAAAATGAAAATATATCAAGAAAAGCCTGTCAGTCATTTACCTTTTGTAGATGTATTTTTCTTAGAATACGACAGTAGAGAGGTAACACATTGTAATCCATATTGAAAGACAAATTTGTCCTGCAATGGGGACATTTACAGTATTACAACCATAGACTGTGATTACAACAGAAGCATAGTGGAGATAAAGTAAAAGATGAACGAAAAAGTAGACAAACGTTATTAATAATAAAAACACAATAAGTAAATTAAACAAAAACTAATTAGCAGTATATTTTTTAAAAGGTGACCATATACAATTATGGAAGTAGCTGGTACTGTTCACAGATTGTAAATTAGTTGAAGGAAAATGAACTACTGGCATATGTTGACATGGGGGCTTTTCTCCTCCCCTTGAACGTAACAGCTAGACATCGAACAGCTCACCAGCACTGCGTGAATCCGACATTTCCCACAGTCTGTGAAGGTAGCAGCTGCTCCATCCAGGACATCGATCCAGGAGCATCCAGTCCAGTAGACAAGGCCGACACTCACAAACACACACTTGGACGTAGTGAGGATTTAGCAGTCGATTCCATGCTACCCTGGATCCTGGAAATATCGTAAACAACAACAGGTATGCTATCGGGGTTGTGACAGTGTTGTACTGCGTTGCAATGAAGGGAAAAGCAGTCGCATCTTCCCATGAACGTGAAGCATCCGTTAGCTAATGGGCTGGACGCTCGGCTAACAAGGCTAGCTGTAGTTAGCTAGCTCAAACGCCAGATAGTGCATCAATTGTATTGGCTTTTTGTATTATTTGTAGCATAAAAGCTAATACTACTGTGGACCTTTTAGTTATAATAACAATAAGAGGTGTATGACTCAACGTGAAGCTGTGACACATTACTGTTTGTACTGCTGAATCAAATTCTACTTTTTGTTTAATTTTAATGTAATATAATACAAATGGTATAGCTAGCTAACACAAATATCATCATACTGATGGTTGTTTAGTTGAGTTTTATTCTTCAAACACATTAATCAGTTTGTAGCCTATGATCTGCTTAATGTGTATACATGTTTTGTTTTATTATAATTGCCCCAAATGAACTCAAACTAAACTAAACAACAAACAGGATATTCTGGCCTTTTTAAATATTTACTTAGAGATAAATGTTGGCTTAAATGACTGTCTGCTCTTTAACTGGGACCAAAAGAGCTCAGGGTGATCTTGACTGTAAGCTATATTTGCTTAACAAACAAAACATGTTGACTTTATGGAAGTGGTCCTATCATAGGCCTCATATAATCAGAAGTACAGTGAGTGCTAATGTTTCTCTCATAGACTGTATATATTTTTTTTCTCTATAGAGTTTACACATTAGCTGCTGCAGGTCAGAGGTGTTCTGCTTGTTAAGCATTGAAACATAACCAGGCCTGCCTCATAAAACACTGTACATATATTGGGCAATGGCTTACAGTGGCTTTATAGTTGTGTACTTGGAATATCTGGATATAAATGGATGTACCCCTCAATAAAAGACTCTCCTGACATTAGCATTCCTCCACTGAAGAGAGTAACTTTAAAAATAGATTGTTATCAACAAAGATATATTGTGTTTTTCAGTAAACCAGCTTAAAGACCAGCAGATTATAATGTTTTATACAGTTTAATGAAGTGATAAAAAAGACGATGGTTATTTTGCAAGAGATGTGTATCTAGGGAGCTTCACAGTCTTTTTGTCTTTTCAAATCTTCAACGAAAGTCCTACCTGTGGACTGCCGTTACTGTAATAAGAACATCTGCGCATATTCAAAAGAAAACCAATTTAGCCCAATTCTTCAACTGGAGAACACCTGAGTGAACAACCAATCAAAAGTGTTTGCTCAAATAATGTCCAGCTAAACAAAATATACTTTAAACAATTTCATCCAAAAAAGGGCATATGGAATATCTGGAAATCCAGAAAAAGAATCTCGAATTTCGGATCATGTGTGTCACTGTCTCTTGCATTATATGATTCCCTACAGAGGTGTTCACCTTTCACCTAGTTAACACACACTGTGCCTGACCCAATTTCTCCTCTTTCTGTTCTCTCTAATGTTGATCTGCTATCTTTCTGTCTGGCAGTTTTAAAAAAAAAAGAAGGATGCCAAGTTGTTTAGGTGTTCAGCGCTGAACTGAGCAGGTTATTTGGTAGGGCTGCACAACATTGAACTGCAGTTGCAAATTGCAGTATTTAAATATCAGGAAGCACAATATTAAAAGCTAATTATGTGATAAAAGGCCCTTTTGCTACAGAAAAATATCCCGGCCTGCAAATAGTATTCTACAGACTTAACAGAAGTTAGATTTGTTTTGTAAGAATCTGATTTAAAATTAACGCCATGGTTATTTGGAATATTTTTTAATGCAATGAGAATTTTGACTACAAACGGATTCTTCCCTCTTAAATCCTGAATTATACCGCAATTGTATTCAGTCAGAATGAATCGCAATGAGTTACTTTTTTCCAAATTGTGCTCCCCTATAGTTTTGGGAACAGGCACGACTGTATCTGCCAGATCCGACCTCAAGGGCAGCTCCTCAATGCAAGCAAGGGACGATGAGGGAGTTATGTTTGTGTGTGTGTGTTTGCTATTGTCAAACACACAGCAAGAGCAGACATGGCCTCCACAGGGCGCAGTCCAGTGTCAGAGTGACTCAACCTCAGGGCATCATCCATAGCCTATTTGTGGAGGAAAATCAATTTCCCTTTGTGGAGTGAAGCAGTTGTTGCCCTCAACAAATATACCGAATCCCATCAGCCGCCAGTCAGGGCTTTCCCCCACAACTCCATCAGTTTCTCTAAATTCTAAAATGACCCATAAAGAATGTGTCTCTTTTTGAGCTTCTGTTAAAATCATGCATTGAATGAAAGTGTTTTACCCGGAGAACACACACATATTTGGCATTTAATCATCCGTGTGTCCTTTCTACCGCCTTCAGAGCTCAGTTTCCCACCAGCTGCTGCACACAGGAATCGTGATCTGAAAGCGTTAGTTAGCCTATGTTGGCCTTCTTGTTTATTTTTCTTGTTGGATAGCTGCGTGCACTTCTCAGTATTGTATTCTCCCCCCTAAGTATCTAAATGTCACATTTATCGCCTCATTAGAAACGTGAGGATTGTGTCTAACCACAAACCCCCGAGCTGGCAGGACTTTCACTTCACCAGCGAAGGACGGATGTTAGTGTTAAGGTTACATCTTTACTTGAGCAGTCAACCTTAGAATTATCTGCGTTGTCTGACAGAATATTTAATTAGTTTTTACAAAATATGTTGCTGGTTATCATCTCTGGATTTGAGGAGGCATGCACATCAGTGTATTTGTACATCTGGGAAGGGCTACATTTAAATGTTTGAGAATGATCAATTACAATGGGTCTTAAAGGAGTAAAAACGGAACCAAAAATCTGATTTAAAAGAAGTAGCTTGGAACTATAACATTATGTATAACTAAAGCTCGTTTGTGTACATATGCTAAAGCATGTTAAATGAATCATAATGTTCTATGTTTCTTAATCATTTTCACAATCTGAATGTGCGCAGTATTCGATACCTCTATCCTACACACATTTTAAGTCAGGGTTTTTTCAATACAGGAGATATGAAATGCACATTGTATGAAATCCGTCAACTTTAATATTGAGGTATACCGCTTTACTGATACGGCACTATTTTTGTCCTCAAGTCTTTGGCTAATTGACAGTTAAAGAAAACGTTTCCTGTGTCTTCTCTTCTGTTCCTCTCACCGTGCTCAGTCATCATGGCTGAAGCCCACCAGGCCGTGGCCTTCCAGTTCACGGTCACTCGAGAGGGCATCGATCTGCGGCTGTCCCACCAGGCCTTCACTGAGATCTACCTGTCCGGTGTGCGCTCCTGGAAGAAACGCATCATTGGACTCAAGGTACCTTCACTCTGGCTGACGCACTTGTTTGTAGTACCCTTAAACTGTCTCTAATGATCACATAGTTCTCGCTGTCATTACTATGTTTGCTTCACTCTACATGTCAGCACCCGCAGCTCATTGTAGGCTGCTCCTTTGCAAGAATACAGAGAATAAAAGTTACTTGTATTTTATTTCAATAATTGAAATAAACTCAGGCTTTATGCTACAGGGTTGTCTTGAAATGTTAGTTGATGGAAATGTTGTGTTAGTTTTGCTTGTATGATCCTTTATAAAGGGCACTTCTGAAAAAGACGGCTTACTGATAGTGATGTTTCTTTTAAGGATGCATGTGGGTATCCTCAAGTCTTTGTTTGATCACGCATTGATTTTTTGGGAGCAATGTGGATAATAATTAAAGGGATTTTTTTTTATCTGTGAGCATTTCATACCAACTCCTGCTGCAATAGCTTTAAAGTGAAAGTTAAATTCAAAGTGGTTAGACGTGTAAGTCAGGTTAGTGTCGGAAAATGAGCGAAATGCAGGTAAGACCTTAGTATGTAGGTACTCTTGATCATAACTGCATGTCAGTGTGCTGACTGTAAACAGGAAGAATGGCACTTCAAATCAATCTTTCTCTCCTCTTGTTTACAGAACAGCGTGGTGACGGGGGTTTACCCTGCCAGTCCTTCCTCCTGGCTGTTTGTCGTCATAGCGATTCTGGCTACTATGTACACACGCTCCGACCCCTCCATGGGACTCATAGCCAAGATACAGGAGAACCTGCCCGTCAGGTAACACGTCTCGTGACTTTATGAGATGGGTAATGATTCATCTTCAGCCGCGGACACACAATATTCCCTTTCCCTGATTGTACATTGTGTCACAGAGAGATGTACAGTATAGTGTGTGTGGTTTAAACAGGCCTCCCCGCTTCCCATTGTTAACTAATAGTCTCCTGTCATACATGTATTTGTTTCTTTTTGTCTCTTGCTTACACGAGAGGGTTGTGTATAGCTATACATAGGCTGGGCAATATATCTATATTGTATATATATCATGATGTGAGACTAGATATCCATTTAGATTTGTTATCATAATATAGTTAGTGCTGTATTTCCTTCTGTTTAATAGTCTGAAATACTATATAGTATTTACATTTTTGTGATGACTCTGTTAGCTCTTCTATTATTTTCCTCTTACCAATATGTCATTAAAGGGGCCCTATCATGTTCATATTTGTATTTCATGCCTATACTGTGACATGTTTGCATACTTTAATGTTAAAAAAGGTCTTTATTGATCTGATACTGCCTGTGCTGCAGCACCTCTTTTCACCCTCTGTCTGAAACCAGAGCCTAGTCTGCTCTGATTGGTTAGCTGGCTGGCTCTGTTGTGATTGGTCAACCGCTTAGAGATGGGATTTTAGCCCTTGCAGACCATTTACATGCACAAAAACCCATATAACACATTACCGGAAACGGAAAACCCCAAACGCAGAATTGGGCCACATTAAATCCACATTACTGATGATTATTTATCAGAAATCTCATTTTGTAAATATTTCGTAAAATGATCAATGGTCAACCATACAATATCGCCAAAATATCGATATAGAGGAATTTGATCAAAAAGGTAGATTTTTCTTTTTCTGTTTAAGTTCTATTTGTATTCACTGTTCTTCTTTTGTCCCTCTGTGTATTTGCAGCCAGTCCATGAGTAACCAGTGCCAGACGTTGGTGTCAGCATTGCTCTTCAGCACCATGCTGTGGCTCCTGCTCATCTTCACCATGCGCATGTGCCTCAAGCAGCTGCTCTCCTACCACCGCTGGATGTTCGAGAAGCACGGCAAGATGTCCACCACCACCAAAGTCTGGGTGGTCAGTGCCGCTTCATACCCATTTCAATTGGTTGCTGTTGACTAATTCAGACTTTCACTACTTTCAGCCTATGCTGTTCTTAAAAATACAATAAGTATAGTGTCGTGTTTCACGCTCACTGGGAACAAGGTCATGTTGTTCAAGAAATTCTTATTTCATATAATATATTTTACACTTATATAAAAAGAAGACTGGAAAACAAATCATGTAATCACCTTTATAATAGCTTTTTTGATGTATTTGTAAAACAGTAATTATAAATGTTTCAACAATATTAAGACAAAATCAAGACGGCAAGAAAAAACTGTACTACTGAAGGGGTATACGAAAAAGAAAAAAATGTAATGTGCAAATAAAAAATAAAAACGGTAATAAATTCAAGTGCTTTCTTATGGTTTTGGGAATGTCAAAGCATATAAATATATACGATGTTTAAGATATGTAGTACCAACCATGTGTGCCCTGTGCCCTCCCTTTAATATTGTGTGTTTAGCCTCTCTGTATTGGTGTGTTTCTCTGCCAGGCGCTGGTGCGGATCTTCTCTGGCAGGAAGCCGCTGCTCTACAGCTACCAGGGCTCGCTGCCAAACCTTCCTGTGCCGGCCATCAAGGACACAGTGAAGAGGGTGAGGCGTCACATGAAGCAGAGGAAGTGAACACACGCTGATAACTGAACATTAAACAGATGGATCCCTCCTCACTATCAGCATCTTCTTCCTCTTTATCATCACATTTCCTTTGTTTATGTCTGGCTCCAAGCTAGTTGAGATATATTTGACAAAATAAGAGATTTTGTGTTAGATAAGCGGAATTAGTTGTGTTTGTGTTGTTATAAGACTTCCACATTACCAACTGCAGGCTTTCATTGATGTATATTCATTGATTTACTAACCTTTTTCTGTTTCCATATTTCTTTTTCTTTATTTTGAGTCCTCTGAATGACACTTACTCTTGTTTTCTTTGCACATCTTCTCTGTTCAGCACTTGGAATCGGTGCGTCCTCTGATGGACGACACAGAGTTTGAACGCATGACCCAGCTGGCGTCAGAGTTTGAGAGCAAGCTGGGTAACCGGCTGCAGTGGTACCTCAAACTCAAAGCCCTCTGGGCCACCAACTACGTAAGTGGACCACCGCAGCGTTTAACTGTGACCACTTCAAACGTCACTCAAATGTTCAAAGCAAAGCAGGGAAAAGGACATTTAAAATTCCATTAAAAATGTATATCTTTGTGAGGCTCTGTGGTTTAAATAATTCATCCTGTCCGAGTATGTAAGTGATGTGTTTGCCCGTTGGCTGAAGGATTAGCTTTCTCACCATTTCTTCGTGTTTGAATCCTCCAGGTTAGTGACTGGTGGGAGGAATATGTCTATCTACGTGGACGAAGCCCAATAATGGTCAACAGTAACTATTACGGCATGGTAGGAAAATCGTTTTGTTTTAAGAAAATGTCTAAAACAACCTGCTGTTATCCCAATGTATATTTGACTCTAATGAAATGGCTTGGTTGTAATAGTCGATTCTGATTGGTCGAGTAAAGCAGCCATACAGTCTGTTATTTTTCAATAGCAGACTGTTGCTATGTACGCAGTTCAATCTCCTGTCAAAGCAAGGGGAACATTTTTTTCAGTGGAAGCATTTATAAAAAAAATTACCAATCAATAATTTGTGTCAAATTAGTGATCTCCTTAGTAGCCCTGTATTAATGCGTCCTGCTTTATGACAATAATGATCAGCTCGCAGTACATTGTCCCCTATCTTAATGGTGGACATGTTGACTTTAACCAGTTAATTTATTCAGTTTGATGGCATTTAAGATATTCAATAATTTATTTTGTGACTCATTTGTGTGTGTTTGTCATATGCAGAGATGTTAGTGTATATATCATTGGACTTTTCATTAAATCTATATCTTTTGGAACTATTTCCTTGATCAGTTAAACATACATGTGTTAAACATATGTAGCTACTAATGTAAGACAGCAAACTACACCCAACTTCTCAGATGTACTTATGGATCCCTTTTGTTTCAATGAAAGTGACCCGTGTTCATCCTTCTCCTGACTTCCTGTTTCTGTGCCCTCTCTCTCTCCAGGACTTCATGTACGTGACGCCCACGCCCATCCAGGCGGCTCGGGCCGGCAACAGCCTCCACGCACACTTCCTCTACCGCCGGAAACTCAACAAAGAGGAGCTCAGACCTGTGAGTTTGACCTACAAGTCAACCATTTATAAGGAGGCGTTCATTATTCATGTCTTTTTGCTATTGTAACAGAAACAATGGGATATTTCTTAGCTAAAATATATGATTATTACAATACAGATGTTTGAGAGCATCAGTTTGTGTTTTGAATGTGTGAGTGACATCCATCCATGGCAGTTTGTGTGTATGCCTGTTAATGATAAGAAAGTGTGTGCATCTCCATTTAGTTGTTTAGCTTTTGTAGAGACATTTCCCTCATGTTCTCATACCATGCTCATCTCTCCCCCCCCCCCCTTCCTTTTGTACTCTTTTCACTCGCTTGATTTCTCTTCATCTACTTCCCTTGTTTCCTCTTTTTTCGCTCGATTCTACGTTCCCTCCTCTGCTCTCGCCTCTCCGTTTCCCAGACCCGCATACCAGGCACTGTCATTCCCCTGTGTTCAGCTCAGTGTGAGAGGCTTTTCAACAGCACACGCATTCCTGGAGAGGAGACCGGTAAAGAGACTGACACGCACATCAGACACACGCTGTGGCGACGTGACGTTTCTCGCTGTGCTGATATGTGATCCAGTCTGAACTCGTAGCTTCTGAAAAATGCCAGCACACTGCTTGCCTCAGAGCGGATGACGCGAACTGAAGGTGTCTGAGCCCTATAGGACAGTGTGTGTGTGACTGAGTCATAATATGTCTGCTGCAGAGGCCGACCTGTCTTCTCTCATCTGTCTCCTCTCGCCTGCTGCTCTCATTGTCTGGGTTTCTGTCTCTAACTAATATCTCTTTTCTTCTGCCCACACATTTTTTATTTTCTCACCTTTTTCTTCCTCACCCTGTTGCATCCCAACACTCCTTGTCTTTTTTTCCTTTCTTCTTGCACCGGGCCTTCCTTCTTTTCCCCGCTCAGTTGATGATGAGGTCTGCAGTTCCTTGCTGTTCCTATCAATTTGAGCAGATGTTTGCCACTTGTCGAATCCCTGGAAGACTAACAGGTAGTATTTATATTTGTACACAACTGGCCCAATCATATTTTAACCAATAATAATAATAACACTGGAAATGTGTTTGAGATTTTCAAGATGATCAGTCAAGTAGAGTCAGATCACACGACCTCTCTCGACAAAACACAAGCACATTGTCTATGTAGTATATTTATTCTTTTTGTGTGTCATTTTATCTAAATAATGTCACCAGGACATGTTGCCGATACAGTTGTGTACTGCATTTCGAAAACAAACTGAAAACTCAAGTCAGAAAAATGCAATGCCTGTAGGACAGAGAAGATGCCCCAAAAAATAAACAAAACCTATGCACAAGAATACAGATACATCCCTTCATTTCATGTATTTCTATGTGTGTGACTTGCCTCAATTAACCAAATATGTGTATTTCCTTTTCTGTGGGAAGACACCGTGCAGCATTGGCAGGACAGTGACTACATCGCGGTGTACCACAACGGGCGCTACTTCCGGCTCAGGATGTACCAGGCAGGCCGGCTCCTGTCGCCCCGGGAGATCGAAACCCAAATTCAGAGGATCCTGGATGACCCCTCAGCTCCTTCAACAGGAGAGGCCAAACTGGGGGCCCTGACCGCTGGAGACAGGTCAGTTTGAGAAGCCACCGGAGATCATATCACATATCGCTCTGCAACCCTCATGTCTTACCATCATCTCCTCCCTCCCAGAATTCCATGGGCCGAAGCCAGGATGAAGTATTTCAGCAGCGGGGTGAACAAACGCTCTCTGGACTGCATAGAGAAAGCCGCCTTCTTTGTGTCCCTGGATGACGAGGAGCAGGGCGTGATCGCAGACGACCCAGCTAGTTTAGATGCATACGCCAAATCCCTGTTGCATGGGAAATGTTATGACAGGTCATTTTACGCCTCATTAATCACTGTCCTGTGAACGTGTAAGAAGTTCGGTTTTCCTTTTAATGTTATGTTGTTTTACCTTCATTGACATGCAGGTGGTTTGACAAATCCTTCACAGTTATTTTCTACAAGAACGGAAAAATGGGCGTGAATGGAGAGCACTCGTGGGCCGATGCTCCGGTGTTGTCACACTTGTGGCAGGTGAGGAACATGAGAGAAAAGTCCACACTGTTTTCTTTCTGAGAGGTCATCACTTATTGTGATTTATTGTTTGTTTCCAGCAAACCTTGTCCACTGACTGCTTTCAGCTCGGTTACAATGCAGAGGGTCACTGCAAAGGAGAGGTGGACTCATCTCTCCCCCCGCCACAGAAGCTCAGCTGGGAAATCTCTCCAGAGGTGAGTCATCCAGTCACACACTTCACTTACTTCCCTTAGTTTTTAGCTTCACAAAACAGGCTCCTGCTCCTGTGTTGGCAGCAACCCCTATTAGCTTTTTATGCATGCATCAAAAGTGAAATGAAATGATAATGCTTAAATTCTAAAATCAAAATCACTGCTAATGAGGTTATTCTAACAGCTGCCTAATTAACCTAAACAATAAGGCAATTTCTCATTGTTTTAACCTTATATTGAATTTTGATCAGGTGTTTTCAAGGAATTATTTTAATGTTCAACTGCGCAATTGCTTTGAATGTATTTTTTATTATATATCTTATGTTTTGTTGTTTATTTATGTAGTTATGCCTTTTGATATGTTGTATTTATCAGGATGCATCGGTTTAATTCTGTATTTTTGTCTGTTTAAGTGTAATTTAGTTTATTGTTTCATTTTGATAATTGGTGACTTGTGTCACGTTTTGTTTTAATAAATGTATTTTTTTTTAATGGTTTTAAACACAAAAATAAAAATGTTCTAAAACAAATATAGCACAATACTTTTTATACATATATTTCATGTTTATGAAATTTTAAAAGCTTTGAAATGCTGCTAATTATTTGAAGTAACAACATGGACATTGTCTTTGCTTATCAGGGGATACAACATTATTTTGAAAGCACACTGAGTGCAGTGGTGTCAGTATCTCCGTCCTGTTGATGTAAACTGTCTGCCTGTGTGTCTCAGTGTGAGGAGCAGATCTCACAGTCTCTGGCTGTGGCCCAGGCCCTCGCTGATGATGTTGATATTCACGTTTTTGCCTACCAAGAATTTGGCAAAGGGAGGATCAAGAAGTGCCGAGTCAGTCCAGACGCCTTCATCCAGATGGTTCTGCAGCTGGCCTACTACAGGGTGAGCCTCTCTCTGAAGCGCTGTGGACTACATTACATTTAATGTGCCACCGTCAACTTTATCTGTGAATTTTGTTTTGTCTTTCCAGGACCAGAGGAGATTCTGTTTGACGTACGAAGCCTCCATGACCCGTCTGTTTAAGGAGGGCAGGACGGAGACGGTGCGCTCCTGCTCCAACGAGAGCAGTGCCTTTGTCCGAGCGCTTGAGAATGGAGAGGTGAGACCATGGAAACCGTCTCTTTGATATCATTATTTTATACAGTGTAAGAAAAGTATTATTAAATATAGGACCTGTTTGAGTGTGAATTGCTATTTTCCTCGCATAAATCATACCGTTTCTATGCAAAGCAGTCATGCCGCTCTTGCCTTTCCCCTCCAGCCGTCGCATGTGTGCAGGCATTTGTTCCAGGAAGCGTCAGAAAAGCACCAGAATCTGTATCGCCTGGCTATGACTGGATCTGGCATCGACAGACATCTGTTCTGCCTCTACGTGGTGTCCAAATACCTCGGAGTGGAGTCTCCCTTCTTGAAAGAGGTTCATTTCTCCCCTCTGGCATTTTCATATTTATAACAAGTTCAGTTCATTATTCAATTTAATATCTACGTGTTTCAGGTGCTGTCCGAGCCCTGGCGGCTGTCCACCAGTCAGTCTCCGATGCACGTGGAGATGTTTGATATCGTCAACCACCCAGAGTACGTCTCCTGTGGAGGGGGCTTTGGACCGGTCAGTGCTTCTCTCACAAAGTTACTAAACTGTTTGATGGTTGTCCTGGAAACAATAAATAAACAGGGCTGTACCAAATAGCTTCAAATGTCATCAAAATATTGACAAATGCAAATTATTTTTTTTTTTTTAAACCCTGTATTTCTGCTACACTGACCCATGTATGACCACAATAACAAAAAACAAAAATTCCAGTGATGATTGAAAGCTCATAATAAGCTTTATTGAAAAAGACTTGGTACAGCCCTAGAAATAAACTTACAATTGCTATGCCATTTTACTGGTTTTATTTACTAGTCTTTCCCTTTTTCTTCAGTCTTGAACCTGTAAAATAAAACATGCCAACATTTTTAGTACTTATTTTCTTTCTCATATTAACAGACACAACCCAGCTACTTTTTTGAATGAAAGTGGCTCTGTGTTCTTGTAGTCATTAAGCAGCCACGAGTATAAATATAGTGTTTGTCTCTTTCAGGTGGCTGATGACGGTTATGGGGTATCCTACTCCTTTATGGGGGATAACATATTGAACTTCCACATCTCGTGCAAGCACTCGTGTCCAGAAACTGTGAGTTCAATAAAAGGAGTAATGCAATACAATAAACAGAAACTGCTCTACATAAGTAACATTTAAAGGGGACCTTTAATGCAACGGAGCTGATCCGGTATGATGTAATATCGGAAATGTGGACGCACGGCCCTATCAGAAACGTTGCTATCAGAAACAATGCCCGACAGTTTTGGACGTAATATGGTCTTTGTTTACATTAGCAAGCATCGCCAACACTCATAGACATGTTTTTTTATATATTTGTATATATCTGAGACCCATAACACATTCCTTTTTTAAATAGCATAATAGGAGACCTTTAAATACTGCTTTTATTGATAAAGGAAATAAAAAAAATCTACTTTTATGCAGAATAGGATTTAAATACTTGAGACATGATTAATTGTTTTGAGCACAGCTTTTTTAACGCCCAGGGTAGTAAGGTTTTTGAGATGTACAGATGAATACAGGTGAAATCAGATCTTATTGGATGAGGTTGTGTGAAATGCTAATTCTTATTTGCTCTGTCTGCCCTGCAGGATGCACATAAGTTTGGCGATCAGATCAGAACAGCGCTGCAGGACCTGCTCCAGCTGCTGAGCCCCATCCGAACAGAGTGCCACAGGGCGGAGGGGGGGGGGCCCGACGTGAAGAAACACCTGTAGGCGAGACTCAGGGCAAAGGGAAGCAGAAGGAAAAGTCTGCAAGCATAACATTAGGAAGTGAGGAAAGACGTGTATTTTTTTCCTCATGAATTAGGAGAATTTTATAGCCAGATGATATTCAAGGGACACTTCCATTGGGGAACTGATCAAGTGGAGGAGATGTTTTTACCAGTGTGTAAATAAGCTCTTTGATAGGTGTGTGAGGAGGAAAAAAGTCCGTAGATTAACAAATGAAGAGTACAGTATGTTTTTTTTATTTGTTATAACAACAAAACTATTAGAAGTTGTTTTTGTGACATGTTATAAAAAGGCCATTATGAATCGCACCACTAACTGTTAGGGTAGAAATCCCTAACGCATATTAATTGCAGGGAGTAATTTAATATAAAGTCAAAGATTGCCACTTTTTGTGCCACTTCATTTTCTGTCGTTGAATTTGTTGCGTGTGATGCATCTCGCCGCAGTATACTCAGTTTCAACCGCCCGAATGCATCATCGCTGTAGCAGTGACACACACAAACATCTCGGAGGTCTGTGACTTCTCAGTGTTAACTCATTATGTAATTAATAATACTTTTTCTACAAAAACATGATTGTAATGCGTTGCTGGGAATGCCAGGTGGTGAAATAACAAATCCACAGGTTGGCATTACTGTTTGGTTGGTATTATATTCAGGAAATAACTCATTTTATGTTTTCACCCATTCAAAATATAAAGGTCAGTTTGCTCTCATCGCTCAGTTGGTTAAAGACTCTACTGTAACAAACTCCAGATATTTCACTGCCACCTTAAATCTGTTTTGTATTTTGTTTTTACCACTGTATTATTACGGAAGCACCATAACAGTACAAGCTATAGTTATGTACATCATATGCAGGTATTTAGTCTCGAGCAGTGCTGCAGGTCAGATGATGTGGATTACATCTGATTCCTCTGTCATTTTTCATCGAGTATTGCCTTTTCACTCAAGCTTGTCTCGCTGTATTACTATTGTCAGCCTTTTTAATGCAATATAACGGGGGAACATAAAGTTATTCATAAAGAAAAAAAATGTGAAGTGTTTGTTTTTGATGCCTTAACCCTCCTGTTGCATCCGCCCACCTTATCGCCTGAATCTCCTCCTACAGCAGGGGTGTCAAACTCAATTTCATCATGGGCCACATTAGCATCATGGTTGCACTCAAAGGGTCGGTTGTAACTTTCAATCTCAGTCTCAATCTTTATTTATTTATATTGCACATTTAAAACAACCTCAGTTGACCAAAGTGCTCTACAGGGAACACATATAACATAACACAATAGGAGTAAAATAATTAAACAAGATAAAAAGCACAATAACTAGAAACATATAAAAACAAACATATCAAAATGTTATGTTCAACTAGTATTAAAAGCCAGTGCTAAACTTTAAGACCATATAAATACATCTATAAATATATCAAATAATGTATCATATTACATTATTGCCTCTGCGTTGGATTATTATCAGATAGGGTAACAACTTCATAATTAACTACGTCTGAAAAGCAGAAGTCTAGGGCAAGTCTCTTCAGTGTGCACGTCACAAAATTAGATGGATTGTGGGACATGTAGTTTATGGACAATGTGCTTCTGTAATGCGGCATTCAACCGTATAATAAACATATTGTATTCTTTCAGAGCTCTTGCGGGCCACAGAAAATGAAGTCACGGGCCGGATTTGTCCCCCGGGGCTTTGAGTTTGTAACCCCTGTCTCGAGCACTATTGTGTTTTTTTTAACCAATCAGCTTTCAGAGGGGCGTGGCCAGCAGCAGCTCATTTGCATTTAAAGCTACAGACACATAATCAGCACTTTTGAAACAGGGCTGAAACAGAGGGGATTATGGGATGCTGCAATGATCTGTTTGGTCTTTCGAGCCAAACACTTCAGAGACATGTTTTGTATATATCTGAGACCTATAATATATTGATGAAAAACAGTATAATAGGGGACCTTTAAAATAACTTGTATTTGCCAAATGCATCAGAAAGCACTTTTCAAAAGGAAGCATAAAGTGCATACAGAAGCTCAGGAGTAAATGTAATGTCTTGTCTGGCACTGCAGATCATTTCACAATAGCCTCTTCTTCATTAGTTTTCTTTTTCTCTTTTTCTCTTTTTCATGGAAAATCTTCCCATCTTGGACTCCACTGAAGGTCGAGCCCCTGGTACTTCGGTTTGAGCTATTTAACCTGTTAAGCCCTGAGCCTGTTTTTCAGGTCTCAGGCTCGAAAATAACATTCCCAGAACAAATGACCATATCTTCCCTTCTAAAAGGATTACATTAATAATCTTTTTTCTCAAAGTAATGATAAAACTGTGAGTTGGATGTAGCATAGTCAGAATCAATATAGCCTAGATGTTTTTTATTTAAAAAAAAATTCAGATTGAACATAGTAAAAAACTGTAAATTAGAGTGTCTGTCCAAAAATTATTTTTTACTTATAGTGAAAACTACTCTTGAAGGATGGTAAGGTAGACTAAAAGCTTTAGGAATCCAAAGTATAACATATATGAGTACCCTGTATCAAGATTGATGCAAAACAAGTGACATTCGACCTTTTTAGAGAGATTTAGCACAAAAAAACACTTCTGGGGTCATTTGGGTGGATTTTCCATATCTCTGGCCCCCCTTGGTCGATTTTG
>NW_011333040.1:22514744-22515012 GCF_000735185.1 Notothenia coriiceps
TCATTAATCTGATGGAACTGTGTCATGGTGTTTGAATTGATATTAGGTGGACATAGGGACAACACATTTGCTGTACCTGATGCAGAGACACTGACTGCTTGTCTGATTTTCTGAATTTTGTCAGTGAAGGAGGCAAAATCATTGCACGCCCTGGTGGATAGAAATTCAGAGGCTACTGACACTGGGGGGTTTGTTAGTCTGTCGACGATAGCAAACAAGGCACGTGCGTTGTTTTTGTTTTTGGTAATGATGGCAGAGAAGAAAGACT
>NW_011333040.1:22515053-22601698 GCF_000735185.1 Notothenia coriiceps
AGATGGATATACGTTAGTGATAATATAAAAGGAAAAATAAAACCAGAAAACTGTAAGTATCTCTCTCAACAACAACAACGGAGGAGGAGAAAAAAGAGAGAGATTTACAGTTCTGGTTATTATTTCCCTTTTTATTATTTATTCACTAACGTATCCATCTATTTATTTTTTTGGTCAGGGGGTGATTGTGTCATGTATTTGATTAGATTAATGCCAACAAAGCTAATACAAGTTACCCTACTCCATTCTCATTATCAACTGTTTTTTGAAGCATCAACTGACAATTGCTCTCATCATAACCTCTCTGATGTATTTGTTTTATGTCACATCATAATTATCGCGCTATCCCTGGGTAACGTGTGTTGTGTGTGTGTGTGACGGTGGATGCGGCTGAGTGAAGTGAGATTGAAAACTTTGCGCAGATGCAATTTTGAGTGTAACAGAGTTTTAAACTGACCCAGGAATACTATACATGAAACTAACAGCCAAACGCTAACAAGGCACATCATTTCTCCTCATGCATTAAATGCTTTGCCTATTGTGCCTTCATCGTCATTGACATTTTTAGCCTTGTCCCCTTTGACCTGTCTGTCTGGCCCCTTCAGCCGCGTTTGTAGGCCTTCATCACGAGAGAAACTGTACAAAGTTGTTTGCCTCCACTGTCCGTGCCACACTCTTTGATATACCCACCTCACCACTTTCAATCCTTTTCTCAGTCACGACGTCACCTTCCAACTATCATTGACCCAACTCTGGCTAAGATTGGTAAACATATTCTCCATTCATAAGGGTCAGTAGAATAAGGTGGTATTCACAAACAAAAAAGAAATGTCGTGTATCATAATTTAAAATATAAAAAGTGGGCACTATTATAACTATTGCCTGTGATTAAAAAAAGAACAATTATGGATGAAATTGAATGGTCAAAATAAAGAGAGATCCACCTTAATTGTTTAGGTTACAATAATAAACCCTAAATTCATGTGTGTGTCTATTTAGTTTCTGGTTAAATTGCTGTCTGTTCATTTTATGTGGCTGTTTTTTTGGTACCACTTACAATAAGAACTACCCTTATAAAAGGGTTTACGAAGTTTGTAATCATTATTAATTTGGTTGGTGAACACTTTATAAACTCCATTTACAAAGCTTTATAAGTACCATGAGATGAAAGCAGGGCAACTGTGACCGGCTGCTGCCAAATAGTGAGCGCCACATTTATGCTGTACTGCTAAGCCTTATTTGAAATGGTAGTACTCCATTAATTAATGGAAAATGTGTTTATACACTTTACAATAAGGCTCACTTTTGCAACTAAAATGTTAGTAATCTCTCTCAACAACAACAACGGAGGAGGAGGAAAAGAGAGAGATTACTGAACATTTATTAAGTTGGGCCAAAGTGAAGCCTATTGGTAAGTGTAAAACACATTCTCCATTAATGTAATGAGTTACTAGCCATTTCAAATAAGGCTTCAGGCAGTACAGATAAATGTGGGCTCACTATTTGGCAAGCAGCCGTCCAGTTCCACTGGTTCATCTCATGTCTTATAAAAAGAAGCTTATTAATGATTTATAAGTGTTCACAACCAAATTAATAAATGAATTACAAACTATTCGTAAACCCTTTATAAGGGTAGTCTTATTGTAAAGTGGTACCAAAAAAAACAGCCACATAAAATGAACAGACAGCATTTTAACCCAGAAACTAAATAGACACACACATGAATTTAGGGTTTATTATTGTAACCATAACAATAAGGTGGATCTCTCTTTATTTTGACCATCAATTCAATCATAATTGTTCTTTTTATCACAGGCAATAGTTATAATAGTGCACTTTTTATATTTAAATTATGATACAGACATTTCTTTTTTTTTGTATACACCTTATTCTACTGACCCTTATGAATGGAGAATAGTTTACAATCTTAGCCAGAGTTGGGTCAATGATAGTGAAGGTGACGTCGTGACGAGAAAAGATGAATGTGGTGATGGTGGGTAATCAAAGAGTGTGCACGGACAGTGAGGCAAACAACTTTGTACAGTTTCTCTCGTGATGAAGGCTACACAACGGGTGAAGAGGCAGACAGACAGGTCAAAGGGGACAAGGCTAAAAAGCAAGAGATGAAGCAAATAGCAAGCATTTAATGCATGAGAGAAATGATGTGCCTGTTAGCGTTTGGCTGTTAGTTCATGTAGTATTCCTGGGTCAGTTTAAAACTCTGTACACTCAAAATGCATCTGCTGCAAAGTTTTCATCTCACTCTCACTCAGCCGCCATCCACCCGTCGCACACACACACACACACACACGTTACCAGGGATAAGCGCGATAAATATGATGTGACATAAACAAATATCATCAGAGAGGTATGATGAGAGCAACTTGTCAGTGATGCTCAAAAAACAGTGATAATGAGAATTGAAGTAGGTAACTTGTATTAGCTTTTGTTGGCATTAAATCTAATCAAATACATGACACAATCAACCACCTGACCAAAAAAATAAATAGATGGATACGTTAGTGAATAAATATAAAAAAGGAAATAATAACCAGAACTGTAGCACTGTGTGTCTCTCTGAAAACATTCTGCACTTTTGTTGCATATTGTGCTGTATGGAAGACTGGTGAAAAACATCGACTAGTTTGATAGAGTGCTGGAGGAATACGTGACTGTCCGAGCTGCTACGTCTGCTTGCAGGATGGTGCGACTCTCTGGTGGTGAGCGTGGGTGCAGTGATGGACTACTTGGCTTGTTGGTGAACACTGAAGAAGTGAGGATCCCGGGGTGAGGAGACTCTTTGCTTGCTTCCCATTTTAAAGTCCTGCACAACGCGGAATTGACATCGCAAGCCTTTAGAGTCCGGCATCATGAAAATGTCCATTGATGAATTTCCTTTGTGTTTTTTTTGTTGTTGTTTCATTTTGTTCTGAGTCAGTACATAAATACTATTGGCAATAGGAGACAAGCTTGACGAGAAAGATGGCGTCTGTTTGATCCACAGGCCAGGAACGCTCTTCTCACTCTGGCCTCAGACAGCAGGGATGAGGTTCATGGAACAATTCACGCATAATGTTTTTTTTTTCTTCATATAGTTATGTTCATATTTCTGTTCAAATCAAAAAATACTTTTGTTCAGAGCAACAAGGGTCCAATGTGAAAATCTTAGATGCATTGTTTCATATTGTCTCTGAGTAAAAAGAAAATACAAAAAGAATCAAAACATTGAACTTTAACGTCTTCTTAAAGCAACGTCCCCTCTCCGGCACTGTCGAGTGTTTCTGTCTGTACTGCCGTCACTGTGCTACTGACATCCTCGAAATAAATATGTAAACAATAAATACAAACTAAATAAAAAAATATTTATTTTCACATTCACTTACTTAGCTTACTTGGTTGGTTTTCTTTAGCTCAGGAGAAGACACCGCTGGAGTTCCAGGCTGTTGTTTCTCCTGAGAAAATCAGGACCTTTTGCTCAGCTCCTCACTGACGTGGGAGCAGGTTGCTAACTCTTAGGGTTCTTCTGCAGAGATACATCTATATTTCTTTCAGTATGGACTGCATGTTGCTTGATAATGATATGAGCGTACTGGTTAATTTAAAGAGTAATCTTGAGAACCGTCACAAGACTGTTACTTCTTTTTGGTGTCAGATACTGTATTACGACGATATGGTAGACTAGCCTATCTGATCATTTCAGCATCCTTTAGCAGGCTGATTTGCTAACTGGCATGCACATTAGCACTTCAAAATTCCTAGTTGGATCTGTGAAGCTGTATCTATGAGGGATACCAAACTGCTCATTCACATTTATATTTTTTCCCTTAAAAGGGTGATTCCTTAACACTTCTCATTTAAGGGGTAGGAATCCTGGAGATCCAGAAGATCAAAACAATGTGGAGTTGGGGGGGGAAAAAAGCGTGACAGAGAAATACTCAACCCTTGCACCTTCAATAACTTAGTCAAGGAAGAAAAGGAGTAGCTCATGGCTTGCAGGGACACTTGGAGATGAAGTTACACCGTCTTCTTCCCGCTGTGGTTCAGGCATCCCGCTGCGCTGACTCACTTCTCTCCTACGGTTGGGATTGGGTTCCGTTGGAGGACAGCAGTCGGGTTCTCTCTTTCGCCGAGCCTCTGCGCTGCAGGACCCCCCCGCTGCCTCCGATGCTTCCTCCGTCCGCCCGGTCGCCCCACTCGCACCTGTCGCCCCCACCCTCCGAGCGCCTCGAGTTTTGGCGGGTGGGGGTCCCGTGGGGCCGGCCGTTCTTCTCATCTGGGAAGGGATCAGCAGACGAGAACAGGAAAGTCACTCTCGACGTATACATTACATGTTACTTGTTAGACGCTTTTATCCAAAGCGACTTACATACTCAATACTGTGGACAATCCCCACAGGAGCAATTTGGGATGAAGTGTCTCAGGGACACAACGACATGCTGACTGCAGTGGGGTTTGAACCTGTGCTCCCCTGATCCCAACACCACCACAGCCGTATACATGCTTTAGTGTCTATGGGTCTGGGCAGGATCAAATGGAATGTTTGATTACAGAAATGGGGGGTAAGCCTTAAATTCAGTTCCTTTATTGAAAGATCAACTGCACTACTTCAGCCGATGAATTTCCAAGAAAATTCGAGAGTATGGTTTGAATAGAAAAAGATCCTTGAAATCGAATTAAACAAACAACAATATAAGTGAATGTTTAATGATTCTAGATAATACATTTGCATATATTCAGATAGCTCATGGTGTAATAAGTTAGTTTAGGGCCATATGTGTCTGTATCTCTAAATACCAAGAGATGTTTCAAGCACAAGGAAATGAAGTATTGGTCAATAAAATATATTTCAAAACATAAAAAGGCAAGAAAAACACATAAAGACACATAAATGCCCCTGCACATACCTAGAATAATAAATCCAAACATGGAAAAAATGTCATATTGTTACTCTGGTGAAAGCACAAGCGTGAATAAGCAGTCTCACCAGATAGGGCTTGCGCCATGGGTTGATCATGAGAGCTGAGAAGTTGGGCTTGAATCGTTTCCACCACTCGTCTGAACCTGCGACTCGGACCTGGAGAGGCATCGAGTCACGCACAAATATTATGCTTACGTTTTAAGAACTAAAAGTATGACTTTAACATTTCCAGATGATATCTTTTTTATTTGTCAAATAGGTCATGAGTTTCAGATATTAGGTCTCAATGTCTATACAAAATACAACCTTAAAACATCAGGATCAGAGAATAAGTGAACATGTTTTTATTAAATGTTCCCTTTCTGAATCAAAGTTAGATTAATGTATATGGCAGACAACAGCCTGTTAGCTTAGCATAAAGACTGGACACAGGATGAAACAGCTAGCCAGGCTAGATAAACCAATTGTTATTGATCCTCTCAATTAACCCCTCACTCAGTTTGAAACTAGTTATGTCATTTTTTTTATTTTAAATAAGTACGACCAAAACTTATTTTCAAATTTGAATGGAGTTGAATAAACTCCCAATGAAATGATCGGTCCACTTGCCTGAAATGAGGGTGAACGTCACGCTGTAGATTCCTGTCTCCCTCCTGCCCTCCCTCTCGGTCCTCTCTCGCTCCCTCTCGCCTTCGGAAAAAGAAATGTCCACCTGGAATTTGACGGGCTTCTGGAAGACAGAAGGGCCGGCGGAGGACTTGTACTCGGCCCGAAAGCTGGTCTGTGAAAGAACGCTGTGACTGAGCGACGGGATCTGTGTGGTTGGGAGAGAGAGAAGAAGCAGAGAGACCGACAGACTTACGAGGCGGGAGAGGTACGGGTACAAACGTGAGTATAGGGAGACAAAGGGTGAGGGTAAGGAGAAGAGAGACAGAGTGAGCCATTGGTGAAAGCAAAGTGATAGATAAACGTGCAACGGGTGAGCAAGATTCAAATAATAAAAAAACGTGAAAGAAATGCGTACAGTATGAGAGTGCGTGTCAAGTCCTTAGAGCCAGTGAGAGCCATGCCTCTACAAACAAGTGTTGATAGTGAGGGGAATGAAGACAGACCAGCTCAAATACTCACAGACAGGAAGGCGTGGACGATGTCGGCTTTGACCGAACTCAGAGGTTTGTCTCTGATCACGACGAAGATCTGCTCCTCCTTCTCCAGGCCGATGAAGTTCCCGAACCACGACTTCTTAGCCAGCCTGGCAGCCAGACAGAAAAAATATACAGTCGAAGCAAATACACAGAGCCAAAGAAAAACCTCACAAACACAAAGCCTTCAAGAGTTAAAACAACTCCACAAGTTTATCTCCACTTACTCAGGGCTGGATTCTGGTGTTAGACTGGACATGTCTTCTGATGTAGGAACTGAAAGAGACAACTCACTTTTAATATTAACAGTTCAATAGATGATCTTCAACTGGAAGCCAGAGGGAAAGAAATATTAAGATATGATCCATGCGGTTAAAGAGGTCAGGACACTGTATGCTGGAACAGAAAATGGATGTTTGTCAGTGTTAGAACGACATCATGATAGCATGATACTAAAAACAAATTAAAGATGGATATTATTCTAATAATAGACATAATATTATTGTTTTGGTCAGCTTGTTTTACCTGGTGGTACAGAAGAGCCTTGCCGTACCCAAAAGTGCCCTCCAACTGGCCCGAGTCCGAAAATGTGTCATTTAATTATTTTTGAGTAACAGTTATTTTTTACTTTTACACATCAAAATACAATGAAAGTGTAAAAATGAGTTGTTAATCATTTGAATGTTTTAGTAATGAAATGATGTCATGTCTGACACACAGCATGAAATTAACTAACTTAGCTTAACGCAGTCAGATTCTAAATCTTCAGTCAATGATTAAAACAGAATAAATTTAAATTTTGGATTAACTATAATAACTATAAAAAATACAGTCGAGAGGCAACTGACAACACGACCCTGAAAGACGAACCTTTCATTGCTGAAGAGGGGTCAGCAGTTGAGGTGCCATGCGGCGCCACTTCTAGAAAGAAAATGAGAAGATGTTACCAGGCTAGGCTACAGCAATCTGGAACTACGGCGGTGAAGTTAGTTTCAGGTTGGATACACGGAATAATGTCCTGGATCCAGAGGGTCATCTCACCCAGTTTCACAGACCGTCAGCAGACCCAGTCCTCGCTCTAAACCAAAGGGTTTCACTTTCCAATAATAAATTACCATTTGAAAACCATTGTGGTAGTTTGCCCATAAGTGAAAAGTATGGTGTGGTCCAAAATAATAATGATCTCAATGTCGAGGACGCTTCCTTGGTAGCACATGTCTTCCGAGTCACTTGCTTCAGAAGCGAGGCAAGAACCCTTCCTAGCCTCGGAAAACAAAGAATTGTGGAATGGGCTAACAGGTGTGCAGGTGTGTGTCATATGCGAAGCCCCGCCTTAAATGGAGCACGATTTCTGCCAAAGATTTGGAAATTGGTCTGTGCGCAAAGCATTGTGGGGATTTTAAAGCCGTTTATCAATGTTGAGTAAAGCTGCTCCAGAGCCACTATTTCAAGCATACTACGTCATCGAGTGCCGCCGAAGGACTGTTCCAATATCCAGCATACCTGTAATTCTACCGAGCCCGGCGTACTTCGTAGCGAAAAATGTCGAGGCTGCACATGTGTAGACTCCGCGGTCTTAAAATCCCCACAATGCTTTGCACACGAACCAATTTCCCCAAATGCACACTCTTCGTTTTCCGAATGCCAGGAAGGATTCTTGCCTCGCTTCTGAAGCAAGTGACTCGGAAGACATGTGCTACCAAGCAAGCGTACTCGACATTGAGAAACACCCTAAGACCGCGGAGTCTACACATGTGCAGCCTCGAAATTTCTCGCTACGAAGTACGCCGGCCTCGGTAGAATTCCAAGTATGCTGGACATTGGAACAGTCCTTCGGCGGCACTCTATGACGTAGTATGCTTGAAATAGTGGCTCTGGAGCAGCGTTCCTCGACATTGAGAAAGACCCTCTGACTCTGAATCGATGCAGCGTTGTATAACTAGAAGGACACACCTTTTTATTGGATGTTAGCCCACATTCTCTTTTATATGTATATTCAAGTGGAATTTCAGATTTCTTAGGTTGAAAAATTCGATTTATTTTCGTTAGCTTCAATTTCCTGTGACCCAATGGCATTGAATTACTTCACTAGACAAGTAGGACACACCTCTTCCTTAATGGACATATTAATATAAAAAGGAAGTTGACTAAAATCCAATAAAGAAAAGTGTGTGCTACTTGGCCAGTGTAGTAATACAATGCTGCATTGATTTGGAATCAATTATTCATGTCACATCATACTAATTAATTGTCTACAAGTTTTAAGCATTATGTCACTAATATGGTTCAGTTAGCACGGCGGCGATAACATTGGCTTTGTGTCGTTCATACAGTGATTTGTTGATGGTCCCTAAGGGAAGCCCTGTGGTAAAGAATAAGGGCTGGATTAGATATGAGCTTCAAATGCTGGCAGTCTGTGCAACTGAGTATTAAGAGCGGAGTGAATGTATCCAACCTCAAACAAACTTTACCGCGGTTCTAGGATTAACAGGGCCAGAGGAACAGCAAAGGCTGTATACTGTATAGCTAAAGTGGCTCTTTAATTGATTCAGCAGTGGGAAGTGGTGCTTGGGAAATTTGATTTGGTATGTGTTCTGAAAGGTTTCCGAACCTCTGTGAAACATGTGTAAATAATCCAGCGCCTCCTTAATCATTTCTGCTTTTTTCTTTCTCGCTTTGTCTCCCTCCCCAAAGACCCCACGCACACAAAAGTGTAATTTATTTCACAAAATAAAAGGCAAGATGACAAGATGAAAGATGAATATGACTTAAAGCAGTATTTGTTTGTTTTATTTCAATAGTTATCTCAATAATATAGTCACTGTTATTGATTTGGCCATGATAATCTTATAGTGAATATGTCCTATTGTGTAAGTAGAAAAAACTTCTTAAAGCTGATGAGCTACAGTTTGTTAGTTTAGTTAACTCTGGTGCAGATAATGTTGAGACCTTAAAATCACGACACCTCCACATTCCTTCCTACAAACTCACCCTGCATCTTGCGGCGATGGAAACGCGGCGAGCCCAGCAGGTTGTTCTTGAAAGAATTGAGGCGGGTCCTCCAGTGGGCGGAGCTGCTGGCCGCCATGCCGCTTCCCCCCCCGGGACTGGAGGGCGGGGTCAGCGACAGAGAGCCCACCCCTCCCCCTCCCTCCGCCCGCGAGGAGGATGAGGACGAGGAAGAGGAGGGCGGGGTAGAGGAGGGGTGGTGAGGGTGGTGGACAGGGGTGCCCAAGGGCGTGGGCAACGGAGAGCCCTGGGGGGTAACCTGCGGCACAGAGTGGGCAGAGTTTGGGTAGAAGCTCTTAGTCACTGACTTAAGGACAGAAGACGAGGGGAAGAAGAAACGAGGGATGGGTGACACGAGCGGAGAGGGGGAGGGTGAGCGGGAGGATGGGTTGTGCAGAGGCAGGGATTTGATGGGCTGCAGGTGGGGTCGGTCGGCCGGTCCCTTGGTGGGCAGGGTCTGGGTCTTTGGGTTGGGGGGAGCTTTGTGCTTTTCATGAGCCCGTGCGGAGCGAGGAGTGGTGGCGTTTCCCTGTTTGGACTCCTTTGAGAGGAGGGTGGCGGTGGCTGAGGTGACGTCTGATTGGCTGAAAGTGAAGATGGGGCTTTGATAGGACTGGGAAGGGGGGGATTTGTGGGGTGGGGGGATGGGGGATGGAACATGGAGAAAGGATGGAGATGAATATCATGCTTCATGACAAAAGAGTGCATCTTGTGAGTAGTGAAAGTCTCAAATGCAATACTACCAATGGTGACTAAAGAAGCATTCACGTCTGCACTTTATCTTTTTGTGCTCTTCATATTTCATGTGATTGTGGTAGTGACTGGGTTAAACATTTAGTGACTAAAGGCAGTGAAGATGTTATTGCTTGCAGTTAAGAATGAATTATTCACCATCTATGGACTGTTTTAGAACATGAGCGAACTATCCAATAAACCCACATTAATCCTCTTTTTAAAGGTTCAATGTTATATTCTTGAGAATGGTGCACACAACTAGTTCATGCATGATGAGGAAGATAAGTGACATGAAGACAGAAGAAGAATGCCACACAAACCTCCTGTCGGGTGAGATTTAATCTGAGGCACTGGTGTGCTGGTGATGATGTGTAAGAATGACTGAAGACTTGATAAATGGATACTTGAGGGGGTCGTGAATGTGGTTACATTTTTATAAAAGCAGTTTAAGGCACAGCACACTGATATCGATAGCTAGACACATGTTGAAACTACTTTTACTGTTAAAAACACTCATGATTAGCAGTATTTATGAAATTCTTAGACATTGTTAAGATCTACATTTGTTTATGTAACATGGTAATATTGTCACAAAACGAATGAATACATAATAAATCACTTTAAATTACAGTCCCAGCTTAATGTCAGCAATACTTCAAAATTCAAAACGACAAATTGGTTAACGGCACTGTTGTCAACAAACTCCCAGAATATGACATGACCTAAATGTTCACTCTAGGGCTCGATGGAAATGCTAACCATGTGGCCTCTGCTGATTGGGCAACACTGAAGCACACACATAACATTAAGGCTTTAAGGATTTGAAGACTGTCTTAAAACAATAGCCAGGGGTCCATCAGAAGAGTTTCTGTGCGTGTATTAATTCCTCCTGTTCATACTGCCAGTAACTGTAAGTGATCCCTTCTTAATGTGATTTAAATGTAAGTGATACTGGCCAAAATGGACAGTTCTTGTTCTGTGTAAATATGCTCCCTGAAGCTTATCTTAAGCTAATATTAGGCTTCCCAGAAAGTGTTGCATTGCTGAGCTGCAGCCAAGGGATAGTCACACAAAGGGAATTCTACATCAAATCAAAGTGTAATCAAGCAGGAGGGGGGGTCGTTCAATGGCCTGATTATTGTGAGTCTATCCTGGGGGAGTTAAATAATACAAAATAATGTTGGATTTCAATATTTTATAATGCATGCTTGCATTCTGATCAAAGACAGTGCAGGTAATCAATGCAACAGTTAAATGTGTACAGTTTGTCGAAGTTTGGCCACCAGGCCCTTACCCTGGGACTGCTGAGAGGACTGGAGGAGAGACCGGTTGATGCTCCGCTGACTGAGCGAGACCTGGGGAACAGAGCCCAGGTCAAAGGATTGTCAGCAAAGAAAGAGTATGAGCAACGAGAAACTGTGTGTAATGCATGTGTGTTAGCATACTATAAGTACCTCTGGCTGTGTGCAGCTGTGTCCAGGGCCCTGCGAGGCGGGGTAGGGGACCCCTGCTCAGTAACACTGAGCACCTCGAGGCTTTTCCTCTCGGGGCGACAGCGGCCGTGGCGCGTCAGCATCGGAGAGTCAACACGCTTTCGAGGAGGGTCTGCTGTGGAGCACCGACGTAAAGTTATGAAAGGATAGATCGACATTTATTTGCAGTTTTTGGCTAAGTTTGACTTACATTGCAGGATATGTTGGGCAACTGTCACTCTGAAAAATATGCTTTGTTTCTTTCCCGTTGAAGTGGTCAGGGTTCCTGCAGGTTTCAACAACTCAAATTTAAGACTTTTTAAGACCTTTTCAAGACCACTTTGAATAGAATTTAAGACCTATTTCACGGCAAGAAAGTATGAAGGAAAATTGCTATGAAAGAAGAAATACGTCCCATAATTACTTACAAAGTAAATGTATTCATGTTCAACATAAGAACAATGACTGAACATAACAGCATAACAGTACAGAACTGTGTTAGCGTGTTAGACAAAAAGTGTGTGTGTGTGTGATAGGGCTGTGCAATTAATGGTATTTTAATCGCAATTATGATTTTGGCCTACCACAATTACGAAAACAACATAATCGAAAAAAACGATTATTTTGCTTTGCTAGGTTGTGACAGTGCACTACAACATAATTGATCTAATTAATATTAGTCTAATTTTTTTTTATGTATCATATTTATGTTTAGTAGCTTGTGGAAGTGCCCTCCAAAATAGTTGTTGATCTTGTTTATTGGTATTTATTATTTTGATATTATTTATTTAAATGTATCAGTACTGGTAAGGTGTTTTTTTATTTTTTTATTAATAAACCCTATTGCTTGCTGTTAGTAACAAATGTGGCTTCATCTTCATCATCTCGCTCTGTTGTCACTATGCATTTATTTTCTCTTTTACAGTACTCAAAAGTGTGATTTTCCCACTGGCTCTCTGTGCGCCATCTGTGACTGTGATACATTTTGCTTTATTTAATCAAAAAAGAATAGCCGTCTTCACCCAGTTTTGTCCAATTTTAAATGATTTTTGAAGACAGAAGAGGCTTTAGGCCGATGCTAATGGTGGGGATGACATTGACTGACTTCTTGGTTTAATGGCTATATGTACAAATATCTTATCCAAAACCCAATAGTGTGTAAATAATTCTGAGGGTACCTGTGTTTGGCCCCAGACTCACACACTCCGGTAAAATCTCTTCACAGAAAGCTAGGCTGGTAAAAGCAGCTCCCTGCGTTGAGTGGATCCCTCCTGCCCCCTATTGACTGACCTACGTCATTGCGCGGTGGCAAGTCCTCGTCCTCATAGCTGGGGTAGCGCTCTTTCCTGTCCAGCAGCAGGTAATAGATCATCTTCTCCTGGTTTTCTCTGAGACACAAACAGAAGAAAATAAACATCGATCCAAATACCTACTCCTACTATAAGTTATGGTGAGGTATGTTGAGGTGCCTGATCTCCAGCGTTTTCCACTTCAAAACAACAAAACACAGGCTTTTTTTGAACACAAATCATTATTTAAATATTGCTTTTTTTGTTTGTTTGTTTTCTCAATGAGCACCTGACTGCACCATGACTTTGATTTTTGTAAGGTGTGGATCACACAGCTTCATCCGCCATCTTGCTTTCTTTCACTAACGTATCACATGGCTTTTTGGAGAGGAAACTGTATCCCCTTTCTGCTTTCACACAGCTCTCACAATATCTGTCCACAATACACAGGAGTACAAAAAATCATAAATGAAGTACATGAATGTGTGAGCAGAATAATAGTAACTAAAATACTGCAGTCTTTAATAAATGCAATTAGTATAACTAGATGTTTCACGTACTGTATTGTCTTACATAATAGTTACATAATACTTTTTTTCTCCTCAACATATATATTAATAATCTTTCAACAGTTTCAAATCGTTTTATAACATAACCTCATTACTGTCCATTGTAATTAGAGCAGTAGTGGTTGTACTGCAGGGCTGTTCACTTGCACTTCATTATGTAAGTAAGTGTGAGTGTTTTCCAGGTCACGCGGCGTTCACGGTTAAACACAGTTATGTTAAATACTTACTCTTCACATTGCAAATCACGCGTGAGCTTGCCTCGGTCTCGGAAACACCCGAGCGAGTGCATGCTGTCCAACACATCTGGGTCCAGCTCCGTTAGGGAAGAGATTCGCTTCACACACACTCGCCTGGGAGGAGGCTGCTCGGGACACGGCTCATTGCGACCACCCCTGGGAGACACACACACACACACACACACACACACACACACACACACACACACACACACACACACACACACACACACACACACACACACACACACACACCGTGAAACACACATGAATGACACAGATATAAAGAATAATTAAAAATGACCACACATCGCTTCAGATTAGTATTTCATTCAACAGTCCAGTATGTAAAAAGAGAGTGTATACTCACAGATACCAGGCGTGTTTCTGGATGGCCTCTAGCTGTAAAAGGTGACAGGGCAGATGGGGCCATTAGCTCCTACAGTCTGTTCGCAGCCAGATGGCCGCAGAGCTGTGCTGTGTGAACACCTCACACCAGATACTTTTCTTTCAAACTCCTCATCAGTATTTTACATTAAAATCACAATTACATGCGTTATTCTGATTTCTGTTAAGGCATTGGACGATATGTTTTAAGTACTGTAGGTGTGATTCATGATATTATCCATATGAATCATTCAAATATGCTTAGTTGGAACTCTTAAAATGACTTGGTTTGAAATCACATTTTATTTTTAAGAAACAAATATTTCTTTTAAAAATAGGAATTTAGCGACAATCATTTTTGGGGCAAAACGATCAATTTAATCATCTAAAGAATAATGTCCCCTTGCATAAGAAAAAGAAACGTTTTTATAATTGAATAGGAACATTCTGGGAGTCTGGTCTTTCTTATGTGATCATCATGTATTTTATTTTTGATTAGGCTCTATTTTTTCATTCTCTACAATGACAACTACAGGAATGTAAATTTACCATGAACATATTGTCAATTCCGATAAATTCATAAAGTAGGAATGAAAGGCGAACCGCAATTTGATGAGGACAATTTAATACTTTTAAATGTTGGCCATGAGGGTTGTGCAATAGGTCGCCATTGTCAGTATGTGCGTCTGTGTATTGTGTTTGTGCGAACGGTGTATGAGTGATGATATGTGTATGTATTTTAATGTTTATTATGTTTGTATATGTAGATGTATGCGGAACTGCAGGACAGAGTCCAGAACAAATGTCCTTAAGGGGACAATAAAGTATATCGTATCGTAACACAGGTGTAAATTATCTTTGGGTACAGTCTAAATATAGAAATAGTTTTAATTCCAGTTTTTTAGAAGGCATTTAGACCCCATGTTTCTGAGCCTGGTGTGAGCACAGTCTCTTACCGTGAGCCTCTTTTCGGGGTTGACCTCAATCATGCCCTTCAGCAGGGACTGACAGTCCGGGGGGATGAAGTGGGGCATGTGGAACACCCCGCTCTTCACCTTCTCCAGGAGCTGCCGTAAATTGTCATGGTCAAAGGGCAGGGCACCCTGTAGGAGAAAGGATGGGATGAAAAGGACAAAAAAAAGTGTTACAAATAAACCTGACTTGAAGAAGGGGAAGGAAGTCTGCAGAAACATAAAGGGGCCTTTACAAAAGGACCAAACCTGTGTTGTGAAAACGGAGCAAAAGACTCACCACCAGTAGAGCAAAAAGGATGACCCCACAGCTCCACACATCTGCTCTCCGCCCGTCATATTTCTCTCCCTGCGACAGAAAGAATGAATCATACACTGACTAAAAACGCAATATGAGTGACTTTGATTGATTCAATCACGGATTCAATTTCAGCTCATTAGGGGCTTATCTAAGACATCTCCTAAATGACTGTAGAATTAACATCTGCATGGTTTATATTACAGGTTCCAACATTTGAGAAACACCCACCCGTATGACTTCAGGGCAAGCATAATGTGGTGATCTAAAATGAAAGAAAAAAGCACAATTGTTATGCGTGCAATTCTGGAATAATTGGCAGTAATTACTAATAATAAGTAGTATTTTAAAAAGTGGCACATTATGTATTCTTTATCACGAGGAATTTATTATGTTATGCATTGATATACACTGTTTCTGAAATACAAAATATTTTAAAATGGGTGTACTCATTAACAGCACACTCAAACACTTGGTACTCACCCACAGCTGGTCTCTAACAGACTGTCCCCCACCTGTAGGGAGGCCATGCCAAAGTCAGCGATACGGATGTTGTTCTTTTCATCCAGGAGCAGGTTCTCAGGCTTCAGGTCTCTGTGACTGTTGACACAAACACAACAGAAACTGTAAGATTTCCAGTACTGGTTATCGCTTTTCAACTGTTCCTGCTACACAATCCACTAATGTATAACTTGATTTGCTGACAAAAATGTGTCCAAATGATATTTAAGGATGAAAAGTGCCTGCAAACATTGAGTCAGTATTAGAAAGAGATGTTTATGATTCATTTTTGATGTAACTGACTAAGACAGCTTCTGATTTATTCTTCCATGACACATCAACTTGGCATGGATTCTTCATTGTTTAAAGAGTTTGATTTAAGGACCACTCTCAGCAAAGAAACCCACCAGATGGAATGACTGTGGCAGAAATCCAAAGCAGATATGATCTGCCTGAAGAACTTTCTGGCCTCTTTCGGAGTCAGCCGGCCCTTCTTCACCAGGTAGTCAAACAGCTCCCCCCCCGACACATGCTCCAACACCAGGTACCTTTCAACATTAAGGAAGAACAGTGTGATTTGAAAAAGACATTAGTGAGGACCAAAAAAGATACTACGCATTTTGGATGTTTGATTCTTGGTCTAAAATATTGATATGAAATCTTGTAATTTATTTTGTTATGCCTTCACTTTAAGCTAACATACCTGTCTATTCTGAAAAATCTTTATTTTAACATTTTAGTGAATATTTTCTTCAAGATAAATCAAAAACATTTAAGATTTAATGCAAGAGACGAAGCAGAAACAAATGAAAAGGGAGATTTGACGAATAGGAGATTAATATAGTTCATAGGAGTAATATTAATACCCAGCCTGCTCCAAAGTTCAGTATTCAGCCACAGAATAAAGCATGCAGACTGCATAGAGCGCAGTTGTGGGGCTCTTTTGAATGCAGAGGAAACTCACAGGTATTTGTTATTCTCGTAAACATCATGCAGCTTCAACACATGCGGATGCTCAATCAGTTTCAGAATGGCAATCTCCCTCTCAACCTGGTTAGAGAGAAGAGACAGATGTGCAGAAAAAGAGCTGAAGATATTAAAGCAGAGAGCACACAAGCCAGGAGAATACATTAGTTAAATATAGAGAATATGGAGCAGTTTGTGTAAAGCATCTTGATTAAAGCATTATGATCACTGCAATGACCTGACGAGCTTCATACTGTACCTTCATCAGGACTGACTCAGACAGCTTCTCTCTGTTGACTATTTTGACCGCTACCTTCTGACCCGTAATACAATGGACCCCGAGCTTGACCAGTCCTGAAATAGAAAATGTAGAGGCAAAAATAAGACAGACATGTTTGAAAGACGCGTCATCTAGAGTTTAAATGTCTACATTTAGTAGTTTAAAATCCCGCCGGGTTTACTCACCTGTCTGTCCCTTCCCCAGTGTTTTCTCCAGTCGGTAGGGCCCAACATATTGAGCTGACTGACTCAGAGACAGTTCCTTACTCATACTGCTCTTGAAGGAGGCTAACACACTACTCTATCTGCACAGTGGCTATTGCAATCACTGTGATATTATACAGCTTATACAGTTACAAGATGGTGCTCAATTTTGCAGATTTTATTTCAGTGATAATACTGATACACTGACTTGGTGAATGTTTAAAAACTGCAAACTGGTGCTGACATATGGGTGATACATGAACATTCTTTATCCAAATCTGGTTAATACACAAAGCTAAATATAGTTGTTCTGAAGCACAGTTAACATGTATAACGTTGAAGAAGAGAAACTGAAATGACAGCAAGTTACAAGGCTGTTGTATGCGTTAAATACTGAACACTACCCTAAAGATAAACATGACAAATTAAAGAGTTTTACTCCTGTACATTAGCTTATTTGTATAATGACGTTAAGTAGATATTACGTAGAAATTATCGTATTAGAGGAACGTTAACGTGTTTTTCCACGTAGGTTGGAAAGATTTATATCATTTGCTGGTCGTGTCTAACCAACAAAATGTCAAAATACGCCAGTTGGTTGTTAGCACTGATAATTAAATCTGTTTTACTCTCTCTGTCAGGCCTTTCACAGGTGCAACAACATGCTATGTTTTAGCCTCGCCGCCGCTCTCCCACACAGCAGCGAGGCTAGCTTTAGCTTCAACGGCTGGACCAACGGCCGTCTTGCTGTCAAAAAAAGCGACTCCTCCGGAAGTTCAACGCCAAACGGTTAGATTTATCACACGGCCTCCGCATTCTCACAATATTTCGAGGTGAAATTCCTAGCAAAACAACCATCTTTTAGCGTAGTGTAGTCCTCCCCCTCCCTGACTCTCCCCCGTCTCTCTACATCCCTGCAGATCACAGCATCTTCTCCTCTCTCCTTTGGCGTGTCCTCCCTCCTCACCGGCGGATACACAGGTAAAAAATATCCGCAGATAACCTCGCACAATTACCGACTGCCTTATTTCCCCAACCTCACTTTTAATAATAGTTCACGCAGGGTAAAAGGCCCCCCTAAATTACACTCCCTTCGGTTTTCTTGCCGTAAATCGATATTTTCCTCTCTCCTCTTCCTTCCTTCGTCTCACTCGCATCAGCATCCGGGTCCCACTCTCTCTCTCTCTCCATCCACTCTCATCTCGCCCTCCTCCTCCTCCTCCTCCTCCTGGTCTTCTTCCTCAAAATACGCTTATCTCTGCATTCACCTCAGCACCGCGGACACCTCCCTTACTGTTTTCATGAAAAAAAACGTGTAAACATCGCCAGAGGCAGCGGATGGGACTGCTGGTGAGGAGGGGACTTGGGTGTTTTGTCCCGGCTCTGGCCTCTCAGAATCACCGCTGTCCCGCAGCCTTTGGGCCGCAGTGGGGATTGCGTTGCATTAAAAAAAAAAAAGATAATTTAATTAAGTACAATAAGGAGGTAATTGCATAACCTCAGTATTTGCATTATATGCAACTTTATAGTCCTTCTCCAGCAGAGGTGGGAAGTAACAAAGTACATTTACTGAAGTACAGTACTTTTTACTTCTTTATTTGAGTGTTTCCATGTAATGCTACTTTATACTTTCACTCCAAAAGGGAAATAATGTAATTACTCCATTTCATTTATTAAACAGATTTAACAAAATGCATCCCTAAAAATGTAACTACTGGACTAACTTTTGAAGAAACAAAAGAGTCGAATTATTTAAATATTTTACAAAAGTCAATAAGAACTTTACTCTAATATTTGTATTTTTAATGCACTTGATTCTACTCCACTACAATTGATGTAACGTAAATTGAATTAGATTACTGAAAACTACTTATTGAACATTATGATTTTAATTAAATTCTAGAGGAATATTATAAAAACATAATTACTCAAATTGTGTGACTAGCTACAACATCGAAAAAAATAAATAGTATTAGAAGTATAAAGGTAATTAAGCACATTTAAATTATTTTTAACTAACTGGTAACTTGTAATAAAGTATCCTATACTAAAGTGAAATATCCCAATGCTTTTTCCAAAACTGTAAAACATTAAATTAACTGATGAACAGCTTATATTAAACGCACATATTCTGTGTCACCTTATTCATACATTGTCAGCCCCATTTATAATCACACAACATTTTCTCTTTGTATAAAAAACACCAAATGTTCCAGAAATTCATGATGCCAGCTATAGACCATATGACAAAAATAATATTTTCTGACGATCACATCTCCTTAAATAAGGGTGACCCATCACACCTCCTCATCTGGAGATGAAACTGAAAAGATATGTGTTGGGTGCTGATTTAAATGAATCACACAGGGATGAAAAGGAGGTATGTAGGACATGTGAATGTATCATCTGTAAAGTGCCTTGAAAAATCTCTAAATCTGAAATGTTGTGTGTGGGCGGATAATTCCCCAAAGCCCATCTTCATCTGCGCCTAGCTGGTTGATTTACACGCAGCCAGAAGGATTTGTCTCCAACCATGGTGCAGAAATAGAACTGGGAACACTCATTCTACAATCGTCTGTTTCCCTCTGGTTGTTTTAGATCAAAGTACTACAGAAATGGTGGACCTCAATCAGTGCCGCAAATGATAAAGTCAATCTTAATGGATGATAACAAGACATATTGTAATGCGTGATGCTATGTTTGCAACCAAGCAGTATTTATACTAAAGGAATTGAGAGAAGCAAAGATGGGAAATAAAAAAGAAGGACAAAAGTCTCAGTCTTAAAAAAAATTGAGGGCAGAATAAAGTCTGCTTTATCTTGCAAATATTTGTAAATATATATTTTTCGTCCACAACACCCGGATCTACCCTGTCTATTAGGTCACATCCGGTTTGTGAATAAATCATTTCGGCTACTAAACACATTTTCTCTACTGAAAATAAGGACCTCTGACTTTTCTTCCATCTCCACTAACTCATTGCAAGAGCTCAGACTGGGAAAGCGACATCAGACTGCTCAGTGCAAGTACTAATGTGAGGATTAAGCAGAGATTAACAAACTCTGCTTAATTCCATTAAGAGCAGCTATTCCACGTGAACGCCTATGCTCGGCCAGTGAAGAGATTTCAACAGCCAGCACATGTAATAAAACATAACAAAAATGTTTGAAATAAAAACTTGTCAATAGAGTAGCTTTTTATTCATTGCTTTTTTGTGCAAAAAAGGTTACAGTGCAGAGTTTATCAGAGTCTAATCCATAATGGAGTTATCACAGTTATGACAAAAAATGTTTCACATTGACAGAAGAATACAGTATTTTACGACGTTCAGTATCAGCACCCCCCTCTTCAGTTTTTCTGATGGTTCGGTCCGGTGCAATCAGCAGTGAAGGGAATGCTGGGAAAAGTGGAGGATTGGTTAAAGTGAAGCTGCGATTTAAATAAATAAAAAAAGATGGGAAATGTTATGAATATAAATATGTGATTGTAATTCAATACAATTTAATCTCACAGGTATATTCACCCTTCAAAAGACAATCTTTTAGATGGAATAAAAAAGCATTATTTCACATTAGCTAGCCAGTAATATTGTAATTGGAGCAGCTTACTTATTATTTTCAAGTATCCATTTGCCGTTTAAATGTCCTATCTTTACAGTTTCAATACTTTTTTCCTAATCATAATAATTTACCTTTTTCATTTGAGTCTAAATTCTGGTAAAATGATCATATACTGTAACTCCTAATAAACTCACTTAGTGCATTCTTGCTCATTGAATTAGTAGAGTGATGTGTTCATGTTGTGTGATTATACATGATAGAAAAATCAGAAATGATAGTTTGTAGTCAATTGTGTGAACTTACCTTTGATGAAGATGTACTTCCTTACGTATCATGATCCCTCAGACAGGGTTTTTAAACAGGACTGGAAGGCGTCCATCAGATCTTTGCAGGCGTCCTCTCCCTTCTCTCTGACACTGAAACACAAAACTGGGTTTACAAAACACTTAACACTCCCGGCACATGTACATAGTTTATCTTCTCTGACACAATAACATGTTTCAGTTTAAAATTGTGCAAATGACGTAATGTAAATGTTGAGAAAAACAGTAAACACATTAAAAGTCACCTAAAACTCAGTGGAGGAACGTAAATAATACTGCTAAATGTATTCAACGATGTGCATGAAAGGGATTATTACAGTATAGCCGGATAATAAAGTACTCTACTCCTCTGCATTTACTAAAGTACAACACAAAAATTGCAGCAGCAGCTACACTAGCACTAATGACAGCTGCACCTGCACACACACAAAGTGTTTTCATGTAACACGAACCAACAGACTGGTATGTGCCGATGCTCTGCAATAGGTCATACATGTGTAAACCTATTTTAAACCTCAGATCTATTTTTGCTTCTTAAGACATTTGCATTACTGTAAGGGCCCTCCATAAATGTTGAGTATTCTACATGAACTCTAGTTAGACTTAAGGATTACAGCACTCTTACAAATTGAGCCCAGATGAGAAGTGAATATGAAAACATTGGATGCCCCGCATAGAAGTCAATCAGTGTTAACTGAGGATGGCCATGTGGATGTAATTGAAGTGACAAGTATTTAGTTGGAACCCAAACACAGTTCATTCATTTCCCCTCAGGGCACACAGTTATACAAAGACCCTCTCTATTGGCAATTACAGACACCAAAGACTGTCACGCTGGCTGATGAAATAGTAATGTATGTTTGTACAAAATGAAATACATTGTTAGTATCTATAATTGTACCTTAATTACAGTCAGTACTCACCATTTGTCAAAGTCCTGTTTGATGACCTGGCATGATGCTGGAACTGCTTCATTGGAGTCTGGCATTTTGACAGGGAAGATCTGGAGTTTGTGGCTTTACCACAAGAGCTGCATTCATGTATGGTTACAGATTGGTTACAGCGATGAAGGGAGGGAGAGAGAGAGAGAGAGAGAGAGAGAGAGAGAGAGAGAGAGAGAGAGGGAGGGAAGAGGTATGACAGCAACTATTTGTAATAAACTCAGAAGAAATTAATCATCTGCAAGAGACTGCTCAATTTGATTTGAAATACTTGTTTCTCTAGTCTTGCTTTTTATTTTACTTTTTGCAAAATGTTTGGGAAAGTTGAGTTTCTTTGCTCCTTTCCCTTTGTTTACATGTATCTTCTATCCATTATGTACATTAACCTACAAAATGTAGGTAATCTCAAATGCTTTCATGTCCAACCTTTGTTTGACAGCCTTTCTAATGAATATGCAGATAGCTGACCTTTTGAGTCAAGCATTGTGCATTACAAAGACCTCATAATGCATCTAAAATACTCACCACAGGGGAAGGTCTTCTCCTGAAAGGAGATGGGGAAGCCTGTTTCTGTTATACACTGCTTTGTTAGCTTAAGAGGTAAAGAGTTGTAGCAAATATTACAAAACATAGATTGTTTGTCCCCCACGTTTTCTTAAATGACAAGGTATTGCAAAAGGTAAAATGCCTAAAATGTTGTGGTCACTTAATATTTACAGTATTTTAGTTCAAGGATTTCACTTCACCACTAGAGGGCAACAAACTCTCATACACATTACATTTCTGGACAAATGGCCTCCAGAGATGTGCATCAGTGCTACCAACAAAAGAGATACGTTTTACATTTAGCATTATTTACTAGTTTAGATGTTCATTCACGTATTGAAATCATTTTCTTACAGTATCTTGGTGTTTTTATGCAATTCAATATGGTGAAATGTTAATATGATGGTAAAGCCACTGACAGTGCATCAGAAAACCCTGATCAAAAAATGAAATATGAGAAAAGCATCACTGTCATGCTGCCAGTGATTCCTTCTCTTTTATCATGAACATAAAATCCAGTGTGCCATCTGCTGGTGTTCAAATCAAGTGCACATGAGCTCAGGCAGACTGGTACTCCAAATAATAAAATTAGCAAGAAACACCCTAAATCAGGTCTTGGCAATTTAAGGAATGTTGGCAATTGTAAGGAAAATCCCCAGTATTTGCATTCCACTGATTACATGAAACTGCAGCCTACTTAAGCATCGGACTTGAGGCAGGAAATGCTTCTGTCTCTCAAAACAGGCTCCACATTTCGGATGTAAATTTGAAAAGCGGTTGCTGAAGGCCCATATAAATCTGGTTATCACTGGAAATACTTTTGCACTCGAACGCGTCTCAGCCAATCGCAGCGATCAAGACAGACAGCTGACTATTTTTGTTCGTGTAAAATGCAGTCTAAATTAATATTTGGCCTCTTAATAAGATGAAAATCTGGAATAGCATGCAGGGCTGCTTGGCAGAGTGAATGGAGGTCACCGCAGACATTGAGTGAGTCTCAGCGGTGAGACACAGAGGGGGAGAGGGAGGACGGACAGCGGCCAGCCGCCTTCAAAAATGGCGTCTCCGGAGGAAAATGAGTAAAAAATATTAAAACGCGGCCTGTTTTCTTTATACTTCCTCGTTCGGTATTGGTGTTTTTTCGCACTTTGTTTTTATTTTACCCCGTGTTTGCAAACTCGTCGTCGCTTTTACTTGAATTGGGTAAAGAAAGCAGAAATCAGGGGAGCGAGTATTTGGGGAAATAAAGGCAGCCCTGTTTTATTTTTGATGCGTCGTTAGTGACAGCTAGCATCTGCTGCTAACCCACAGCTCTGCTCCGGAGGGGGGTGGGAACGATTTGCATTCAAAGGAGAAAAGAAAAAGGATTTTGCAATTGTGGGGATTTCTTTTTGCTCGTCGGTGGGGAGTGATTGCTACCAACGTGGCCCCGTCGATTGCAATCCTTTTTTCTTCTGGTGCTAGCATCGTAGCAAGGACTAGCCTAAAGAAAGGGGAGGAGAGACGGTGAAAAGGACGCATTCAAATCAAATGTTTATCAGCGATTCATCCACCACCGGCCAAATCCGCGGCATCTCCATCATGACCATGACTGAATTTGGACTAAATCTGCATTCGTGGAAATGATAAATGTGAAAGGCGACAGAAAAGGAGAAAGACTGGCTTTTTTTGGAGGTGGTTGGATTATAACCCCGTAGACCCCCCTCTTTTTTCATCCAGCTTTCTCCTCCTCCCCTCCATTTCTCTTTCAATATGCTGTTTTCCACTCCTGAGGACTTGCTTATGAAACCGGGGAAAATAGCCTGAAACCGACAACGGGAAAGACTGGATTTTTTTCCGTAATCTGCGGTGCGACGTTCTCGTCGCTTTCGTCCTCATCGCACTCATTGTACAGCTCATAAATGGATAGAAATTACCCGGGAACAGGGTTTGGTGATTTGGGCGCAGGAGCAGGATGGAGTTACGAGAGATCGGCAAAAGCAAGGTATGCATTTGATTCAGACAATGTGCATGCATCACTGGTACTTTGCAAGGCACGGTGTGGCCCATGTAAACAAATTGTCGCCATTGGGTCCGTAAATAGTAGCATGCCGTGCCATTATGTGCAGTGCATTGTCATCCAAACAGATGCATAGTAATAATATTATAAACAGGAATATAGTAGTGTGCGTGTCGTGGGGGTGGGCGGGGTGGAGAAAGGAAAAGGTTGGGGATATGAATTGAAAATGATTGACAGACATGGGTTTTAGGTGGACCTGGCGGGGTGGAGGTGGGGGTATGTCTGTCTGGAGCATCCATAGGAATTATTGTTCCCTGTGTGCAGGCCTGGACCCTGATAGATAAATGCATTGGATTCAAAGCAACTGCGAAGAGTGCAGACGCAGCAAAGCCCCTGACGGACATCAACAATCGGAACAGATGCATAATACCTGGGGAGATGCATTAAACAAAAACAATTGTTCTGTGTGACGTTGTGAAGAAAAATAATAAAACGTCTTAAATTAGAGGTGGTGACTTTCTTATAATAAAATTGAGATTTCTGATGCATTTTACCCAAGCGTAATCTAGATTATCAGTGATGGATTATTTAATTTCCTGATTAAAAATGGTGGACTATTCAAAAGTACCAAAACATTCAATTTGCTCTTTTGCAAAAACAAAATAAAATGCGACGGTGAATTTTTAAGATGATGAAAATTGCCTGTGCTGTGCAAGATAGCTATGTCTTTTAGCTTCGCGTTAGCCTGCAAGCTAGCGCTATGTTGCATGGAAGTCAGTTGAGGCCTGTGCTCGCAAGCATCATTATGCTTAGTTAGCTGCACATATTTGAGATATTTTGACTCAAACCTGTCTGATTTATCACAGTAAAAAGCCACCATGCCCCTATTAGAAGTGTTCTTTTGATAAACAAACCTTGATAGTGGCTGGTGCTTGCATGCAGTTTAGCATGTATTTGCGTCGACTTGCAGCATCCAGCTGTTAGCTACATCGACATAATCGATGGTTGCAGACAAATTAATGATAGGTCTACGGTTTATATTGAGAAAACTACATGTTTTACTTGACCTCAACCTTCATATTCGTTACACATGGTCTATTTACACGTAAAAGACTTGACTGGCCTTGCAGTTTGGGCCTAGTCTCTGCATTTGTACTGTTCATTGGTGCTAGGCGGTGCTAGCAGTAGCACAATGTTAGCATGTTATCTGGCCAGCCAGGCAGCCACGCATTTCAGCTTTCTTTTCTAAAGCAAAGTTTTGCAACTGGCTAATTTTCAGTGTTGAATAAGAATGTTATATAGTCTCTACATTAATACATTACTTAATGGTTGAGTCTTGTGTGTCCATTATAATAATTGCTAATTAACTACCCTATTATTTTTGCATGACATTTACATTGCATTGACAGATTTGTATCAACTGCAATTCACTTTAGTATAATTCCCAAGTTTTGTAAATCTGTTTACACTTTTTTGGGGGGAAAGGTCCTGAACCAATGTTCTAACCAATTCATCTATTAGACTAATATATAAATTACTTATCAGCAATTTTGTTTTTAAAATTTGAGAAACTATGGAGAACCCACACATGGAGACCAAACAAATAAACAGCATGGAGTTGACATACCTGGAGGTGTGGATTTTTAATTAGGGAACAATTAACTTGCCCTTCAGATTATGTTGACATTTTCTTTTCTCAAGGGTCACATTTAGGGAACAGATTAAGTTTATGTAAATGTGATCTGATATTAATAACACTTAATAATTTCCCTTTCTCCATAGTCTTGTGTATGGGAGCTCCAGATCATCCCACCCTGAGGCTGAGCTCCTTCACCGACAAGCCTACGCCACCCCACACCCTCTGCAGGGCTATGCCACCAATCACCACCCAGGGAGCACCGGCCAAGGCGGAGCTTGGGGAGCAGCTGGACGGAGTTTGGGTGAGATAAATGTCATACCTTCCATGTCACCACCATAAGGGGCCCCAGCAATGAATTATTATGTCTCTCTCCACAGGCACTGTTAGATTGTCATTGAAAAATGTGCACATTATGGCTCAATTGAGTTGAAGCCCTAGATGTTAAAGCATTTCGTCACACAGCATTCATTCTCATACACAATATAATAATGGTTTTATAGAAATTGAGGTTTATGTGCTTATAATTAAACTTAGAACAACTTACGTTGTTTTGACTCATTTACATTTGTTGTAACTGCAGGCTCGAGAAATAAACCTTTTTAGATTTTGTGATTATGTATCATGATTTAATCTACATCTCTGCATTAGCTGTTCATTTTTGCATTCTTTATTAATTAATCAATCTTGGTTCTGTGTTTCCTTCCCAAAGGTCTGTCAGGGCTCTTCGACACTGGCCTGCACCATGCCAGCCCCTCTGCCCCCGATGCCTCCGTCATGAATCTGATCTCAGCCCTGGAGTCTCGGGGTCCCCAGCCTCCGCCCTCCGCCTCCTCCCTTCTTTCGCAGTTCCGCACGCCATCCTGGCAGACAGGTAGGGCTTTGTTAGACCGTCCCTCATGTGTTGACATTCAAACAGGCCCAAAATGACATTTAAAGAACCTCCCATGTTAAACTACTTAATTATTCTGACAAGGCTGTTTGGGAATTTTCCTTCTCCTATCACTCTAGATTACTTTAAAAATACAATTTATTGCTTCCATTATTTCATAATTTTAAATGACAGGTTGATGGAGACTAAAGAATGTTTCAATATCATTTCTTTCTCTTTTTTTTTTTTACAGCAATGCACACACCTGCCCCTCCTGAACTCTTCATCTCTGGAGCGCTTCCTGGCTCTGGCTCCTTCCCCTCGGCCTCAGCTCTCTCAGCCTATCAGCATCCAGCATCCTTCTCCAGTCGCCCCTTCCCTACAGGCTCCCTTTCCCTCCAGGACACGCCCACATTTAGTCCCACATCCAATGGCCTGCTCTCCCCACACGACCCCTTACTACACATCAAGGCCCCTTCCCAGTCCAGCCTGGGGTTTGATAGACTCCTGACATCGCAGGGCGCCGCAGCAGCTGCCTATCGGGGCAGCCAGGATCCCACGAGTGTCACATCAGCCCAGGCGTCCTCTGCCAGGCACCTGCAGTCACACCAGTTCAACCTGCTGTCATCACAGCTCCAGGACCAATCGTCCCAGCTGTACAATGCATCAGTGTTTTCCTCAGCGCAGCCTCAGTCCAATTCGGCTCAGGAACGGGCTGTTCCCCGACAGGACAGCGTTATCAAGCACTACCAGCGGCCAACGCCGGCTCAGTCCCAGCTCTCATCCTCTGCGGCCCACTCCCTTCAGCACTACCTCAGCTGTGGAGGCGCCGGGTACCAGCAGATTGCCCCCCACCACAGGCACGCTGGCCTTTCCTGCAGCCCATTGGGTGACCAGAGCCCCTCATCTGACCACAAGCCCCCCCCTCGCACTGATCAGTATCGGCCAATCATCCAGCCGCCCTATTCTTCATCCTCCCCCTCTTCGTCTTCTTCCTCCGCTGGGAAAGGTACCAAAAGCAGCTCCAGCAGCGGTTATTCTTCTGCCAGTTCAGCATCCTCCTCTAGGACTCCCCACACACCCCCCTCTGCTTCCTCTACATCCTCTTCCTCCTCCTCTTCTTCTGCCACCTCTGGGGCTCATCCTTCCAATTCCATCCCTGCATCCAGCTCCAGCGCAGCCCCTTCCAGGCAGCAGCCCCCACCTCAGCCCGCTCCTCCTCCCCCAGCCCCGCAGCAGCCCCCTTCCACATCTTCGTCAGCCCCCCAGTCTCTCCCCAAATCCTGCCTCTCAGGCTACGGTTCGCCCGTGCCTCCAGTGAAGACTCCCACCTCTTCTCTTACTGGTCAGACCCCACCCCAACAACAGACACAGTCATATTCTCCTAATCAGCCCCCTCCTTCTCACCTGGCTCAGTCTTACGGAGGCTTCAGTTCACCACAAGCCCAAGACCTGAGCTCTGGTACGGGCGGAAAAGGCTATGGGAGTCTTGGAGGGCGAAGCCAGTCTTACCCCACTGATATATATGGAACTGACTCCGCTTATGGATCTCTTCCATCCTCTCTGGGCGGAGCTGGGAGCCCATCACTAGGCTACGGAGCCCCAGGTCACTCCCCTGCCCTTTTAAGGTCAAGCGGTTCATCAGGCAGCGGAGCATCTGCAGGAGGAGGCAGCAGTGGCACAGGAGGTGGGAACTCTGGCTCGGGAGGAGGAGCGGGAAATAGTATGAGCAATGAGAGAGGTGGAGGTGGCAGTGTTGGAGGGTCTTATCACCTTCCAGACTCAAGCCCCTCCCCATCAGGCAACTCAGGCATCGTCCGTCCAGGGTTGCACTCCCCAGTGCCCACCTGTCCCACACAATCTCCGGGAGGCGCAGGCTCTAATAAATACATCTCCTCAGTTCTCTCCCCCACCTTCCTCGCCTCCCCGCAGGGTTACCCCGACACCAGAGGCCCCAGCTCCCAACCTCAGTCCTACCATTCCACCTCTTCCAAAACAAAGGCAGACACCTCCATGCTTGGAGTGGGCTCTCAGAGATCCCAAGAGGAAGTGGACGACGACGACGAGTTCTTGATCCAGCACCTGCTGCAGGCGCAGGCAAGTCCCGCTCCCCAGGGTGGGCATCACCATCCTCAACAACAACCCCAACAGACGTCCCAACAAACGCAGTCCCAGCCCCAGTCAGGGCCCTCGGACACTGATTCAGGCAAAGGGCTGGCCTACGACATGGGTAAGAGCTCTGAGGAGAGGTACCACCCCCAGAGTGTCATCCGTACCCACAGTGCCACATCTGCTGGTAATGCAGGGTCTGCAGGGTCCATCTCAGGGCTGGAGAGCCAGCTGGAAATGTCACTAAAGAAACAACAACAAGAACAACAACAGCAACAACACCAACAACAACACCACCATCACCAACAGCAGCAGCAGAGAAACGAAAGGTCTGTTGGAAGCAGCAGAAACAGTGGAGGGAGGGGCAGCGCTGAACAAGTGCACTCCCATCTCCATCACCATGACAACCTAGGCTCGGTAGTCCACTACGGGCGAGGAGATCCATACAGCCAACACCCCCTTGCACCCCAACTCTCCTCACATAGTCAGCTCGTTTCCTCGCACTCGCAGATCCCGTCCCACTCCCAGATGGAGCTCCAGAAGAAGCCGCAGGAGCGCGCTGAGATTCCTTATCCGCGGAAAACGCCGGAAATCCAGCAACAGCATTCCCAAGCTGCCGCCTCCCTCATGGACTCTCCCACCGACCCATCCCGTCAGCCGCCCCACCTGCTCCAGTCGGTGCTGTCCCACACCACCCGCAACAAACTGGAGCCTCATCAGCAGCAGCACCACAAGATGGATTCTCACCAACAACACCAACAGCAGCACCACAAGATGGACTCGCATCGGCAACACCAACAGCACCACAAAATGGACTCTCATTCCCAACAGCAGCAGCACTCCATCAGCCAACAGCAGGCTGTGATGGAAGGTGGCGGCGGGACGCTCGGCTCGAGTAAACACCAGGCTCAGTCTCAGTCCACCCAGCTCCAGCTCCAGCTCCAGTCACAGGCCATGGAGGTGGCGGCGGCTCACTACAACCACGGGCCCCCGACACATCAGCACGATCCGAGCCAGGTCAAACAGAGCTCGGTGGTGTCTTCCTTGGACATGCTGGAGCGTTCTCTTTCTCAGACCTCAAGCACGGACGTAGCCGTTGCAGAAGACAGACGCGGCGGGGGAAGGAGCGGAGGGAGCAGCGATCGCCACAGACAGCAGCAGGAGCAGAGGCAGCACCCGTCCCACCATCTCTCGCAGCAACACTCAGCCTCCGAGCTCCACTCCTTCCTCTCCGAGCCAGACATGGGCTTATCCACCCCGCCTCACATGCACCACCTCTCACAGCACCACGCGCAGCAGCAACAGCAGCACCCCGGCTCCCAACACCAACAAACCCACTCCCACCACCCTCACTCTCAACACCATATACCCTCACAGTCAGCCTCAGGCCACTCCCAGTCTCAGTCTGACCCCCAGCAGCCCCTCTCTTCCCAGCTCACCCCCCAGCAGAGCCAGCTGGACCAGCAGCGCTCCGAGCAGCACCAGTTTGACAACGTCAGCCCAGTGGAGAAGGCAGACCAGAATCAGCAGAGTAACCGCTTCGTCCCCCTCACTTCCATCTGCTTCCCGGACTCTCTCCTTCAGGATGAGGACCGCTCCTTTTTCCCGGGAATGGAAGACATGTTCTGTGCAGAAGACTACAAGTCGAGCTGTGCCGGAGGTGCTGGGCCGGGACAGGAGGAGATGAACGACAGCCACACCGGGCAAGAGGGAATGGATTCAATGAAAGGTGGACAAGGCGGAGGTGGAGCAGGTGGAAGTGGAGGAGGTAGCTACGATATGATGGGTCACCATGGTGGAGATCAGGGTTACGAACCCTACTGTCACGGCCTGGAAGAGCCCAGCAACAACACCATGACTCTGGATCTGGACTCCCTTAAAACCCACGAGCTCCCTTCCACTGTGAACACGGAACAGCTGGGGTTGATACAGTCCCAGGGCCCAGCTATGGGTATGGGCTCCAACCCGGCTGGTCCCAACAACCCTGGAGCTAAAATGTCCTCTGGGCCCGGAGGACCCAGCCAAGGCACTGGTTCCGGAGGCCTCCAATCTCCTATTTTCTGCTCCTCTCGTCCCAAGAAGCTCCTCAAGTCGAGCTCCTTCCATCTGTTAAAGGAGCGGCGGGACCCCAACACACTGCCTAAGAAAAGTTACGCTCAAGAATACGAGTTTGAAGACGATGAGGATAAAGCCGACCAGCCGGCTGACATCCGGTTGAACAGCCGGAGGCTCCCGGATCTGCTGCCAGACTTGGTGTCGAGCTGCAGAAAGGGAGGAGGGGGAGGCTCTCTCAGCCCTTTGATGGGTGACATCGACTTCTACCACGCCTCTGGATACTCCTCGATGGGGTCACACTCTCTTATGCCTCAGGAAGGACCCAAGAAGAGGGGCCGAAAGCCTACTAGACCCAAGAGAGATGGACCACCGAGACCAAGAGGCAGGCCACGCATCCGCCCGATGCCCGAGCCTTACACTCCACGGGGGATGATGGGAGAAATGGCTCCGACAACTCCAGGAGCGGGATTCACTGTAGAGGGCCGAGGTAGGGGTAGAGGCCGCGGAAGCCGAGGTAGGGGACAGAGGAGGGAGGATATGTACATGGAAATGAGCGGGAAGGAGCAGGATCAGATGCAACAACAACAACTCCAGCCGCAGCAGCTCCAGCAGCAGATGCACGAGCCCATTCCTCCTCTGAAGGTCAGTGGCATTCAGGATAAAAAAGGCTTAGAAATATTGAAAGAAATCGTTTTTCCAGCACAGGTGTTTTTCTAATACATTTCAAAACGTTAAGTATTTTAACTATATACAGTGCCTTGGGTTAATCTTTGAAAATAAACAATGTCCTTTCCTTATATTACATAGGATCTGATTTGGGGGGGGGAAGGCTAAACCCATAATATTTTTTTAATTGCAGTAAAAAACATCATCATGGCTTTAATTTTTTTAATTGCAGTATGTATTTTTGCACCTTCAGGCAAATTTACTTTAAATTAGTGTTTCATTATTCCTAAGCCTGACAAGTTTTCTTAACTGCCTCATTGTTTGGTCTATAAAATATGATGAAAAATGTTTGTTCAGGTTTCTCAGGGGATTTCTATTAAGTGCTTTGTTATGGTTATTAGAAAACCCAAATATATTTAATATATAATATTGCAGGATATGTCATCTGAGTGAATTAAAATAACTTCATTTGTATATCTATTTTCGATTATATTAATTGGTTACAACAAATAAAACATTTATTTTATGTCGCTTAACTAATTGATCTGTTGATGAATCTTTGCAGCCATACTTTAATTCTTACCCGTTTCCTTTTTGTCTTGTTTCAGATCAAGTTACCCATTGGTACCCTGTCCTCCTCCGATGCCTTGCTGAGGACGGACTCTCTGTCCGGCACGGACCCCGCTCTGTCGGACGGCTCGGTGGGCTCCGCTCCCTCTCTGGGTTTGAGTCCTGGACCCCCCTGCAGCACGGAAAGCAACAGAAGTCATGACAAGAACAAGCAGAAAAGCCAGATGATGAGTGAAGGAGTGGACGATGAGGGACTGGAGGAAAGGGTAAGAGCTACATGATTGTGGTTGTAAGAGCAAAACATTGAAATAGTTCAATTTAAACAGTGATTTTTGACTTTAGTGTTAACAAGTGTCTGTTTTTTGTTTTGCTTACAGGGTGATGAGAAGGACTCTGATTCCAAGGCCGGCTTTGTCGCTTCATTCTTGGACTTCCTCAAGACGGGGAAGAGACCTCCAGGCTTGGACATCTCCCCAGGAATGGAGCATGACAACGGAGAAACGTCCCCCTTTAAATCGGGAGGTCTGCGCCAGTTGTCTCCTGGACCTCCTCCGCCGCCGCTGCCTCCCTTTGGGGACAGTGAAGGGAACGGGGGCCTGACTCTGGGCAACTGCCACAGCCCCAAGCGCTTAGAGGACGAGCTGAAGAGGAACCTGGAGACGCTGCCGTCCTTCTCCTCCGACGAAGAGGACTCCGTGGGGAAGAACCAGGACCTCCAGAAGAGCATCTCCTCGGCCATCTCCGCTCTGTACGACACCCCTCAACTGACCTCCAACATGCAGAGCCCTCTCCCTCCGTCCCCTCCCCAGCCTCAGTCCCAGGCCACCCCGTCCCCGCTCACTCCCTCGCTGCAGCCCCCCACGCTCAGCCCTCAGCCCGCCATGCACACCCCCCACGACCTGCCCCGGTCCAACGAGCCTGACGTCCTCCAGCTAGAAGACGACAGAGATATGGATGAGAACAAAGAGGAGGGAGAGCAGAGGAGCGCGGGAGGAGATGAAGAGAGGGACATGACGGAGGAGAGAGAGCCACAGCTGGAGACCCTGGGAGCCCCGAGTCTAGATGGTAAGTTAGGAGTTTTTGATTTCCTGTCATTTTAAATCTTCGTGCTGATTTCTGTACAGCTCAGCTTAAGATGTTACTAAATGCCCCTTTAGGCTGAGCTGCATGTGTTTCCAATCAAATGTCCGTTTATGGGAGAATGAATTCTTGTGGCTGTTTTTGATCGATGTGTAAAATTGATCTTTCCCTTCTTTGCTTCCAGCGCTGCTCCCCGAGCTTCCTTCAGAGCCAGAATCTCCTGAAGCTCCCTCCATCCCTCCTTCTCCCGCCTCCTCATGTTCTCCCTCTCACTCCCCCTTACCCCCCCTCTCACTCCCCTCACCCATGCCCCAAGCTGAGGAGGAACAACAGGAGAACTCCCAGCCTCTGAGCCCTGTTGCTCCCACTTCCCCATCACCTCCCCCACAAGCTACCCTCTCTCAGCCTGCCGCTTCTCCCCCTCCCCCTCCTTCACTTCCTTCTCATCCCGCTTCCCCTCCTCCCCCTTCTTCAGTCCAGAAGGAGTCTCCCATGCCGTCTCCAGAATCCCCCGCCTCTCCCGAAGAGGCCCCGGCTCCTAAAATCACCTCCCTGCACCTCGCGCAGAAGCAGGAAGATGCAGCCATCGCCGGAGAGAGTGAGGAAGACGAGACTGAGAGTGGAGGGGAGGGCATCTTCAGAGAGAGGGACGAGTTTGTGGTGCGGGTGGAGGACATTCAAACTCTCAAGGTATTTGGGTGTAAATGTTTGTTCCGTTTTTGACAGTTAAGGAATCATGAAGTACTTTTTTTTTTCTTTTTTTTTACACAAATAGAGAAAGTTGTTGAAACCATTATTTGAATGAATTCAAAAATAATAACACTGACGCAAAAGGCTAAAAATAGTTTCATCTAAGACGTTTTATACTTACTTGTGTGTCTTGTGTTTGTCCACAGCTGGCCCTGCAAATGGGCCGTGAGCCCCCACCCATCTGGAGGGTGCAGAAAGCCCTGCTGCAGAAGTTCAGCCCGGAGATCAAAGATGGACAGAGACAGTTCTGCGCCACGAGCAACGTGAGAAATCTTGTAGTATACGCTGTCATGTATTTACATTGATACATTCTTAATTCACAAGTTGATCTTAACACTCTGTTTCTGGCATAGTATCTTGGCTACTTCGGAGATGCTAAGAGGCGGTACCAGCGAATCTATGTCAAGTTCCTGGAGAATGTGAACAAGAAGGACTATGTGCGAGTCTGCTCTCGGAGACCTTGGCGCAGAGCCACCCCGGCTCCCAGGTACCCAAATAAAAACATCAACTCCCCCTCACTGCTCCGAGCTCCCGTTCCCGGCAGCGTTTAGCATCGCCTTAGCAACAAGTAAAGCTTTCCGTCTTTCAGGAAACCCTTAAATCGCAGAAAGTCGAGGTAGAGCAGCCGTCAGAGAGAAAGAGAGAATACGTTTTCTACATAGAACAAGATCCAGTTTCACCAAAATCAACTTGGTTCAATAAAGCACTTCCTGCTCATCAAAGATGCCTCGCACATGAACAGGTGTTTGGGCCCAGGGTGCCAACCATTCTGATATACGATCATCTTTTTTTTCTCAAGTAAAAACATTTTGGTATTAAGACTTGCTCGACGAAGTTGAGATTAAATCACTCTGCCTAGATCAAAGAAAAAGACAGGAGGGGCTTCCAGCTGACATTTGTGAGAATTTGGCTGAATTGAAAAATGTTCCGTCTATACCTTCTATTGATCTTTATTGGTTTCCAGCTCTAAATCCATTTTTTCTCGTGTCACAGACGCCCGCCCCTCCCCAGAATGGCGTCCCCTCCTACTGCCACCCAGGCGCCGCCCAAAGTGGAGAAAGAGGAGAGGGTGACTCCGCCGGTGCAGCGCGAACAGAGGGAGAAAACCCGGACCACGGCGGCAAAAGAGCTACGGGAGAAAAAGGAGGCTCCGGCTGCTGTGCCCAAAGCCAAGGAGAAAGAGAGGGAGCCCGAGAAGGAGAGGGAGAAGAGAGTCCAGCCGCAGCAGGACAAAGTGGAGAAACGTGCAGTGGCAGAACGAGGAAGAGCGAAGGAGGAGAAGAAGGTGGTGGAGAGGAAAGAGAAAGAAAAGGCTGAGCGACCTCCCAAGGCCAAGCCGACTAAAGTGAAGGCGGAGCCACCGCCCAAGAAGAGGAAGAAGTGGCTGAAGGAAATACCTTCATCATCGGACTCGGACTCATCGGAGGAGGCGGCCAGCGAGAATGAAAGTGAGTGCCGTGACGTCTTTTTAAAAAAAATCATTTTTCATGCCGCAGTATGAGCTTTGGTTTTAACTCTGGCCTCCTCCTCCTCCCAGTGCCAGTGAAAGGCGGAGTGAACAACCGGGCCATGAGGGAGATGTTCAGGAGCTACGTGGAGATGCTGGTCAGCACGGCGCTGGACCCCGACATGATCCAAGCCCTGGAGGACACTGACGGTGAGAAGCGCCTCCTCAGCATGTTTACAATTAAAGCCTCCTTTAAAAAATGGACTGACATGCAGGAGACGGAAATAGAGGAAGAAGCCTCTTGTGTTACTAGGGCTGCAATAATTGGAAAAAAAATAACTAATTGCGATCATTATGATTAATATTGCAATTTGATTCACAATATCAGAAGGAATGATCATTTGTGAAAAGTTATTCACAAACAATATGTTAAAAATGATGTTATTTTAAAAAGATCTGCATCAAATGTTTTTCAGTCGGTCAGATGCTGTTTGCCGGCTGGGACTTCTCTGCAGCACCAAAGTACTGGATTCAGAAAGATATTTTCATATGTTTTGCATTAACCAAATATTGTTTCCTACCGCGATTTGGTTATTGCACCAGTCCTTATTGCAATTTTCTTATTTTAGATGTAATTGTGCTTCCTTATTTCTTATCTAACTACGCATGCTAGTCTGGGAGTATGTTTCCTACAGATTAGATGTCCACATTGAGACCTTTTGAGGATATTTTTCTCAAAATGCCTTTCAAGTATCTGTGTGTAGTTTGGGCAGGTTGAATAACCACCACTGATGAGCAGCAGCTGCCAGGTGTCCGATCAAGCCATCCAGCTGGACAAACTGGAGAGATGTCCCAAACTCTGCAGCAAATTGACAGGACTCTTTTTGGAAGTCTTAATGAACAAGGTGGTTGAAGGGAATGCTGCCAGAAAGAGCTGCTTTGAATCTGCCCTTGGTCTTTAAAGTGATTGGCAGCGCCTTGAATGTTGACTAATGACGCTTCCTTCTCCTTGATTGGCCCCCAGATGAGCTGTACCTCCCGCCGATGAGGAAGATCGACAGCATCATCAGCGAACAGAAGAGGCGGTTGTTGAGGAGAGTCAGCATGAGCTCTCAGCACCAGGTAATCTGTCCTGATGCACTCTGCTGTGACTCATACCTCGGATCGCAGTAACGAAACACGCAGTGGATGAACTGGTTTGTCAACAAAGAAAAAGTTGATTTCATGATAATCGGCTAATCAATTTGGTCGTTTATGATCATTTTAACAGATTGTCAGATATTTTTTCATTTAATATCTTATATTGACTTCAACTTGGGTTCTGAAATGTTAAAAACTAAATAATCATTGTTAAGATTCATTGGTAATCGAGTGGTGCAGGGATGACGTATTTCTGTAGGCCGACCCGGAAGTAAGCTGCGCAAGGCTTCCCTCGACAAAAAAGCTATTTGACTTCTCCAGAGGATTTTGGAATATTGTAAAAAATAAGATCTGTGGAAAACAAACCTGTTTGATAAATGCACGTTTTGTTCAGCCGGATAATCTCCACCCCTACACTACTTTTATCATTTTCAAATCATAAATCTATCTATTAAATTAATCATAAACACAATGTGGCACACTTTTGAAAGAATATGTAGTTGTACTTCTCCCTGTATAAAAACATCTCTGTCTCCCCTCACAGGAGTTCCTGCATGCGTACCCCCAAATCCTGGTTGACCCCCTGGACTCGGGGCTGGTGAGGGTGCGGCTCAGCGGGGATGCTTACAACCGCAAGACCCTCAACAGAGTCAAAAAGACCCTGCCTAAACCACAGGTAGGTGTGAGGATAGTTAGTGTTTGTGGGTCTTTTTAACAGATTGTTTTTCAAAGAATCTGATAAAGGGACGAACACTATTTGTCTCTGGTTTGGGTGACACTGAAACCAAAGCATCAATACAAATAAACGTATTACCGTAAAAAGCTCAGATTTATTATCTCTACGGACTCGGAGGCTAAACCGTACCCATTTCCTCTTAACACCTGCTGAGGGTTTCTAGACCGGCTCCACTTTCACTCGTTCTTACATGGAATTGAAAGAGTACTTTCCCCTGTGGCTTTTTACTTCTCTGCCTACGTAATGTTTTATAAGAGATCTTTATCTGATTCCATTTTGTTCTCTCTTTCTAGGACCTTAAACTGTCAGGGGAGACGCATCGTATCTACAGTCTCTTCCACTCCCTGCATCACTATAAATACCACACCTTCTTACAGTGCAAGAAAGAGGTAAGCAAGCAGCTTCCCCAGTGTTGGTGTTAGGCTTTGTTCAGACTGGGGTTTGATTGTATTTCCACCATCGTCCTACACTGACGTACGCAATTCCAACTGAATGATATTATCAGTAATATATAGAAAATGTTTATTTAGAGATGTTCCTGTAGGATTGTTATTTCCTAATGATGATGATGAATGAATTGCAAACAATTCTGCCGTCCCTTTTCCATGAATTTGATCCCACGTCTCCATTCTCCCAATTACTGCTCAACAAAACGGTGCTCCTTGCAACCTAAGGATAGTTAACGTCACGGGTCATTGAACTATTTGTATACACATATTAAAGATAAGAACATAATGTTAAAAGGAACACCATGCTTCGAACTTGTTGCACCAAGCATACATTTCAAAGTTGTGAATAGAGGAGTCGTTACTATAAAACAGGTTCCCTTTTAATGTTCAAAAAAGCTATTTTTTAAATATAGCATTCACACTCTGTTGTTTATTCAGATCACTTTAACTGTATTACTGGCAGAAAGCTTAACGGTTTGAATATTTTGAAGATTATATTCAAAATCTTGAATCCAAGTTCATTTCTAATTTCATTAATAAAATGCTACACAGAATAAATAATAACTTCAAAATGAACTTCCACTACTACGAAGAATATGATTATAATTGTGTATATAAGGCAATACAAATGTGATAACCGTATCATTTGTTTCTATTGGTAATCTCTCTATAATTTGTGTTTAGCCCTAGGGCTGCACCATATTGAAAAAAACTGACATTGCGATATTCTTTTCCCCTGCGATATATATTGCTTTTTTACTTATTTAACCGGATGAAGGATTTTAGTCACGGACGTCTGGATCTTAACTGGTTGACTCATCATACCTTAAGTCATGATGTAACATGTCATGATAATGCAGGTTGCTTACCCTCAAAGAAGGGGGTTCATCTGTGAATGAAGAAGAGTGGTGTCTAGAAGGGATCCAAGAGATTAAACGTATTACATTCAACTATAGGAAGCTTCATTATCCCATTAGGGAATTAACATACGTGACCAAATAGGTCATTTCACTTTTTATTCCACAATTAAAACCTTTTTTGTGCAAATAGCAGCAAAGTAGTGGACATCTTTTAAACAACATTATAAAAATAAAATTAAGAACAGCTCCTTTAAGCCGTCTTGAACCTTTCTCATATGGTGGAACACCGGCAAAGGCATCTGAAATAGTTGTTTGCTGTGCATGCACACTCAGAGCCTGCATGTCACTCCTCTCAAGTACCCCTGACATGAGAGAGCGCAAGTTTTCCTTTTGTAGCAAGCAGCAAAATAATTGTAACATGACGTGTTTGAGTTCATTTATCTACTTAATATCGAACGTCCTAAAAAAATAAAAAAAAGCGCATATAGCGGTTATCGCCATGACACGGTATATCGTTCAGCCCTAGCCCCGGTCATGTTAGCGGTTTATCAACATAGTTTTCTCATTTTGGAATCGAGCTGTTACTACAAACATGTACTAGTACATTCTCACCAAAAATAGACTGTATGAAAAGCGCAAATCTATTTAAACAAGTGTAAAATAAAGCATATACAAGCTGGCTCTGTTTATTCTGTGACGCTGGTCTGAGTCTTGGCGTCACCACTGACTGTGTCTCCCCCCCCCCTCACAGACCAACAGCATCGAGCAGGCGACGGAGGACCCCGGCCAGGAGGAGGTGGTGCAGCAGTGCATGGCCAACCAGAGCTGGCTGGACTCCCTCTTCAGCTCCTTCATCGAGCTGCTCACGCTCAGCACCAAAGCCTGAGTCCTCACAAAGAGAGAGACAGAATGGATTAAAAAAAAAAAACTAAATGAAGATACGAGAAGAGATGGATCCCACTGTACAGCCCCCCCTCCCTCTTCAAATCTCTAAGATGCGAGGATGAATTTTTAAGAACCCTCGACGGACACAATGGGTCTGTTCATGTGACCTCGGACACTGGCCTCTGTTCTTTTATCTTGTTGTTGATCACTGACTAAAGAGATGTCTTACTTGGTGAGAAGGCGGGACCCCGTCGGATTAAAGGTCACCGGCGGGGTCGAGAGGGAATTGCTTAAAAAAGGGAGCGCCGCGAAGAGGAGCAGAAACGCCAAGTCACCGGAGGAGCCACTGAGATGTTAACTTTGTGTCATGAAGACAATAGTTCAAAGAGAAACTATTACCACTTAGTTTTTACATAAATTATTTTTTTGAAGACTAACATCAGCTGTTGGCTTTTGAAGAGAGTGGAAGCGGGTGAGAAGGCTTTTTAAACTGCGTGCAGAGTTTGCCGGGAGCAGCGTGAACATGAGACTCGTCCGCGAATGGAAACATGAAATGTGTTAATAAACGCTCTCGCTCTCTCTCTCTCATCTACGTGAAGGGCGGCCCCAGTCAGCTGTGTGATAATATATAAACACATTTTTATTATTTATATGAGGAGGTTTTTAACTTAAACTCTCACAAGCGCTGGGTTGCTGCCCTAACATTTTAAAAACCTTTTTATTTTCCACAGAATCAGTATACAGTCAGTAACCCACATATCCGAGCCGTCTTCCCCTCTATACAAAAGAAACAGACGTCGAGACAGAAATATTGTATCAAATACAGTGGGTGTAAAATAATGAGGAAAAAAAAGTAAGAAAAAAAGATAACGGGGAAACTTTATTTGAAACTTAACATTGTTGTGCTTCAGTTCAATCATCATCAGTCATGCAGGTGCAAAGAAAAAGAAGTAAACTATCCATTTCCCATGTGGGAAGAAGGAGTATAAATAAGTAATATTTAAAGAGGAAATAGTCATTTCATTTTTATCATTTTGATGTTTGTGCATACTATGACTTATTTTGAAAACAATCTAATTTTCCATAAAAAAAGGAAAAAAAAGGCGTGTAAATATTGTACAGTTCTTGATGAAATTCTTTGTCCTTCTGTACATTAACTCTCCTGTATTTGAGAAACAAATAAAATCTGCAAAGAACAAACTGTTTCATTTCCCCACAGTGTGTGTGTTCCTTTACATCCATCTTTGTGAGGACATTTTGACTACCACGCTCTGTTTCTGAGGGTTACGTTTTTAACTATTGTTTCTTACATGAAAAGCTGTCTTTTCATCATCTGCTAATGGAGGAACGTTTTTTTCTTCACGTCAAAAAAGTCCTATTTGCATGATGACTATAGTTAATTATGCAATCTACACAGTGGGAACCTGATTCCCTTCAAATGGACTTCACAACCAAGCAGGACCAACTTCAGACTTGAAGATAAATACCAAATCTTATTTCATGTAAGATGTTTGAGCCTTTTAAATGCTGGTTCCATGAGAGCACTATTGCATTTTTATCATGGTTTTTTCACAGCCTGGGTCAATGATATAAAATCAACCACGTAGATTTTGCTGCATTATTTGATATTCAGCAAACCTGTAAATTACTATTGGCGCTATATGGCAAGCTAATCTGGTGGAAAATAGTACAACAATTACATCTCCCTACGTTTTTCTTTACATATTCACAGTTACTGATTTGGAAGAGCAAATGTGCTTTAAAAAAATCGAACCATTTAACATGTATTTAACTCATTTTAAGGGTGTAAGGGGCTAGGAAGTGCTTTATACCACAAATGGTCCTCACAAGTACGACAATATAAATGTGTGTGTGTGTTTATCCGGTTTGGTTTATCCCCACCTCGCGGGACCGCTGATATGAAACTCTCGCTGACGTCACATCTGGGAAACGAAACTGACGATTCGGAGTTTCCCGAGAACACCGATCAACCTCTTTAAAACAGAGAGAAAGCAGTCGCGATACTCTAGGAATGTATGGGCTGGGATTGATTGACTCGCCTTTAAGTCTTAGTTACAGACATTGTCTTGCATCATATTTCTGACCTTTGACGCAGATACAACTGCACTTGAACTCAACACCAGCTGAGGCCACTGCAGGTAGGAGCGGTTTTATTACTGCTGTCAGTGTCTAGTTATTATCTGTAGTGAACGAATGTGTTACTCAGTCATTCCGTCTTAAGCTGTTGTTTGTGTAGCTCTGCATTGTTACACACGGTCATTGAAATATTGTATAATACTACATACCTGTAGATATGTTTAGCCTTGTTAATTTTTACTCTAAACGAAGTCGAACCATTCCAAACATGAAATACATGTACACTAATATTATAGTATTATACTAGTAGGCTATGTGGCTATTCGTAAAGTATATATTTGTTCAGATATAGTTAGTTTCACTCTTCCTTCTTAAATATTTACTGTAATAAGTTAGTATTTTTGAGTATTTAAAAAAGAAATCTAGTTATTTATTTATTTTTACCCTATCAGAATATTTTTGGTATTGCGTGTTCACACAGCTGGCGTAATATTGGCCTGCTTCCTCTTTCTTGCAATACAGAAATTGCCAATTTAGGGAGAGTTTTCCAGCTGCACCATAGTCTTTGAGTGCATCACAATCTAATATTAAGGAAGTGGATAATCATATACTCTGTGATAATTACGTTTAATAAGTTATGATGATAAGTCAACAACACAAGGTACAATGGAAATAATACGTTTTCAAAAAAATACACGACTAACATTTTTTAGCTAACAGTTTTTGAACATGCAAATGTAAAATAGGTTTGTTTTTTATATAAACATTTTTTTACTACATATAGTACTATTTGGTGATGTATGCATGCATCGGTTTTAAAGTTACTAAATAGTGCCTTCTACAGGTTAAAATCATACTTTTTTTTTACGTTTGACTTTTGTGTAAAGCTATAAAAACATATGAATAATGATGGTGATTATAAATGAATCCTCTCAGATCCTTTCATTTTGAAATAAAGCATGTGAACAATTATTCCATATACATTGTGTAGATGTTCACTGTTTGGTGCAAGCTACTCTGGATAGTGCATAGCTACAACACTGATTTGGTATGTACGATTTGAATAGTATAAACTTAACTTTTTGTTTCTCCTGCAGAAATGTCTAAACCGCTGCTTATACCGTGGCTGCGGACCAAGATTAACAGCGGCCAGTATGACGGTGTCCAGTGGACCAACCCGGAAGAAACAGAGTTCTCCGTCCCATGGAAACACGCTTTAAGACAGGACTCCTCCAACACGGACATCCTCATCTTTAAGGTAATGTCACACACAATAATCATGATGATGTTGAAAAACACGAGTCGCAATAAGCCTATGGTTTAAACAAAATCAGGTAAAGGGATCAACTTTAAACCATTTAAAACTGTAAAAACAAGTAAAATATTTGTTGTAACTATTCTGAGAGAAACAGGTAGCCGGTGCTGTGTTTTAACCCGTGTCCCCGCTGTAGGCCTGGGCAGAGACGAGTGGCAATGGCCGAGCTCCCGGAGACCATTCAGTCTGGAAGAGGAACTTCCGCAGCGCCCTCCGAGCAAAAGGCTTCAAGCTGATCTCAGACAATAAGAACGACGGCGCTAACCCCCACAAAGTGTTTCGCTGGCCGCAGGTGTCAGCTTCAGGAGGTGAGGATCCACAGAGCCGGCTGTAGACTGTCAACATTTGGTACTTAATTGTACTAGATAACAGGCCAGCTAAAAAAGGACTGTACTGTACTAAACTACTTACAAAACAATATTGTGTGTACTGGCACCTGGCAAAAATCCATAGTCAGTGTATAACCTAGAGTAGATGGCGGACTGAAAGCCCGAAGTTTGAAGGAAGAGAGGTTTATCGGCGCTCAGCAATGTCACAGTAATACTGTGAACAAATCACTTTTAATAAGGTTCTCAGTTAACTGTTCGCTATGGTATTTATTTGAATCTCTGTCAGACAGCCCTTCTAGACGTTGTTGCATACAATTATGTCCTGATTTACATTTCTGTGGTTGAGATCTGTGAGGGTAATATGCAAATACAGAATCATTACCATCCGTGAAGTGGATTATAGGATTAAAGATGTGTTCTGAGGAGAATAAATAATTAGAAAGGTTAACTAAGCTCTTTGCTTTTACTCTCAAAGCTAACTCTGCTGCTGGATCCCAGGAACAAGATGATCCCGATTTGTCTGAATATTTTCCCCTTCCTACACAAGAGGTAAATGACTGGGGGTTTGTAGAAACACGGGAAGTAAATCACAAATGCTGTATAATTTTACGATTGCATGTAAACACTTGTGTATCTGTGATATTTTAGAGCCAGGTCGTCCCAAACTTCGAAGACTATCTCTATCTTCCAGAAGACACTGTGTTTGCAGGTAAGAGAATTCCAGAAATGTTGATTAATTTGAAAGCTAAGAACATGGAATTACTTTTCTGAACATTTCCTAAGAACCAATTTTCACCAGCAGAACACCCCAGCCATCATGATATTCTGCAGGAGTGTCTGATGGGACTGAACATTGGCCCGGACACAGGTAGACTAGCTCTTCTCATCATTTCCTCCTCATCATCGCTGCAGACTGAAGGTACTTTCCTGGAAACACTTTCTCAGTTTCTCCAACTTTTCCACAGAGGGCACTGCAGGCTTTGAGCTTCCTCCTGAGCAACAGCAGCTCCAGAACCCGGCTGTGATTGGTGGACATGCGTTGCCTGGGCAACAGCAGTTTCCAGCGATGTATGAGGGTGAAGCTGGGTTGCCTGAGCAACCGGCAGGACCAATAGAGGGAGCTGTAGGCGGGGCTTATGACGAGCAGTTTGCTGAGCATTTCAAACATTCTGTGAACAACACCAGAGATGGAGAACATTTCAGTAAGTGGATAAACATGACTGAAAGAAAGGCAATGGACACACAGATGTCTAAAATATTAACATAGAATACCCTGACCTGTGCCATTATTATTCAACTGTGCAATACTCATATCACTTGGGATTATTACTGTTTACACTGTACACAAGCAATGATCTGTTTTCAGAATTCATATCTTTCGTAATACTAGTACACCACTTTATAGTTTGTCATATACACATTTCTACATTGTTCTTATATTTTAGTACAATGTGCACATTTTTATTTTATTCTAAAATGGAGCAACTGCTACAAAACCCAATTTCCCCCGGGGATGAATACATTGTTCTGAATCTGATTAAGGCCATCAAAACAATGTGGTCTATAAACATGCCTTTTCTCATACACTTCTCTGCTTTCTGAATCCACAGAGACACATTTCAGGATATCCGTGTACTACAGAGGGGTGAAGGTGTTGGAGCAGCTGGTTGACAATGAAGTTGGAATCCGCTTGGTCTACAGGTAACACCCAAATAAAGCTTTCATCAAAGGAAACAAAATGTACAATGTCCCAAGTTTAAAAATGTACTCTCACAGTTAGAGTGAAAGTTGTTAGTTTGGGAACAACACAATATTCACTTTCTTGCTAAGAGTAGTAGATTAGGTTATTATACCACTTGTTTACAGTTTTGCAAAATACTACCACTTCTAAAGCTGCACAGTTCTTCCACTTTTTATTTTTTTTATTTTTGGCACTTCAGCAAATACATATTCTTAATGTAGACACTCATAATTTTATTGTTTTAAGATACTATATTAAAAACGTTTTTTAGATACTAAACAACGGCATTTTTATGACATAAGACAAATATTTTTGGCCAAACTGCTAACCAGGTTGTATAAATCCGAAGTGTAAAAAAGAACAGGTTTACTTTTTTCCCGTTTTCATTCTTTATGCTAAGCTAGTTTACAGTCATGGCTGCAGCTAAATTAATGCTTTACTGATATGAAAGTGGCATCAATCCCATCTAACTCTCTGTAATAAATCAAAGGCAAATTACCTGCAGTTCAATTTAAAATTGAATGAGTTGTCTTTTCATCAGGCCTCAACTCACAGGGACAGTTTTGGATCCCGAGTCCGGCCTGTCGCTCGTCTCTCTGCCAAGTCCTGGAGCCATGCTGGATCAAACCCAGGCCAACCTGACCCAGCGCATCCTGGACAAGCTGGGCGAGGGTTTGGACGTCGGAGAGTCGGGCAGTGTGGTCTACGGCCAGCGGCGGGGTGAAATCAAAGCATTTTGGAGCCGCTCCAAATTTGACGAGAGCAGACAGCCGCAAGAGATTTCTAAACTGCAGCCTCAACCACTGTACATGTTCAAGGAATTTATCCAAGGTGGGTGAAAGCAATAACTATAACGGCTTTTTGTAAGTGTACTTGTGAAAATGTGGTGTATCTTTCATGTTGGTGTAGTGATCAATAGTCATTTTTCACAGTTTTTGAAGTTACTTTTATTTTGTATATGTTGATTGTTGTGCTTTTATTTATGTCTTTAATGTGTGCATAGGCCGAGTTTTATTCCATATTTTATTCCTTCTTATTCCACTCCATTGAAATGTAAATACTGTTATATTTTACTATATTTTTTATATTTTTCTAGTTCTCTACATGTGTTTTTAATTCTTGTTTACATGCACCACGACACCAAGTCAAATTCCTCGTACGTGTAAACTTACCTGGTAATAAACCTGTTTCTGATTCTGATGTGCAAATGTCTCCGTTGATTGTGTATATTTATGTATATACATATTTGTATCTGTACATACTTTTATATATATTTATATTTTGTATTCCTCAGGATTGTGGGAAATGGTATTTCGATCTCTCTGTCTGTACACACAAACTGAAAGATTGACATTAAAGTTGACTTTGTCTTTTACTAGGTATATTGGACTTCATAAATGGGAAGGAATCCCCTCCCAGCTCCCTGTTCTTCTGCCTCGGGGAGAAGTGGCCGGATAAAGACAACAGGCCTTGGGATAAGAAACTCATCACAGTGGAGGTGAGAGTACCTTTGAATTATTAAAGGGCACAGACAGTGTTGTGCTCTCACAGACCTCAAAGCAGTATTTCAGTTTGGCAGTGAACGGTTTTCTCTCTCGCCGCACATACCTCTATCAAATTTCATGAGTGATCAAACCCACTAAATTGCTCACTCTAGAGAGCTGTAGTGAGCGGCGGCTTTCAAGAGGCAATTCTTTCTCAGTATTGATTAATAGCTCTGAGAGAACAAAGGCTGCATACTGGAGGTGACAGCTGATCCCTCAGGTGTAAAGGTGTGTCTGCTCTTCAACCACAACAGAGGAATGCATGCTGGGAAATGAGAAGCTCATACAAAAAGTTCCTTTGCAGCTTGACACGTCTCATTACCCCATCTCCATCTTTCTCAAATTGCATGGCTTCTGACAAGCTGAAATATGCCTTCCTGACTTTCATCCCTAATTTGACTTCTGTTTTTCTGTGTCAGGTGGTCCTGACTTCGATGGAGCAGCTGAAAAATATGGCTGTTGTAGGCGGCGCCTCCTCGCTGCAGTCTGTGGAGCTGCAGATGTCTCTGGAGGAGATGATGGACCAGTGCTGACGCACTTTGCTCATTGTTTACCCTTTTTGTGTCCTTTACCTTGCCGAGAACATCTCAGAAATAATAATGTTTACATATTTTACGAGCATTTCGTTTTACGCATTTTCGTTTTACTAATAGATCAGGTAAAATAGTGGTGTAAATAATTGCTCTGTTGTTGTTTTTACTATAAATATGTGCTTTACATATAATAATCAGGCTCTTATCACAGAGTTCTGATTGGATATTTTATACTTATTTTTGCTGTTAGTGTTTCTGGGAATTTAAACCACCTCTTCCATAATGTGCTGCTCTCTGATGCAAAGAAACTGAGATAAATAAATGCTCTTAAACAGGCTTTTCACTCATTGTATATTCTGCTCTTTTTAAAGTAATCTGTCTCTGCTTAAATACATTAGTACAATCTTTGCCTTGAATCTCACTGTTTGGGGTATAATTTGATTTAACAGTCAAATCTTGAAAATAAACATAATGCACGTTCAAGACTTTATTAAAATATTAGAATATAATCATGTTAACAATGAAATTCACTCCTTAAAAACCTACTGTAAACTTAACCTAAACCAATGTGACCTTTCTGCTGCTTTATATTATTATTATGAATATAAAGAAAAAAAGCTTTTTACATCCTATCTTGGGTCCTTTCATTTGACGGATGCTTGCTGGGTCTGGGTGAGAAAACTACATTCCTTTGTTTCCAAGCATTGTCAATTTTAGCAATAGGACTTTTACAAAATAAATGTATAAATTAAACAAATGGGGGTTTTAGTTTTTCTCTCCTTCCTCTGCTTCTCCATCACTCTCTGAGCCAGACTTCCTCTCCTCCGGGAGGGAAAGATCTCTCATTCCAAACATGGGGACCAGCTTCCCCTCTGAGTCCACTCCCATCGGCTGGATAATGTCTTCTCTGTGGAACAAATGAGGAGAGATGGCAAAAGTACACACATCCTTTACTCAAGTAGAAGTACAGATACTTGTGTTTAAAAATACTCTGGTAAAAGTAGAAGTACTGACTAAACTTATTTACTCAAGTAAAAGTAAAGAAGTATGGGCTTCGAATTGTACTTAAGTAAAAAGTTCCCATAACTACCAACTGTTTTAAAGAGTACCTGACCTCCCTTTATATTAATAGAACAATAATGTCATTGTTAGCTAATGAATGTTTCCATGCTGAACAACGGCAACATGACAACGTTTTCATTGGTCCCTCTTCTTTAGAGAAGACCAGCAAGTGATGGATACACGGATCGTGTTCAAATCAATAGGCACGCAATGACTCTAAATAATAATGATCACGCCACCAAGTACAGATTAAAACTAAAGTAACCAGCCTGTTTTGAAAATGTAAAAAGTACAGGTATTTGTGTTCAAAATGTAAGAAGTAAAAGTCAAAAGTCGTCAGAAAAATAATTAGTAGAGTAAAGTATACCAGATAAATGTACTTAATTACAGTAACAAAGTATTTGTACTCCACTACTTCCCACCTCTGCCAATGAGGGATGAAAAACTCATTCACATTTAAAAATCAGTATTTACATTATTCTTATTGATTTCGTTTGATGTTACTACGGTTGTTGAAACTGACCTAGACAGCTTGTTGAAAAGCATGAAGAGCCTCTTGGCCTCCTCCTCCTTCTCCTCCTCCGTCATGCCCTCCATGGGGTCGGGCTGCTCCTCCTCCACCCTTCCTGTCACCAGGTTGATGCGATCTTTGACCTGCCGGTACTCCTCAGTGTCTGAGTCCGAGTCACTGGAGTACTGGGCGTAAGAGCTGAGGGTCCTGGAGCTCTGGCCCCCCAGCAGACCCCTGGTGGCCAGGAGACCCGCTGCGTTACCATAACCTGTGTACTTCACAAAGCGGCCCACTGGAAGAAGATGTGAAGGTGGTGATAAACCATTAATAGTTTGTGACAGATATCTGATCAAAATTCTGCTAATATCCAGCAAGAAAGCTATCACTAGGAATTGGGGTAAGGAAGGACCACCAACGAAAAACCAATGGTTAACAGTTGTGGAAGAAATCTTTTTGATGGAAAAACTGACAAATAAATTGAGATTACAAGAAACACAACTCAACAGAAAGTGGGAAAAATGGACTCTATACAAGACTCAAAACAAAGACATTTGACTGGAACAATAGCTAATAGATACATATATCAAGAATATAATAACATGAAGGCATATCCCTAGCCTTTTATTTCATTTTAAATGTTGTAATGCCTTGCTGGCCTTTTGTAAAATTATTATTATGTTGTGGTAACCAGCATGTTAATACCATGTATATTGTGACCATAAAGATTTAAATTGCAAAAAAACAAAACATTAATAGTTTCAAAAATGTACTTTAAATAAGAAACAGACTTCTGAGAAAGACTGACCCACTTTTCCAAGGGTCTCTGATGCATGTTGTGCTTAAAAGCACTGACACGTGTTTTAAATTCTATAGTGGAGAGCCCAAAATGGGAAAATATGAGGAATAATAATGTGTCGTCTTACCATTTTCCTTGCAGAGGACAAAGATGAGGTCAGCAGCGCAGTGTTTGAGGTCTGTGTCCAGGTTGGTCATGAGGCGGATCAGACGACTCTTCACCGTGGAGCCTTCCTCCGGCCTGTGTGACGCGTCCCTCAGAGGAGGAAGGATCTAATGAAGAGGATACAACATCGTTTAAGTGTGAGAAGCACAATGCTTTCTCTGAGGTATGGTGTTTCTGGGGGGTATTACATGTTTCCTGATGTAATGGCGGGTTTCTCTGTGGGCTCTGCAGCACTCTGTCAGCAGATTGAGGACCGGGGTCACCTTCTCTTTCAGCTTATTACCCTGAGAAGCAAAAAATAAAGAAGACCTCAGGTTATTTCAGTCTTACTCAGAAGAGTGTTGCACTCTTCCTTGTTCATGTGATGTTTTGGTGTTGTTGTTTTGTTTCTTTCCGTTAACTGTCAAGTGGGAACGACGGATTTTTTTTGTACGTTTTTGTGTTCCTCTTATTTTCCTACGATACTGTTATGATTGGCTGTGAATAAGAAAATATGAAGGACAGACCATCTATTTCTATTTTTTTTTTTGAGAAAGGGATTATATGATTATTTTCTTCTCCCTGCTCCTTTTCGGGTATGGTGTGTTTTCGAGGACATGTTTTGTAAATAATTGTTATAAATTAAGTTGTGCATACCTTCAATGGAACAAATAAAAATGAAATGAAAATGTTAACTTTTTTAGGCACAAAAACGTAATTGTATGACTTCCTCCCTCACCAGCTCCAGGCGTTTCTCCATGAACATCAGCAGGGTCTGAACACAGTCCATGTTGACCCCCTGGCACTGCATGGAGTCTGGCTCCAGAGGCACCGTCAGCATCACATCCAGACACTGGAGAGGCAGCGCGGACAGCAGGTTCACCGTGTGACTGTGGGAGGGAGACGAGATTTAAAGAACAGACTGCAAACATTTATAAAATTGAGCGCAAAGGCAAAGCAGCCGGTTCAGCTTGGCAGTTTTTTTATGAAAGAACTGTTTTCAAAACAAATTTGTCAGAGAGAATGTAACACTAAAGATTAGGTACATGACTATAAACCATAGTATCCATGTCATTTAGACCTGGCCATTTATACCATTGAAGCTCATTTGAACTATAATAAAAGTTAAACTGGGAGGTAATGAAAAAAAATGTGCATGAAAGTATTTAATGAAATACAAATTGGAAACCTGCAACTTATTATTACTAAATGCATCAGTTTTGTTGTTATAAATAATGATTAATGATGATTATTTTCATTGCAATTTCATTTTCCATAAACCACCTTTGGTTCATGCTCACCCCTGCAGCTCATCAGTGTCGTCTGAAAGCAAACACTCCTTCATCAGGCAGAGACGCAGGATCGCCACCAGATGACGGTAAAGAGCTGCATCATCCTGAAGGAGGAGGAACACACAGTACAGAGGTTATATGTATTGTCCTAACCCACCATTACACCTAATGGATTGATAATGGACTCTTGGCACTGACCTCACTCGGCTCCTGCCTGTGGGCGCTGTGGGTGATGTTGAAGAGGATTTTGAGGATCTCTATGATTCGCTGAGAGGCCTCCAGAGAGATGGGTGGTGCTGCGGGGTCCAGCACACACTCATACTGCTCCTTCCACTGGACCTTCAGGCAGCTCTCCAGAGCGGCTGTGAAGATGGACACACCTCCCTCCTGCAGAGCAACATCGGGAGATAACGCTCAGAGGGGTAACACTTCAACCTGTTTATAGCAATACTAGAATAAACTGATGGTGGAAGGACCCCAGAGGTTGTTACATGATATACCACATATTAAAACTACCATAACAGTTACCATTCTACACATTTAGTACGGTAACTTCGTAATAAGTGAGGTACTGGTTAAACTACCTTAGCTTATATGCTCCAAGGCACATCGACTACACGCTATTGCCCTTTGAAATTAAACTGAAAAGATCACTTTTTAGCAGCGCCCAAGAGTAGTCTGGTTACTTTCTTAATTATTATTTGATTGTATTCTTACTTATTTTAAGTGTTTTGTATTTGATTCTGCTTTTTTATTGGGTTTTACTAATTTCTTGTCAACTGTTTAAAAATCATAACCGTACTTAATTATTATTTTATTTTTTTCACGTCTTATTATTTCTTACTTTTTGCTTGCTGATCCTAATTATTTTTAACGTTTCATTCCACCTTCTCTTAATGGTCAGGTGTATCATTTCTATGTCTGTTTTAAGCTTTTTGTGTCTAATGTACATTATAAATAACATTTTGTGTGCTTGTTACCTTTTGGAGCTGAGTGCTGAGCTCCCGCCTCAGAGCAGTCATGAGGAACATGAGGCGTAGTTCATAGAAGTGAACACTGGAGGGAGACGAGAAACTGACAGCGGAGGAAAGACGCTCTGTGAGGCCACAAATGAGCCTGATGGAGAACAAAACAAGAGGTTAGATCTCTGCAAATATTCTGATTTGTACAAAAGCCAGCAGAAAGTCATGACAAAGTATATTAATAGTGTCACTGAGATTAGATACACAGAATTGTGTTTCCTGTTCACTCCAAATGGACAGAAGACTGCCTTCATTTAAATGCAGTGTTAGAGGCAGTATTTTGTTTTTATAAAAAGGCCACCTAATCGTGACGCCTGTAGTCAACCAGAGTATAAAAGACTACAATTCCCATGGCGCCTCCTCTAAAGTGACAGTGATGGGCAACCTGTTAGAAAGACGCCGTCGAGGCACAGTTTTTAACCATTCAATTACCCTTTAAGTTATCAAGTTATATAAGCCTTAACAAACAAACAAAGCAAGAAAGAATACCTAAGTTATTTGTTATTTTATTTGAGTTTTGCCTCTTTGTTTTGACTATTGTAAAGGCCTCTTTTCTTTGTTGCATGTGTAAAAGTTTGTTATCTTATTTTGAGCAAACCCATTGCATAATATCATCCAAACCATCGGAGGCCAAGCAACTCTTCAACTGTAAGTAACACAAATATAAAGGAAAGAAAAGGAGTTGTCTGTTTAAGGCGTCTAGTGGCTTGATAGAAAAATAAGGAAGGAAGCCACGACATGCAGGTAATAACAGATATACCCAGAAAGGCAAAGCAAGCGGCGGTGTTTATCAGTATTTGGAATTGATGTGTGTCTCTGAGGGAAACCCACCTGAGAGCACTGAACCTCTCCTGCGCCCAGCTGCTGTTGTACACCACGTTACACAACACCTTCATGGCCTCTTTCCTCTGAGCCTCCTCTCCTGACTCGCCTCCCTCCTCCTCTTCCTCCCCACCAATCTTGCTCACTCTGCGGTCCTTCTTCCCTCTCTCCAGCACATTAGGATGAATGCCCTCCGTGGTGTTGATGGTGTCATCCTCAGAGAAATCTTCGTCTTGGTCATTGGCTTCAATGTCACCCTCGTCCTCTTCGGTGCCACAGGGCAACACTTTGGCTTCAGCGAGAGAAGCCAGGATGCTGTCGTAGAAATCAGAGTCGCTGGTGTCGTCACTTGCATCACTTTGGGTCAGCCCGGCTAGTTTTGCGAGCGCCAGGAGAGCGCTGTCGGTCACCAAGGGGCCCAGGACCTTTTTGTCTCTGGAGAGGATCCTCAGGGTGCGTAGAGAGACTCTCAACAGAGGACATTTCACTTCTGCTCTAATGTACCTCACCAGGACAAGAGCTAAGTTCTGAGGACACAAAAACAGACATACAGTTGAACAACTTTCCTCACAAAGCAATACATGTAAATACTTCTGGGTAAATGATAGTGTCACCTGTCTGAGGATGAGGCCTGGATCCTCCTGGTCATACTCTTCAGAGTCAGAGTCAGCGTAATCCCTCACTTTATTCTTCCTGAACTGGTTAAGCAGGGCAAAGAACAAATGTGATCAACTACAACTCATGAAGTAGTTAAAGGGTGTGCAAACAAGAGAAAGACTTGAACTTTGTTTGTGCACTGCGGCAGTACGGTACCTCTTCTAGTTTTTTTTGCTTTAGGAGGTGGACAGATGTCATTGAGCAGCGCAGCAGAAGAGAGAGAAAACAATATACGTTTATTTTTATGTCATCGTTGGGAATTAGGGGGCGATATTTCATTACGTTTCATACCTATATGTTACCATACGGAGATCTTACAATCTAACAAGAGTTTATTCTTAGTAGATCTTTACAAAGCTGCTGGGATAAACTTTTTCTGTACTAACAAAAGAGACCTTGTTGCTATAGATGAAATCATGTTTTGAACTATTTCTACAGTCATTGAGAGGAGTGGTCTGTCAGTGGATCTAGATTGATCAATATAAGAGGCTGAAAAGGAACTGAATACATAAGATTATCACATTTGATTATATTAAAAAAAAATATCGCTTACAATTAAAAAAATATCAAATTTAATAAAAAAACGAAACATTACATGCATTATTTTTTGGTGGATTTATTTTTTAGATTTCATTATTATACACCTGTTGAATGGCTGTAAACGACAGAGCTGAGGGTTGAATAGATTAACAGTAATTGCAGTGTGTTGTTTATTTAAAGCCTGGGGCTCAATCTGTCTAGGGACTCAAGGAAAGAGGATCAGGGATAACTGATACAGCACAATTACTAATCACACACAGACAGTGAAGACAGCTTTAAGGACTTAGGCCAGGGATATGATGATTCACTTTCTCAGAGGTACAGAAGCATACACACGTACTTTTCTCTTGTCCCTCTCCTCTGAATCAAAGAAGAAGCACTGGGCATACTGTAGAGAGAAATGACGACAACTGAATGTCTATCAGCAGTGTATTTTACAGACACAACAATGTTTGGGCTTATGTGAGGGGGTTACCTCTTTGTTGAACTCCTCCAGCTGTGTCTGAACACCGCTCTCATCCCCCTGCTTGATACACTGGATAATCCCCTCCAGGTCCACGTCCATGCTTTTCTGAGCACACACACACACACACACACACACACACACACACACACACACACACACACACACACACACACACACACACACACACACACACACACACAGGGAAAGGAATAATCATTCAGTCCATAAAGAAATTGAAGTTACACAACAATCATTGCGGGGATGGTCGTGGGTGCCAGAGTTTATGCACGATTAAAAACATAGTAATTAAAACACATCATGTACAGGATTGAGAAAGTATGAATATAATACAATAAATGTGACAGTAAGAAGTACAAATTACACACTTCCTACAAACCTATCTTCGCAACAACCACATTTATTTGATCACTAATAAATGCTTCCTGTCTACTGGAAGCTGCATCTACACCTGTTACATGACACTTTGTTATACTACGATAAATATTCTTCACACACATAAAAAATACTTTAACTCCACTGTTACAACTTACCTTGTGCAGGTCCCTTAATCAGCCAGGTGTGAGATAAGTATATTTTAGAATAATATACCGTAGCTGTGCCAAGACCCCCTTAAGTTCACGTATGCTCAACTAGTATACAACGCTCTGCCTTCAAATTTGCTCGACTCAATGGCTTTCCAGTTATCCTCGTGCACTCAGCGTATCTACGCATCTCTCTCCCTCTCTCTTTAATCCAAGAGGGATTCAGGAGCCATGGCGTGGTTATGCTTATAATCCACTAATGGACTCTGGGCTTATATCTTGCAGTGTTGACCCGTTAACCTACAGCTTTACCAGACGCTTTCTCTTTCTGTGTCCAGCTTTAACACACTCAAATCTCTTAATAGCATATGAACTATGCGGAAAGAACCATCCAGATCTTTTATTTTTTTATCACGCCTCTCTAGCTGTTGCATAACCACACTGTTGCTAAGCTGGACTTTGAAAATGTGTCTTATAAATACATCTGTAGGGTCAACAAAGACAATGTCAATATTTCTCATCTGATAGCTTTACAGATGAACATGTTACAGTTCATGTACATAGAAAAGGTACAGTGACTTATACTGTAGGATAAAGCTGTTTGTGTCTAGTCCCACAAGATGGGGCTATTCTCAAGGTTGAGACAATCAAACCATACAGTCTGATGAGATAATGTCTCTATTGCACAATATGAGTTCATTTAAAACATGTTTCTATTGCAAATGAACTTAGAAAAGGCTGCTTCATGAGATCAGATGTAACAGAAATCAAGCTGCATTGGATGAGAGCAAGAACAAGGATTACACTCTCAAATGATAGTAAATGTTGTTGTTTTCGATGCAGCTCACCTATGTTCCCCTGTTATACACAATGCACTGTAAACATGGTTCACACACAAAATGTGTTGAGGGCCTTGAAAGATGAACTCCGTGAGAAGATGACATGCGAGTGAACGACAGGCTTTCCTGGCAGGATGCTCACTCTTGTGCCCAGTGAGTAGAGGAAGCAGGGCCGGCTGGTGGCTGCAGGTTTACAACAACAGGATGCACAGTACGTCAGCGAGAGTGGGAGGAAAGTCAGGGGAGTCCTGACCAAGTGCTCTCAGGGAAGCACGTTCCTTCAAGATGAATTACACAATTAAGATGTAGGATATCAACAGGTGATGACCCCCAGTAGCCTTTTAAAACCGTGGAAGAAAACAGCTGGTGTATTCTGCAATCCAGGAATAGGCCTCCAACATCATGACACAGACTGACATCATTACTTTACCGTCATAACGGCCTGGACACAAAATACTGCATGTAGACCAAAATCCCCTGACACATAAGAGCAAGCGTCAACCGACTTCAATGTATCTGTGTTTATTTGTCATAAACCATTCAAAAAATGTCCATTAAGGACGAATATGGGGTGAAAACATGTTGTTTGCCTATTCAGATATTGAGGATTTTTCAATAAGGATGAAAATGAGTTTTAAAAAATATATATTTTAAAAAGCATACCCAGCACAAATTATTATTCAAAGAGTTTCTTTAGATTTAATTGAACAAAGCAAATGTTTTATTTTCCACAGATGGATTCCTAATTCCTTCTAAATTTCACAGCAGGGAGCAGAACATATCATAATTAAGAGGGATACAACAAATATGTTCCAACTTTTTTCGTATTGCAACAGTAGTGCAACTGAAACATTAGGAAAAAAAGGAAATCATAATTTACTAAATTTAATGTCATCAGATACAAGTAGTAATGATGATAATTAAATCATCAAAACAGTTGCAGGTAAACCTGCTTTTGATTGACTGATCCATTCAATGACTCATTGTTTGAGACGTTATTAGTGACACAGTTTATTTTCTATTTTAGTATGCATAGTATTTTTTTGGCGAAGCTTGGAAGCAGCAGGTGTTGCCAATTGACTTTGGCACAGAACGCCTTTAGTCATGCAGTTGTAACCTTTTTAGAGGTTCACATATTCACACACTTCCAGTGCTTAATTGTCTGGGAAATCACAGGACTGCTTAATCATTTCACAGCTCTTGTGTGCACGCCGCGTGCAGCATGCAGCGATGACTCAGTGCAAGACTCTGAAGACAACGTGCACAGGAAAGCTACACAATGGAGTCGAGAGGGGAAGTTGTGATTCACAGAGAGGAAGAGAGGCTGGGAGAGACAGAGGAGCTTGAACAATTTGAAACTGGATTGACTGTATAAAAAGATTATGAATTACAGGATCCTTTCCTCGAAAGATAATAACATGTGGCCTTGTGCCAAACCTGAAAAGTTCTCTTACGTCTGTCACCATTTATAAGTGGACAAACAAAGCTTAAAAAAACGTTCTTGGAATCTATACCTTTATCAGATTATCTGTAAAACCAGATGTATGATGATGAACAAGTTGTTTTTGAAACACTGTATGTGAGTGAAGGACATTTCAGGAATAAACACGGTGAAGGCGAAGGTGACTCAAGGGAAAAAGGCACAGGAAAAATAGGCCGATAAAGAAAAGCCTGGAGGAGAATCAGGGTTATTTTGGGCCCTGCGGGCTTCCTGCAGGTGATGGAAATGAAAGAGCGATTTCTGGAACAATTGCTCAGCAGCAAGTGGAGTGAAGGAGAGGGATGGAGGAGGAAGTGGAGGAGGAGGAGGGAGGGGGGGGGGGTGAAGAGTGATCATCAGTAATCAATGTAAACATCATGAAAGGTACAAGGTCACTTCAAGTATAAATACAATGTTGAGGTTCTTTATAGATTGTTTACGTTATGTATCGCAGTTCTTATAAATAAAGAATAAAACTGCCACGAGAGCTGATTAATTACCGAGTGTGTGAGTCGGTCTGACAGTGTAATGACTACCTTTCAGACACACCCCCTCACCCTATAAAGGACCAGAAGTGGAGAGGGGTGACAGACTTGGGCATCCAACAATCAGCAAGAGACTTCGAATGGTTTACTCCAAAAGAAACAGCAGCCTCTGGGATCTTCTTGGTGGTAAGTTTCAACTTGTTTAAACTATTGTTTAATTCATAGTTGTTACCTATCTTGATAGTTCCCTTCACAAAATCTTCTGTCTGTTTTTTACAACTAACATGGTGTTGTACAGAACTTTTGTTGGGATCAATTTGGTCAGGACAGGATGTTTACCTCAGCATCACTCATGCTTTCTTTTTTTTCCCGCCACACAGGTCAGTGCGGTATGGAGATAGCCGTTTTGCTGCTGCTGACTGTGCCTTTGAGTGCTGCCTCACCACTTAGACCGACTCACAGGTCAGTGAAAACATCAGTAAATATACAGCTAATGATGGAAGTGAAAGACTGACAGTAACCATAATGGTGTGTCAACCACAGCTTGTTAATCTTTAATGGAATATTAAAAAACTTCTGCCTTAAAAAAAAAAGAACGTTGGAAAACCTGTCAACAAATGTTCATCTCTACAGTCATGCAAATCAGAGTTGTTTTGTGCGTGCCTACTTTAATAATACCTTTTTCTGATGGTCCTACAGGTCAGAAGCAGACACTGTCCTCACAGGGGACTCTGTCCAGATTTCAGGGGTGAAGAGGTCAGAGGACACAGGTGAGCAGCATGCTCCAGCACTGAGGATCATCCCATTTCATTCAGAAGTCCAACATCCAGACCTGGAGGCACTGAAACACAGGTACGAAAAAGCATACATTCACAATATAGCATGAGTAGTACCAGTACATGGAATAGTTAAACCCTTCTGTTCTCCTGACATGTCACATTAAATGTCTAATGATTTATTCACCATGAAAACTGTAGTGTTTATTTTAGTTATACTAATTATGGCTGAGCGCAAACCACAATTGTAGGTTGGTGATTTATTTTAAAGAAGTTATTGTCAAGTGACTGTATGGGATGAATTAAAAGCCTAATTTTAATTTTCTCCTCTTCTTCATTGACAGAATGGCAGAGAAGTTACGTCCTCGGCGTGCACCCCGAGGATGCCATCTCGGGACATGCCAGCTTCACAACCTGGCTAACACTTTGTACCACATCGGCAAAACAAGTGGAAAAGAGGAGTCGAAAAGGGCCAATGACCCGCAGGGATTCGGCAGATAGGGCCAAGAGGAATGGCGGCACTTAAGGACTGATAACATGGAGAGTTCTCAACATATTCTCCATCTCTCTACAACCAAATATCTCTGATTCTGTTCTGACTGACTGGTACTTTATAAGGATGTATGCTCATTAACCAAAGAGAATGTGGATGTATTGAAATGCTTAATCATATTACTTTTTAAAATATAAATTCCTCATTATTTAAATACATTGTATAAAAAATATTTAATATAAAAAGTGTGTAATAATCTGCAAGGGTCTGGAGAAAAGTTGGAAAATTCACTTTGCATAGATCATTGATGCATCGATTAAAAAAGTCTTAAAATTGCCCTATTTATTTCTCTTTTGTTTTTTACCTGGATGACCACATTCATATTCTGCAAAAGGATACTGCCTTTTAAGGTGTATGGGAGATTGAATTATCTGTCCCACTTTCCATGCTGTAAATCCAGGCTGACCAGGCTGTGGTATTTTTAGGCAACCTTGACAGAAGCAAACTGCTCAATGCCCATGCACGTGGCTTCAGTTGTCCCGCCAGTTAAAGTATCGTCAACATAGGCTATGTGTCATCAGCAGAGGTGGAAAAGTACTCACATCCTTTACTCGAGTAAAAGTACAAATACCATAGTCTTAAATACTCCGTTACAAGTAGAAGTCTGACATGTGAAATGTTACTTAAGTAGAATTACAGAATTATCCGCTAAATGTACTTACAGTCAAAAGTGTTATATCATATTACGTTATCCTGTTTTTATCACCAACAAATACATCAGACAGTTTATAGATTTGTTATCTTCCCGGTCATCTGTATATTTTTCTTACTCTCTAATGCTGGTTTATTTACAGTATATTTCTGTTTTATGATGTTTATATTTTAGAATTGTTTATTTCTACTTTTTTTATTTGGTATTATGTAATGCTTTGCTTGGTTTTGTACTTTATTAATCCCAAATTGAGATTATTAAAGTAGGCTACATTTTATTTTATTTTTCTGAGGCTAACGTAGTTAAGTTTGATAATATTATTAAGGAATACAAATCCCTCTTTGCAATGTTTACCTGCCTCCTTAGGCTCATCAATCAAAACCATTCAACTAGAATAAATACAATATTAATACAAATTGATAACATGAAAATAAGATGTTATGTTCATTGTTTAAAGGTATTCTATTGGGAACTCGGTACTAGAAAGATCACACTGTTGAGATTTCATATCCGCCTAAAAGTACTTTTTATTTAAATTATCCGGAATATTTTATATTGTTTTGTTTATATTGTTTATTTTTGATATAATACTTTTCATTGTATTTTTAATTGTTAATTCTCTTATACCACTTTTTAAAGTATTTAAAGTATATAAAGTCTGAAACGGTCTGAACACACTTCTGCATGTGACGAAAGAATTTCCCAACCAATTGGCAGGAAATCTTAAAAGTTTCTTCAGGTTTCATCTCGCCTCCCTGGATGATAACAATGAGATTAACTCATGGTTTATAATCAGCTGCTCTCAGACAGTGGGGGTGACTGGCTCCTCCTGTTTTAAAGTTTTGAGGAAAATAGCAAATGGTGAGCCTCTTGTGAAACCACACCTTCACCTGTGTGTGGTGTGTCTGCTCCACACCTTGATTCCTCTCTGGCTGCTCAGAAATGTTTGGAAATGGCTCTTCCATAGCTTCAGGTTTATTCAACCCAGTATTTTAGCATACTCACTATAAAATGGGCAGACCGAAACTGTGAAGTCTTTCTTCTCCTTATATCTCCCACTGGGGCACATAGAAAGGAAAACACAATGAGAGACACAGGAGAAGGAGGAGGCGAAAATAAAATCGGCAAATCTGAGAAGGACCAGGTAGGCTCATAATCTCTCTGTTCCGGACGTGATTTCATGCACGTTTTTTTACGGTTACAGTTTAATAAAAGAGGAATTTAAGTGGAAGTTGTGATACAAGTTGTGGCTGGCTGTTATTCCCCGAGAGGCTCTGAGTCACAGTGACGCGAAGGGCAAACAGCAGAATCAGCTGGTCGAGCAGGAGCTAATACTCACGGTTTATGACGGACGCATGGACGACAGAAAGTAGCATTGCAGCTGTGTGTTTGTGTGTAAACAGACTCGCATTTTGTCGCAAATGTACCTAAAAAGCAGCTAGTGTGTGCTCATATCTGTTGATAGTTGTCAAACCGGCGGAAGTTAAGCTAGCTCACTTTGTTGCGGAAGAGAAATTACCGTTTAACATTTTAAAATGTAAAACACTGACGGCTAATTTGCCGGTTAGAGTAATTGACAGTTGTAAACAAGAGCTTCATAGGGTTGCTTTTTACCTACTTAATGTTACTTTAACTTTATTTACCCTATATCTGACTGTACAGGCAAAGATAAGAGTACGCCCCTTATTGTACTTTACTACCCAGCCTTTCACCAGCTAACATTACAGTACAGAGCCAACTAGTGGAAGAAGTATCAATACATTATTGTCAAAATACTTAATTAATAGTAAAAGTCTTACTTAAGAAAATTACAAAGTTATTATTAGCAAAATGTACTTAAATGTAATCATGTGCAGAACAATTGCCTTTATGTGTGTATATTATTATTTATATGTGTGACATCTCTAGATAATAGTGTTGCAATTAGCATGTTACTGTTGTAAACAAACAAAATTCTGAGTAAATGTCCTGCTATCAAAATGTTAATCAAGTAAAATAACACAAGTAGCCTATTTGGCACCAAAATGTACTTTAAGTACCAGAAGTAAAAGTACACATTCTGCAGATTGGCCCGTTTCAGAATAATGTATTATGTTTTGATTATAATTATTGATGCATTAAAGTGTTATCAAAGCTGGTGAAGGTGCAGCTGGTTTGAATGACTTTGCAGCTGCAGGGTAGCTTTGGAATGTTACTCCAGATGTGAAGTCGTATAGTGTTGTTTTGTATTTCAAAATATTAATCAAAATCTGCACCTATGCATTCTGGTGGGGTACAAGTACAAAGTAGCAACACATTTAAATACACCAAGTAAGTACTCGAGTATCTCAAAAATGTTCTTAAGTACTGTACATGAGTAAATCTACTTAGTTACTTTACACAACTCGTGCCACCTTTTGATAACTTTGTAAGTAAATGTACTAATACCACAGTCTTTACATACTCCATTACAAATAAAAGTCCTCATTTTAAAATGTTAATTAAGTAAAAGTACAGAAGTATTGTAAGCTATATCATAGCTTGAAGTTAAAGCCCAACAAACATAGCCGCTGTTAATACCGGGAGATAAACATTCAAACGATAAAACAAATATCTGTTCAGAATATAAGGATTTTGGCTCAGGTCTCACAACAAATATTTTCACTTGAAAGCACAGGTGTTAATAATAACAGAGCTGCATTCTCTTTAGGTGTGTCAGATCTCAGGTAAGTGATTGTGCCCAATGCTTCCCTTTCCAGTCCAGTGTGTAAAACGTGTCCAGTGGGGCCCCTGCAGAATGTAGCCTCCTGGATGCACAGAAGATACCTGTGTACAGTAGTGGCCTACGTGCCCACCACACACACTCGCACTCTTACACACACTTTAGAAACTTGGTCTGAAACTACAGCACCATGTCAGAATTCACAGCCAGGTGTTCAGACACAGAACCTCTCACCAGCTTATCACCATCTCTGAGCCAAAGTCAAAGTTCTCACTTTAACATTTTCCTACGCCCTACTGCCACATGGTTTCCAAGCATAAAAGGGTAGGGATAGAGTTCTTAAAATGGTTAAAGCCCATTTTTCATTTCAGTGTGTTAACCTTTTAAAAATGTTTTCAGAGTTGGATCCCCAAGATCATCAAGAAGAGAGTGTGCACCACCTTTGTAGAAGATTCTCTCAGGTACTTTGAACTCTGTCCGGCACATTCCTCTGTGACAGCAATGTCTATTTATTGTGGCGATGCGTCAGGATGATCATTTTTTCACATGCGTTATCCTCTCACCTCTCTCAGTAATGGCGCGCGGTGTCAGTGCGGGGGTGCGAGAGATGATCACGGCTCTGTGGCTCTTGGAGACTACTTCAGCACAGCGATTGTCAATCGCTGGGTCAGCGCCCAGCACTCCTCTGAATATCCCACTGATGCCTTTGGGGAGTTGCAGTTTGCAGGAGCCAGCAAGAGGCACAGCTATGTGGGTGGCTTTTTGCTCAGTTCTGTTCTCTGAATGGCTCATTTAATGTTTGTCTCTATATTTTTAGATTTTATGACCAAATCTATTCTGTTTTAAGACTATTAAGATTCCAATGCACCTACTCTGCAGTTATCAGTACTTGTTTCCCCTTTATCTTTAAGCTACTGCTGCACCTGAACACAAAGGGATCACATATCTTTACTGATAAGCTGCATTACCATTTGACCACATAGGACAGTTATAATACAATCAAGCACACATTTTATAATTAAATTAAAGTCAAATTTGTGTTTTATCCTCTACCCGTTTCAATGTTTTTTGTCTCTCTTTGGGATATCAGTACCTGCGTCTGTCATGGGACACCCAAGCGTCTATGGTCTACACCCTGATGACGGCTCACTGGGGTCTTTCTCCTCCTAACCTGGTGGTCTCTATAGTGGGTGGAGAAGGCAGGACAAAGGTGAAGACTTGGGTACGAGAAGTCCTCCGGCAGGGACTGGTGAAAGCCTCACAAAGCACAGGTAAACATTGTGAAAGCCAAATGAACTTTGAAGTGGCTAAACTGCAAACACTGCTATGAAGGTGGGTCATAGGTTACAGCCCAGTTAAACCCATACACACTTTCATCACTGTGACTTTAAAATTCCTTGGGAAGCGATTTGTCTACAGCCAGCATATGATGTCATCATTTACAGACTGGTCCCCTTCACATGTAAAATAATTGTTTTGATGGGTGTGCCCTAAATTCAGGAAATCTGCATCTTGCATTTAATATTGCATTGTTTCCTCAATAGTGCATAACATGTTTGAAAACAATCTTACATTTAATCTTAATATTTCCCCTTGCCTTAAACTTAACTTACCACCTTTCATTGGTTAATTCATTCATCAATTTTTAGCTGCTTTTCCAGTTTGCTTAATATAGTTCAACATAGTTCAACATGTCAGCAGGAATTATTGTTTTTACAGATGGGAATTGCTTAAGAAACCTGATATATGATTCTGGGCCATACCATCTTCACTGGTTCATCATAATACTTACTTACCTATTATACTGTGTATTTGGTTTTCAAAAAGGTCTTAAATTAACTAAATTAACCGTGAAGAATGCCTGAATTTGCCTAATTTCTTTTTTTGCCCTTATAAAACAAATGCTTCTAACGGCATTTAACTTCATATGTCTAACCTTTATAGCCGTATGTAACTTTGTTTAAGTCTTTTTTTGCCCACCTCTTTTACATTTTAATCTCAACATTTTCATTAAAGATTAAAACATTAAAATCAGCATCATTTCATTATTTTGTAATGTAGATAGAGAGAGATGCACATTAAGTCCTTTAAAATGTGTAAACATTTCTAAGTAACAATCTATTCATGGATTTTCTTGAATGACACAGAAATACTCATGGTGCTTTAAAAACGCAGCTGTTACAAAATGTAGTAGCAGTACAATCTAGGACTCCCTGGGGGGGATCCTAATTTGGTACGACAATGGCCGTTTCCTCCTCACTCCTGTGCCAGATGCAGGTGGCAAACAGCGATACTGATCTCCTGTCACCGAGGTCACTTTAAAAAGAGGTCTCCAAACACATTGTTCATACACAACACTGTGTAGATGTGTGTGTACCAACAAGGACTGTTGACATGGACATAAAATATCAAAACAGTAGTAAACATTATGTAATAAATATATATTTAGCAAAGTAAACATAGATGTTAAAAATGTGTTGAGGCTGTTTATATATGTATCTCCGTGGTAGTAGCTTTTGATGTGTTTTCTTTTCCATGTTAACTTTTATTTTTTAAGGTTCCAATGGTTAGATGTTGTTACTTAGCATTTTACATGATAAAACACTAACAGTGTCTTATGTTTCTTGAGTATAAATGACTGTCCATCTCAAATAGATTAGATGAATCCTAATCAAGAATATGTAAGTTTATTTACAATTAATCTTAAGGCTTTTGTAAATAGGTCTTGGTCATTTACCTGATAGTCAAGAGGTACAAATGTTAGCTTTAAACAGCAATTTCTTATGACATTTCTCTTTCTCTTAAGAAGTTACAGCTACCACACAGTTTCTGGTTTCTTCTCCCCTTCACTGTTTGTCTGCTCTTCCCAGGAGCGTGGATCCTGACGGCCGGCCTGCGTGAAGGCGTGGGCAGATGTGTTGGAGAGGCGGTGAGGGATCATGCCACCGCAGCCTCGTCTGTGTCCCTCAACAAGGTGGTGGCGCTGGGTATCGCTCCCTGGGGCTTCGTCCACAACCGAGAGCAGCTGGTCAACCCTCAGGTTTTACAAATCTGCACTAATTATTCTAAATGAGGAAAAGACTAGGTCCCAAGTTTGGGGTTGAATTATTTTCTCTATTACCACCAGACCTTGTCATTAAGGGAAGATGTTGTTCAGCTTTACTTGTCAAAAGTAGAAGAACTGTAGCGTATATTCTTCATTATCTTGGTTCCCAATTGTATTGCTTTGTTTCTTTTACTGTGATTCTATGTCTTATGTTGGAATCTAGTAAACACGGGCCTCTAACGCACATCAGATATTGACTTTATTCAAAGACACCTTGCTATATCCTAACTTCCTTGTTTCTTGCTCTTGCAGGGCAGCTTTCCCGCTAAGTACTACGTCCAGAACACGTCCCGGGACTCCTGTTGCCTGGACAACAACTACCAGGCCTTCCTGCTGGTGGACGACGGGAGTGTTGAGCGCAGGCAAGAGACTGGATTCAGAGCCAAACTGGAGGACTACATCTCCCATCAGCGCACAGGCATCTGGGGTGAGAGATTATATGATCAAATATAATGTTTGGTATTATACGTAGTATCAGGAAAATAAAGTTTTTTTCCCTTCTTCACTTAAAATGTGACACCAATGACTGAAAGAAGTGTACCTTAAACTGTATTTCCTCTGTTGTTTTATTTCCTTCCTACTGAATTGCTGGTACAACTGGTTTTGGAGAACCATGCATGAGGAATGATGATGATGGATTATCTTGAATCCTGAATAAATAGTAGACTTTCAGCTTTTCTTCTACTGCTATTATCTCTAATTGTCCTTGTACTAATGTTTCAGTAGTGTAAAGAAAACGGCACAAGGCTCTTTTACCCATGAACAAGTCCTTGCTCATCCATCACCTCTTGTGTTGATCTTTCATTCATGAATGTGTTGAAAAAATGATCCTTCGTTAACTGTAGAATGAAATCCTTTGCATGTCACTGCAGGAATCTCAGTCACAGCTGTTAAACATGTATGGTCAAGCAGAGATTTAGGCAAAATATTTAACGGCGTGCTCCCTCTGTGTTGTTGCCTCTTACGTTACAAGGAAAATATGCTTAGTTTGTGCCAAGTCCTGCATTCAGGATCTAATGTCTGCATTAAAGTGAAGTCTGCATAAACAAAGAATTTAGATAGATAGATAAGTACTTTATTGATCCCAATTTGGGAAATGTTTTTGTGACAGCAGCATAACAGACAAGGCAATGAACATACAAGAAATAAAGAAACTAGAAATAAACAATCCAACATATTTCTGAAATATAAATAAAATAGCGTTAAAAAGTAAAAACATATCCATGTGGAAAATATACATGTGGAAATAAATGTACCAATGCACTGAAGGAATTAAAATGTTTGTGTTTCTGTAGGCAGCGGCAGCATCGACATCCCAGTCCTATGTATGCTGATATCAGGGGAGGCAAGCAAGCTGGAGGTACAGATGCTGCTTTTTACATAGAATAAATCATTTCAAAAGCACAATTTACTTTTATTAGGGCTTTTGTATTCCATCAATATTTTTGTTTTCTTTTTCTACTTTCCACCAGAGAGTGGACCTCTCTCTGAAGACCTCCATGCCCTGGCTGGTGCTGGCTGGCTCTGGAGGGCTGGCTGACTTCCTGAGCGACGTCCTGGAGAACCTGTCCTCTGCCCCCACCGCCCAGTCCTCCTCAGAGGGGGACGGCGAGGCGGGGCCCAGCGTGGATCTGAAAGACAGAGTGGCAGAACGGGTTAAGAAGCACTTCCCCTCTGAAGCGGAGACGGAGAAACTAGTCGAGCGGGTAAGTGCTGAAGCATGTTGTCATTGTGTTCAGGAAGGAACTGTTTTTTCAGCGGCTACTGGCTCAGATTGCCGTGACATTTAACTTTTAAATTCATGGCGTCCTGGTGACACCTTGACCTTTATTTTTAATGCTACAGTATAAGGTCGAGATTTCAATATTACTCCCACAGGATATATCAGCATTCCAATAAATATGCATACTCCCAAGTGGCAACGTATTTTCTCTTGTACCATAACCCCCAGGGAAAGCTAACATGTTAAGCTCTGCTGCAGCTGCTAAGGCTCTAAGAAAAACAGCCACATGATTTATTTGTTGCTCATGTCATCCAACACTTTATAATAGTTGCATTTAATGAACAATTATTGAGCCTCTACGGAGCCTGTAGACTAATAAGAGGATTATTCCTGTAACAAAACAGACTGAAATAGGATTAGTTGCATCTGTCTAGCCAATAATGTTTAAAATAAAAATGCCTTTAGTGATCCTCCCAACTCTTCAGGACATAATCTGATCAAAATCACTCTTATACATGTTTGGACATTTCCAAAATGCATTGTAAAAAGCCGGGAAGTATCTTAGCTGCTCTCTATTTTAAATCAACGTCACCTCCTCTCCACTACCAACACACCCTCCTAATCGCTGCAGTTTTATCATCAACAGCCCATGCTGCATTCAAAGACTGTGGCTGGTTATTGACTCATTTATTAGTGCCTTCATGATTATTTAATCAATAAATATAACAGATGTGTCTACTCCCTGCCTGTTTAACTAGGGACTTATTTGATACCCACTGTTAATCAATGGCTACATATTACTGTTGATGCTTGACTCCAAATGCCCTCATAAAATCTTTAAATGCCAATACTCAGCGGCGAGTCCATTCGACGAGATCATGGCTTTGACAGTTCCCTTTGTCACCCAATCTTTCTTCTTCACTGTCTGCATGTCCGTCTCTTGCTCAGTATCACTATTAAACTCAAATGTGTTTCTTGTCTCCATATTCCAGGCTCTGAGCATCTACCAAAACAGACACTTAATTACAATCTACCATGGAGAGCAGGAGAGCCCCAATGAATTTGACACTGTCCTGCTCAAGGCACTGGTGGGAGGTACAAGCAACTCGTTTTAAATTATGAAAAATGTCTGTTTTTAAGTGGCAACACGTCTTTTATTTTTGATGTTTTGTGGTGTGATTCTGTGTTTCTCAGCCAGTAAGCATCGAGCGTCTGTTGATGACAGTCCTTACAATGAAGAGCTGAAGCTAGCGGTCACATGGAACAGGGTCGACATCGCCAAGAGTGAGCTCTTCAATGGAGACATCCATTGGAGGGTGAGAGGGAGGGGGGAGGCATCACATGAGATGAGAAATACTACCACTCTAAAATGTATTATGTGTGTTCTGTATTAGGGCACAACTAATAGAAATGTAATCGCAATAGCAAAATTGGTTGCTGTAATTTTGAAATTGCAGAAGGCATAATATTAGACATACTACAAATCGTATTCTTCAGACTTAATTTTGTTTATCTTTGTTTGGTACAGATCCTTTTAAAGGAATCTCGCCATGCGGATTTTAAAAATATCTTTCAATAATGATGATTTTGTAAAAATGTCTCCACTATTGTAAATCATATCGTAATCACAATTAGTTTTTTTTTTCTAACTTACTGTATGCAGCCTTATTTTGAAGCCCTTTTGGTAATTACAGCACTTAAGTTCTACTCTGCAATGAAATTGGTACGCATTAAGTATTGACCTTATATTGAAACCTTTTCCCAATCAATTAGTATGAAGACTTGGAAGACTCCATGACAGACGCCCTGGTCAACGACAAGCCTCAGTTTGTGCGCCTCTTCACGGAGAATGGCCTCAACATTCTGGACTACCTGACGTATGGCCGGCTGGAGAACCTCTACCGCTCCGTGGCCGACGGGACTGTGCTTTACTATCTGCTTCAGCGCCATCTAGTGGAGCGGCTGGGGTATGCAGCCCCTGCACCCACATTAAACCTGCAGGACTCCACTAAAGGTGCAGCAGAGAACGTATACAGTGGCAGAGTGACGGATATCAGCCTTTTTGAGGTTTGTTTCTTCTGATTATAGACACAGGCCAGAACAATGAAAACAGAACTTGTGTTGTTTACACTTTAATCTTTTGTTCTCTCCTCAGGTTGCAAGGGTCCTGGAACTGTTGATGGGTGATGTCTGCCAGCCGTTTTACTACGAAGCCTTGGGATTGGAACAGATCTCATCCAAGAGGAGAGCTCTTAGGGTAGCTTTGCTTAATAAGTAGACGGATATCAAAGTTAATAAACAAATGACGTGGACTTGCAATTATTCTGACACCCCTCCCCTGCTTCCTTTCAACCATCCCAGCGGGCCAGTAAGGTGCTGCGAGGAGACTGCTTGTATCGGGACAAGCGCTGTCTCTTCCCCTGGGCTTCGCTGTTCATCTGGTCTGTCCTACAGAACCGCAGCGAGATGTCCACATTCTTCTGGGAGATGGTAAGACTTTGAAGACATATAAAGCAATAATGTGTTTCTTTTTTAAATAAGCACTTGATAATCTAATCATCTGCATTCTTCTGGTGCCATCAGACCCAGAGCTTGATTAGTAAATATCATTTTTCTAACCACCTGAGTGATACAGAAGAAAAAAATTCATGAACATCCCCTTTCTTAGCAAACATATTGTATCATTGAAAGTTTTTGTATGACCTGAGTTTCCTTGCTGTCTCTCTCAGGCAGGGGAGTCGGTGCTGAGTGCTCTGAGTGGCTGTAAGATCCTGAGGGAAATGTCCAAGCTGGAGGCCGAGGCTGAGACCAAACTGTCCATGAAAGAGCTGGCCCAGAGGTTTGAGAACCTGGCACACGGTGAGAGCATGAAATAGTCCTCATATGGACAACTATTTATATATATATTTATAAAACGGATAAGTCAAATCAAGCAATCTGATTGGTTCTTAGCCGTGATATACTGAGCGTATACCACGGGTAGAATTGTAAGTTACTTTTCACAACAAGTCAGTATCCCTCCGCGTCTGTGCAGGCAGTTTGCTTTTCATACTGGAACAAGAAAGCAGCGGAGAAGTAACGGGGTTTGCTTTTCATACTGGAACAAGAAAGACTGGAACAAGAAAGCTTCGCGTCGGGCCGAACCACGCCCCTTAGCTGTGATATAATGAGCATATACCACGGCCTGTCGTGAGCTATTGCTTAAATATACTGTAGTCTGAGTGTGAGCGTACAGGAGAGTGACAAAGTGACGGGAAGAAAATGTGGAAGTTGATGAAAAAGACAGATTTTTGAGTTTTGATTTTTTCAAACTACACATCAGTCTGATCTTTTTTAATCACAATATTGCATGTTGGTAATGCCAGAGGTATGATTGTTTGACACCTTGTCGTAGTCTCGTCTAATTCATGAGAAACAAAAAGTCACATATTTATTTAATGAAATGAACACTATCATGAACCTTCAATCCACTAATGTTTGAGAAAACGTGTAGCAATGATGGTCAGACATAGTTATTTTTTAGCTGTCTGCTTTTTAGGAATTAATTGTTTTGTTGCCTGTGGAAATGGGTCGTTTTTTTACAAAGCAATACACATCCTGTTTATAATGATTGACTTTTTGTCAGAATAACTTTCTTGCTGAATTTCACTTTTCTAAATGAAGCTCTGTCTGCGCTCTCTCTTCTCAGACGTCTTCAGCTCTTGCTATCGGAGCGATGAGAGTCGCTCCTTCACGCTGCTGATTAGGAAATCTCCAGTTTGGGGGGGCACCACCTGCTTACAGATGGGCATGGGCGCTGATGCACGACTTTTCTTCAGCCATGACGGAGTGCAGGTACGTCACTGTTTTCAAAGCTGTGTGACTAACATATCAAAGAAGACATTGGAACCAAGTCAAGGGCTTTATTGAAGCAGTTTAACAAGGTATCTGTTATGCTATAAACGTTTGATACTGTAACTTGCTAACTTCACTTCCCGAGAATAATTAAATAGATCAAACCTTGTTTCCATACAATGTTTTAACTGAAATAGTCTTCTCTTCTTTAACATTATTAAAATGATTGCAAATAACATCACTTGAAAAGGAAGGAATAATGGGAATAATGATAATGGAATTTTAATTTAATAAAAACAAAACACAGCCCCTTTTTATATTGAGAAATACATTGCAGTCGGTGAAAATGCTCTACATTTCTCCTCCAGTCTCTGATGTCTCAGATCTGGTGGGGTGACATGAAGAGGAGCACAGAGGTGTGGAAGCTCCTGCTCGCCTTCTTCTGCCCCTTCCTCTGCTACACCAACCTCATCCCCTTCAGGTAAAACCCAAATTAGTATCATTATAGTTAGTCATTCAGAATTGTCAGATTTCCGCACTGATCCTTTACTTCATGCTCTACCTCACAGGAAACAGAATGACCCGCACCAGGAGGACGAGGGGAAGCCTAGCGATGACGGACCGGGCCGGGACAGCGACAGCCTCTATGGCGCCACCGTCTTCTCTTTCTCAGACATCAAGCACATGTAAAACTCTAACATGTTCATAATTTTATCATTTAAAGGGGACCTATCATGCAAAATGCACTTTTGTACGTCTTTGATACATGAATATGTGTCCCCGGTGTGTCAGGGAACTCACCAAGTGTCAGAAAACACAACCCTCTCTCTTTTCCTCCATACCCAAATCTCTAAAAACGGGGCTGCAACGGATCTGATACAGACCGATCCATATTTAAAATATCTCTGACGTCAGAAACGAGGAGCTCCGCCTACAGTATATGGCCAACTCTCCACCAATCAGGAGGAGACAGCCACGGCCATTGCCGTTCGAAAGCGCTGGAGACGCTGTAGTACATATGACAGGCATGTAGGTGGCGCTGTAGTCAGCCACAAAAGCAGCGAAGAAGACTTCTCAGATTCAGCCCTTGCAAAAACAGGGCTATAAAAGAGCAAATGAGGCATGGCTAAAATGCATGATCTGTTTGGTATTTTGAAAAAAAAACTTCACAGACATGTTTTATATAGGTATAGCCCTACAATATATGTTTCAAATATAGCATGATAGGTCCACTTTAAGGAAAAGGGACCACATTGCTTTATTGGTTTGTTCTAGGAGGAATTTCCTTTTGTCTATTGATTTTTTTAAAACATCTTGTTATTGTAACAGTGAAGCTGACACGCAAGGATCACACACTCCAAGGACCGCAACCATCAAAGGTGAGCTGTCTTTTAACGCAATGCCTCTTGCAAAATAAAAATGAGACAAACTACTTAACAATGGCCGATGACCTTCCCTACAGGCATACCCCAGACTCGCAGACCTCCAAAGCGTCCGTTCATCGTGTCAAGATGGCGTCAGTTCTGGTTCGCTCCTGTCACCGCATTCTTGGGCAATGTTATCATGTACTTCCTGTTCCTCCTGCTCTTTTCCTACGTGCTGCTGGTGGACTTTCTGCCCCCGCCTCCCGCTGGTCCAGCCATCACTGAGTATGTGTTGTACTTCTGGGTATTCACCATCGTGTGTGAGGAGTTCCGAGAGGTGAGTGCAGACAGATCCTAGTTATACCAAATGAACGCCTCCAGATTTACCTCCCCTCTCGCTATCACTGCCTTGCTCTTTATTCATCCATGGCCTTTCCCCAACCAGGATAGTGTTGTGTGGCACTGTTGTTGTTGTTGTTGTTGTTGTTGTACAGAATGGGTCAAAGCTTCATTTATGGTGTCCAACTTTTCAGAAAAGGAGAAAAGCTAGTGTTTTCTTCCAGATATAAAGCTATAAGGACACTCAGTCTTATAGAAACAAGTCCTTGTTTTCCCCTCTCCTTTTCATTACATTTAAAAACCAAATTTTTATTGAAGCTTTGACTGTAAAAAAAAAAGTGTATTAGGTACAGCTCTAGCAGCTCAGATTGATCCACTTACCGTTAACAGAGGTCGATTTTCACCAGATTTCAGTACACACAGAATATGACAAAGTGTGTTGGATTAGAGTCTCACGTTACCTCTAAAGAGTTTTTCAGTATTTGGCACTATCTGGTGATTTTGTGATGACAGCCCTATTTCATCTACGCTCGATGTTCTCCCATAGACGTTCTTTTTGGGGACAATGAAGACTCTGCGTCAGAAGATCAGAGTGTACATTCAGGATGTGTGGAACAAGTGTGACCTCGTCGCCATCGTGCTCTTCATCGTAGGAGTAATCCTCAGGTATAGACACTTCAAACGTATTATATAAGTATACGCAAAGTTTAAACATTATTATATATATATCTCATTTATGACCGAACTCTACACTATTAGTAAAATTGTCCACGAGTTTTCATATTACAGAATTACAAAGAGATTAATAATGTTTTAATTATTGTGTTTTAAGACTCTTATTCTCAATGGCCTGGACCCTTCAAAACAGAGCAGTGTGTTGTGATACATGTGACAATGTCAAAGAGTAGACGTATGCACAGTTTAACCTAATGAGATAGGGCTGCTCGCAAAAATCATAATCTCGATTATTTGGGTCAATAATTGTAATTGCGATTTATTAAATGCGATTATTCATTGACTTTGAAAACATCCATTTATTGGAGAAAAAAAGTGTGAACAGTATGTTTTTAACAGTTGATTACCCTGAACTTTAAGTATAATTCAACTGAAAAACCAAAAAAAAAAAAATTATTAAAAAAAATGATAATATTAACAAAAAAATAATCGTTTTATTTCGATTACGTTGTTTTTGTAATCGTTGCCAGCCATAATCGTAATCGCGATTTTAAAATACGATTAATTGAATTGATTAATAATGAGATTTATGTTTATAAAAGTTAGAGTTGGTTACAGTTATAATTAGGGAACTTAATGCAGTTGCTAACCAAACTGGACATAAATCAAACAACATGACAACATGTCTCCTGTCCTGAGTCTCGTGAATTCAATCTGCAGTCACTCTTACATTTCTCCCACTGGATGGTGCTGTTACCTAACTGTATTTTCTTCACTGTGTTTTAGGATGTTCGACTGGTCCTATGAGTTAGGCCGCGACATCCTGTGCGTGGACTACATGGTCTTCACTCTGCGTCTCATTCACATCTTTGCCATTCACAGACAGATGGGACCAAAGATCATCATTGTTGGCAAGATGGTGAGAAACAATCCCAAACGTTGACATCATATCAACCTTACTTAGCAGGATGTTTGATGGAAATCCATTTTATTTTTGCTTTTTCAGATGAAGGACATCTTCTTCTTCCTGTTCTTCCTCATGGTGTGGCTCATGGCATACGGAGTAGCCAATCAGGCTTTGCTGTACTCCTACGACCCCAGCTTGGAGCGCATCTTTCGCCGGGTTTTCTACAGGCCGTACTTGCACATCTTTGGACAGATTCCTGTGGAAGAGATGGATGGTAAATGAGTTTGTTTGTGTGTCATGCAGCTGATCAAAAGTATTACAATATTAAAGTTTGAAACCGGTTTAAGAAGGAAGTATGTATCTGAACTTTTGTTCCACATCCATTGCAGCTTTTTAAACTTCACGGTACAAAAGTAGTTTTAAACCTTCCTTTTATTTTTTTGTCAATCTCAGTGGGGAAGGCCTGGGACATGCCTTGCACACACAACGTGACATTGATTAAGATGGGCGACGAGCCCTGCAGGACGACGTCTAGCAACTGGCTGGTCGTTATTCTGCTGATTGTTTATCTACTGGTCACCAACATCCTGCTCATCAACCTGCTCATCGCCATGTTCAGGTAAGAAGATGGCTGTCCATCAGTCTGTCTCTGTAGCTCCACAAGCACAACATGGTTTAACTCTGCTCTCCTTCTGTCCACCCAGCCACACCTTCTCTGAAGTGCAGGGTAACAGTGACATCTACTGGAAGTTCCAGCGCTACAACCTGATCGTTCAGTACCACTCCCGTCCTTCCCTGGCTCCTCCGTTCATCATCCTCTCTCACATCAATCTCTTTATCAAGAGGGTAATCCGCAGGGTGCCTTCCATCAAGATCTACCACTTTGGTAGGTATTTCAACTGCAATCTTAAAGGGATAGTTTGGATGTTTTGAGGCAGGGAGGTACTTATCCAGTCCATGTATTAACTACAGTTTGGAGAAGCAGACCTTATAGGCTCACAAGCAAAGCATCGCCTTCCATCTACTAAAATACACTGATTATAGATATAAACCTCATTCTATCCCTTCAAAACATATAGAATATCCTTTCAAGTGAGTCTAATTAATATAAAAAATTGTTTCCCAAATGCACCAACACATTTGACTCCCAGTTGGCTGCCTTTTAATTTAGATTTATGTTTCCCAAATGCACCAACACATTTGACTCCCAGTTGGCTGCCTTTTAAAAACTGCCTTTTCACCCCAATTTAGTCACTTTCCTCGAATCGTGTCATGTAACAGGACTGTGTCATTGTAACTCCAACATCATCTTCAACTTGTAAGCAAAAAATCCTTCTGTTTTCTATTAGTATTGCAGTTAAAAGGGAAAGCAGCCAACAGGCTCATGACGTGGGAAACCATTCAGAAGGAGGACTTCCTGACCGCCCAGAACAAGATCCAGAAGAGCAGTGACAGTGAGAGGCTCAAACAGATGTCTGTCAAGTGAGCATACCTCCCTATACCAACACTATGGCAATGTAATTATTTATGTCATGCTCCATAATACATAATCAGTAATAACATAACGGTGAATGTGTCCTTTTTTTTCTTTTTAGAGTGGATGGTGTACTTAAACACATGAGTGAAGGCAGAGACTTCGACCACAGGCTGAGGGCTCTGGAGAATGAGGTGAAATGATAGCACCTTTTTAAAGTATTGACTCTCACTGAGATTATTATTCTGTACCATTTGTGTTGTTTTTGATACTTTCACATCATGTCTTGCACTCAGTCAACTTATCCTATACAAAGGTAACATAAATGTCAGCCAGCTAGATATAGCAGGGCAGGATGATATGCATCCCGACAACTAGAACACCATGTTTTGATATTGATATCACAATATGCATTATTTCATATGTGAGGAAAATCACACATATTTTTTAAAGGAATAGTTTGCCAATTTGGAAAATAGTCTTATTTGCTAATTGCTGAGAGTTAGATGACAGTATTTATTCTACTTTTGTTTGTACGTTAAATATGAAGCTACTGCAACTAACTGGGTTTGCTTAGCATTACGAGGGCAGCTAGTGTAAAGTGTAAAAATGCACAGTTTTCTCTTGGGGTTTTATGACCCGGTATGTCTTGGTTTGAACCAATAATTTCCCTGAGTCTCCGTTGGTTGAGGGACTTTTTTGTATCGTTTTCTGTACAGATAAAAAAAAAAAGAAGATAGGTGTAAATCTAGTGAGCTGGTGCTGGTTTCTAGATTTCCGTTTTAGAAAGAGCCAGGCTAGCTGTTTCCACTTGCTACCAGTCTTTATGCTAAGCTAAGCTAACTGGCTGCTTGCGATAGCTTCATATTTAACAGGTTGGTATGAGGTTTCCCAAAATGTCAAACTATTACTTTCAGTTAAGGTTCAAATGGGACTGCATGATATCAACTAGAACCCTCGTTTCTTTTGTAATGATCTGCTTGCATAATTACATACATGCCAACCTTTCCGAATCCAAAAGAGGTAGGTTTGCGCGAGGCAAATGCGCACGCCCAAATTAGGTAATCAGAAGAAATGGAACCCCACTAATTACATGTATAAACCATGTATTTAACATATATTGCATAATTTCATGCTGTTTGGTAAACAGTGACATCAACGACATGTTTTGTATGTAAAATGCCCGAAAAGTAAAAGAATGGGAGATAAATATCCCAAAGTCTCCACATTTTATTATATTTTTAATGTGTTTCTGGTCCTCTTTCTATAGAGACAGTGTAGATGTGTCAGGATGTAGAACTCTTGTGTGAACATTGGATAAAGCCAGGTTCATATTCTTCTTTCATGTTGTAGACATATTAGAGTCAAAGGTTTGCACAGAGCGAAATATCTTTGTGTTGAGCCATAAATCAGAAAATACTGCAATAAAAAAAGTAATTTCCTGCATGTTTTTGCAGTGTGATATAAATAATGTACAGGCTTTCAGATTGCTGTAGTTCACTAAACAGAGACATTAACGACATGTTTGGTGTTGAAAATGTCAGAAAAAGTGAAAGAATGGGAGATAAATATCCCCAAATCTCAAATGATATCCCCAAATCTGATTATATTTTTTGTGTGTTTGTGGTCCTCTTTCATTTGAGACACTGTAGGTGAAGGATGCTTCAGGAAAAGACCAAACACTGGATGTCTTTCAGTCGCCAATATGTGTTTTCGAGACACTGATATTAACGGGGAAACCCTGCAGGACTCAAATGCCTCGTCTCTGTTCCCTTAAACTAATTTGGGAGTGATTACCCATCAGCCTCGGAGGTAACGCTTTTCTATAGCGTTACCCCCGGTCTGCACGTTGTTTCTCTTTCAGAAACACAGAGGACTGTTTGTATGATGCGATCACAGACACGGTGCAAACGGTGTGCGCCAAAAGTCGAGTCCCGTGTCTATGGAGTGTCATTTTTATTTGTTATACTTTGGGAAGATTGAAAATCGGCAGGGAAAGTCAGCTAAGTCGGTAGGCGGTAGAAACATGTCAAAAGCGGTAGACTACCGTCCAAATCGGTAGGGTTGGCAGGTATGTAATTAAGGCGAAATCACACACATGCAAAATGACCAGGAAACTTCAACATGTAGCCTTAGATAACTTCATGGTATTCCCAAATAATAGATCCTCACCTCAGGTGTGTACTGCATGTAAACACACAGATTTTCTCTCTTCTGATCTCTTCTTCTGATCTTTCATCTCAGATGGAGTACTGCTCGAGTGCTCTCAGCTGGATTGTGGATACTTTGGCACAAGGCAGCACGTTCAAACCTCCTCGGCCTCCTCCTACAACAAGAGGTACAAAATCACAGCATACATTTTTCTTCTTAGATTATTTCCTGTTGGTTTTTGCCTTAAGTCATTCATGTTTAACTTACCGTGTTCTGTTTCACAGAGGCGTTCCCCTCCTCTTCCCACACTGCCTGATCCAGCCTTGGTGATGCCTTCACTTGCTCAGGGTCGATAAAAGACAAGTGTTTTTACTTTGGCTGCTCCCATGCTTCCCACTGCCATGTTCATCACTGGACTCACTTCAAGTAGTTTAATTGTTCTGAACTGGAGTGTAGTAGCACTTGTTACATTATTCCAATTACAAAGTAAATTATATGTATTTAAGATGTAGCATGACATATTGTCTGTATTTTGTTTGTCAATGCTATCATGTTTTTATTCCTGGAATACTGTTTCAAAGGTTTTTATATGGGGTTTTACTGCAATATTAAAACTACAATAGGACACATTACTGTTTAATACTTTTATGTTCGGGAAAACTTAAATGTTGAATCACGTTTTTGTATTGCAACATTATTTTATTATGTTCAATAAATTGTAAAAAATGGTATAAGGAGTCAACTATGCTAACGGATTAACCCTTTAGGGGGACATTTTGTGACATACAGTACACGACATCCACTCTCAAGAGCTAGCATAGATAGTTAGCTTTAGCACAAATACTTTAAACAAAATGGCAACAGCTACCCTGACTCAAGACACATGTTAATCAGTGTCAGTTACAGACTGAACTATTCCTTGAGCTACACTCTCTGGAGCGACGCGTCAGGTCAAAGGTCAAACATTGAACTACTGGATAATCCCATGAATCACTGAGGGAAATTGTGACTTAAACATAAGAGTGAGGTAGTTTGATATACTGTAGATAGAAGGGGATATGTAAGTGTGAAAGGTGTACGTGGTGCTGAGTTTCAGATTGCCGGAGCTCTATTGAAGGTCACATAGTGGAGCAGGGCTATTGAAGGAGGCTTCACTGTAAATAGCCGGCTGGGCCACCTGTCAATCGCAGCAGCGGGTCGCACAGAGAGAGGCAGTGTCATCACTTTCTGTCCCCCCCCCCCCCTCTCATGTGCAGACATGAACCCATGTATGTGAGCATGTGTGTCACGGTTCAGTTTCTGAGTAGGCTACATTTGATGCTTCCTTTTACACACGATCTGCAACGCAATTAACACAAACTGTCCTTACTGTTTCTTATCTGCATAAGGAAAACCCGTAATAATCATTCTGTTCTTAAAACATAAAGAATTTCTTGGGAATGGCAGTTGCTGCACATGTGCAGACCGCCATCATATCCATTTCTGTCTATTTACATCCATTTCATACATCATCCTGACATGTTCTCTGCTAAGGGACAGGCAAGCAAATATCGACTCTCTGATGAGACTGTGTCTGATAGGTGTTAGTTTAACCCCATAAGCCAACAGAAAAGGGATTATTACTTACTAATATTACAATCATTTGTGTTATCACTTTCATGAGACCATAGTTTAAAATAATCTATTTGTGCAATGGAGCTTTGTGCAAATGCAGTCCTGAGTTTCAGCCAGGTTTATTTATAGATTCAATTAAAGAAAGGGAGTGTATGAATGCCCCTGATTACACCTCCCACAGCTTTAATAGAGAATAATCAGGGAAAGTCAAAGCCTTTGGAGAGTGTAAATACAATTTGTTGCCTGCATGAGTCTAATTTTTTCAAGATTCAAGGTTTTATTGTGATGTGCACATTAGCTACAGTGTATATATGGCAATGATAAACTTAAGTCCCAGGCTTATCCAGCAGTACAACATGAATATATATAGGACATAAAACAGATGAAATAGTGCAAGAGAATGTTTTGAGATGTGCAAGTAAATACAAATAAAATAGAACTGTAGTATCTTTTTATGGTATATTTTATAAATGTATTCTTTATTGGACTGCTTTTGTGCTGGGGGATTTACAGACAGACTGAAAGTACATTTCAACAACTGAAAAAAAAATATATATACTCAAAGTTAAATAAATAACAGTGTGCATATATACCCATAGATGTAAGTAAAGATTATCTCCCGAATAGCTGTAGCACTTGAAATGAAGACCTAATCCACTTCAATTGGATTATTTAATATTGGTAAACGATCTGCTCCTTCCGCTTCATTTTCTTATGTTCTTTTACCCCTTACCCCCCTCCCTCCCGCGGTACAACCCCCCCCTGTCTCCCCTAAGCACACACCCACCTCTCTAATACACTGGGTTAAGGGCATCAGGAGCATTCTTCCCACCCATGTGCCCCTGTCACTCAGGCACATATGCTACTCCACCACACACCCAGTTGTGTTTCCACTGTGTTCCAGGCACAAGGCTGGCACTCTGCTCTGTTGGTCTGTTGAGCTGAACCATATCCTCGCACCACCTGCAACTCTCTCACCTTTCCTGTGGATTTAATGTTTTTTAAGTGTTAAAAACTCAGATTTTTGTATATTTTGGTGGAGGAAACAGGGTCAGGAGACTTGTGGATTTTTTGTTCAGAAGTAGCTCCAAACCTTTTGAGTTTTTTCCAAAATGTCTCCTGTGAAAGGCTGGATGGTGGGGCTCCTGCTGGTCCTCCTCTGCCCGTCTCAGACCCCTCTCTCTGGGGGGGTGAGTGCCCATGAGGTGGGGGAGGCAGGGGAAGGCCTCTACGCCAGATATGTGGAGGCGGTGGTAGCTGAAGAGGGAGAAACTGCTGAGGGTGATGATGGCGCGGGTGATGAAGAGGAACATCTAACGGAAGATGACGATGAGGAAGAGTCGGATGAACAGGAGGAGGATGAGGATGAGGAGGAGGAGGAGGAGGAAGAGGTGGCAGCTGAGGAAGATGAGGAAGAGGATGAGGCGGAAGAGGAGACTGCTGAGGAGGCAGAGGAGGAGGAAGAGGAGACTGCTGAGGAGGCAGAGGAGGAGGAAGAGGAGACTGCTGAGGAAGCAGAGGAGGAGGAGGAGGAGGAAGAAGAGGTCGCAGAGGAGGCTGCTGATGAGGAGGAGGACGATGACGAAGAGGAGACTGCTGAAGATGAAGCAGAGGAGGAAGAACAGGCTACTGAGGAGGACGATGATGATGATGATGATGATGATGATGATGAGGAGGAGGAGGAGGAGGAGGATGTGGAGGCCGCAGCTGATGATGACGACGAAGAGGATGCAGCAGAGGAGGAGGAGGAGGCATCTGAAGAGGCAGAGGAAGCCAGCGATGATGATGATGAGGAAGAGTTGGCTGAGGAAGAGGAGGCTGATGAGGATGATGAAGATGATGAGGAATACGCTGCAACTGAAGTAGAGGAAGATGACGGTATTCCCCTTTTTTTTTTACTACATTTTATAATATATTCATAGATTATCAAAATACTACCACTAAACGTGTGTCATTTAATATAAAGTATAACACTTCAGAGGGGAAGGAAGTACTTAGATTATTATTGTTATAATTAAGTGAAAGTAGCAACATTACAGTGTGAACAATAGTCCATCCTTCACAGTACTTAAGTAAATGTACTTCCTGGACCCTTTAATGCCTCCTAACTCCACAGTCCCTTTGACATTGTAGTCTTTCTGCAGTCACCGTAGGAACGCTGTCACATAACGGCCCTAAAATAGAGTCGCTTATCGGTGAAGTAGCTGGCACCCAGCAGGGTCCAAACCTTTCATGCCTTTTGTTGAACCACTGTGTTTATTTTAAGATGCAAAAATAATTACTGGTGTAGTGCGTACGTTTAAAAAAACTAAGAAGAAGGACTGTCTCAAGGTCTTTCGGTGTTCATGCTTTAATATTTACAACAACAAAATATGTATCCCCAACTCCAACCTGCATCAGTATTACTAATTAGTAATGGGAACAGTTTTCCTTATTTCTTACTTGAGTTATAAGTACTTTGTCATTTCATGATAATTCTTCTAAATGAATCAATTTACAATTTGGCCTTAAAAATGTCACAAAAATAGTAAAACGTGTATTTAGTTCAAGGTGACGTATAATTGTTGTTATTGTTTTGTCAGCCCAATACCAAAGACAATCAGTTAACATAATATGAAACAGAGAAAAGCAGGACATCGTATCTTAAAGGCTGAAAGATGAAAAAAGTTCTGCCATTTTTAAATGAAAAACATTTGTAAAGATGAATCCATTATCAAAAAAAAGTTGTTGACATGTTTCTGTCGATTGACTAAAGCATTTGGGTATTAATAGATAGCAGCTTTACCAAATGCTCTTAAACAAAATACTTATCCTCACGAATGAGCTTTTATAATGATTCAATATCATCTGTATGGAAACAAGACATATCCACAACCTGATGCTCATGCATGAAATGCTCGCTAAACGATACTTGAAGTTTTGTTTGTTTTTTGTTCAGAAACACATAACATAACCACCAATCTTGATGCAGGTCCCCTACATATGGTACATAATGAGCTGTGACCAAGATACACAAATACACACCAAGCAGGATTTAGCAATGTAAGAAGAGTCTGCAGCCATGCTAGCAGTTCTGTGCGTCTACTCCAGCCAAATGCAAATGTTTTGTCAGCGTTAATACTTGCATGCTCATGTTTAGAACATATAGTGTTTTTAATGTACGCGGTGTCAGTTGAGCGTCCAAACATGCTATTATTAACCAGAGAACACTCCACACAAATCAGCATACTGCCAAGGCCCATAGGAATGCCACTAGTTTTGTAGGTACTTGGTCATAAATCAAAGTGTTGGACTAACTTAAATATTAACCTCATGATGATTCAAGAGTACAAGAACAGTCAAGAGATCAAAGTGTTTACAGTTTCTTCTCTAGGATCACACATTTATTTTTCTGGATGGAAACTAAAGGGATCACCAAAGTCGGTAGAATTCATCCTCTGGGGATAATGAATAACTGAATGAACTCTCTCTGTATGCAAGCTACTTATGCAGTCTTTATTAGATTTATCTCCTGGATTACCTTAATCTTTGACCTATCACAAATAAGTTTCTTATCAATTTCAATGGGAAAGTTTGGGGTAGATGTAGGGGTCAAACATACGAAGGAGGCCGATACTAGTGTTGTGTGTAAAACAAAAAACAACCCTGACTTGTTTAAACTTGGAAAGTTAACTACCACACATAACATGTAACATGCTTATATTAACCAACAATATTGGATTTCTAAACACAACCATATGTTTTAAACTGATCCAAATGTCCTAGAGACCTTGAAACGATATTGGCAGTGCAGTTTTGTTCTATGGGTACACCATTTTTATTAGGGTTTTAAAGGGTAGACTTATTGGCCGAGATACAGTACACACAGCAAAAGCCTATAGCTAGCCTATCATGCTATATTTGAATAATATAGTGTAGGACCATACCTATATAAGGCATATTTATACTTTTTATTTTTCAAAATACCAAACAGATCATGCATTTTAGCCATTCCTCATTTCGCTCAATTTAACACTGTCTTTTCATGGGCTGATTATGTGAGAACAGCACCATCCACAGGCCTGGCATATGTACTACAGCGTCTCCAGCACTTTCGAACGGCAATGTCCCTGGCTGTCCCCTCCTGATTGGTGGAGTTGGCCCAATAGCCGTAGCGCCACTTCTGTGACGTCATAAAAGTGTTCAAATCTGGATCAGTCTGTATCAGATCCGTTGCAGCCCCTTTTTAAGAGATTTGGGTATGGAGGAAAATAGAGAGGGTTGTGTTTTCTGACACTTGGTGAGTTCCCTGGAACAACGGGGACACATATTCATGTAGAAAAGACGTACAAAAGTGCATTTTGCATGATAGGTCACCTTTAATCTAATATGTATTGGCCCAGCTAATTTGCTGTGACTCTGTTAACTCTATGCAGATGAAGTCAATGACGCAGTAAATGAAACGATTGAAGAGCCCGCCACCGACCTGCTGCAGTACCGCTCCGGCTCTCTGTGCAGTGTGTGCACCATCTGTGAGGTAAGAGACTTCAATGGATCTCATGACGAAATAACTTCTAGAGAAATAGAAACAGATAATAACTGTACGTTGTGTGTCTTCCTTCCTCTTTCAGCACTGCTCTACAGACTGTGAAAAATGCCCGTGTGAAGATGACGATGAGTCGGATCACTGTGAGCAGTGCCAAGTAAGTCTTCACTGTGCAGTGTGCAAAACACTCTCAATAACACACATTAAAGGAAACAATTGGGATAAACTTTATTTTTTTTGTTCCAGGATTGCTCATCTTGCTACATCTGCCCCTTACTGTGCGACACGATCTGCTCACCAGGTAAACACTGAGAAATACTCATTATGCTTGTATAGTTCAATCTTTAAGCAACTTCTTAAATGTTGCATGTGTTGGATTGTTTCAGGTGGCCTTGTTGATGAGCTTACTGGGACTCTCTTTCAGTAAGACTTCACACAACACATTTACATGTATTGTGCATATACTATGTCATTATGTAGTTGAGTTTACTCATGCTATGATCTTGTTTTGCAGGAGCGTTTCCTCTCTACTCTGAGTAACCTGCAGGCTGCTCCCTCTAACGCCACCTTGTGGTAAAGTGACGTACTGCGCCCAGGACTGGAGCTGTCCGGCTGTGCAAACCTCTCCAGCAACATGAGAGCTGACAGAAAAACAGAAACACATTAAGGTTTTAACTCTTGTTTAGATTTTTTATTAACTAGTCATTTGGGCTGCAAATAAGAGTCTCTTTTCCTTTTCTTTATTTAATGAAGTGCCTAATGTAATAATTAATTGCTAAGGCTATTATATAATTTGTTGAGAATCTTATTTTGTAGAAACCTTTTTGTAAAACAGTTTTAGTTGAGCAACAATGTGAATACGTTTATTTTAGTGGCTGTATGAATGCACCAGAAAGATGACAGTCCATTTATTGTTACAGAATAATTTCATATATACGTGTTGATACAAAAACATGTTATTCATTTTAACAAATTCTTATGTGATAATTAATGTCTCTTAACTGTTCAATTTGGTTCCGACATTTACACCACAGGCACAGTTCATATTACATTTAGCTGTTTTTGCTATATTAACTTTTGGTTTTTTATTTCACATTGGTTATTTAGTTGTTTTTTTTTTTTAGCATATACTCATGACTATTCAAACTGCAGTTAGTGCCTAATTGAACAATGTTAATAGGGCCTCACAGTTTTAACTCACAACTGTGCATAAATTAAAGTTTTTCCACCTAATTTATGGGAATTACCTGTCGGAAATGTGAAATGATTAATTGGAGTAAATTGGGTTTAGTAGGTGACTTTTGGTCGATAGTTTGAATGTATTTTATTATAGTATACTCTATAGAATTAAAAGGCAAAATCGATGACTGTTTCCTAAATAAATTACTTCTATTCACCCTTTAACCTTTTCATCCTTCTTTTAAAAATAATCTGACAGGCCTGGGTTGCGTTCCAATAGTCCATTTAGTTTAGGAACCTTCCTAACCAAGTGAAATGACCCGGAAGTACGTCAGTGGTAGCCATGTTAAGTGCCGTTCCAATTCTCCAAATGAAAGGAAAGGAGGTTTCAAACTTCCTTTATAACCTCCTTTAGCTTAGGAACCACTGGACCTCCCTTGACGAAAGGAGAGGAGAAAATGCTACCCCACAATGCATTGCAGCCGCAGCATTTGCCGTCACTAAACAGTCGGCCGTTCACGGAAACAACCGATTATGACCGAGAAATTATATCATGAGTGTTACGGTGCTTATTAAGCATTTTAAAACGTATGTGGTAAGTTGCCAAAGTGCTTTGTTCTGAACGTTCATCAGTATTATAATCAAAAAGAGAAATATGAACGTTAGGTTTTACTGAAATGATCAAATAAAGTCAACATTTCAATCTTTACTGAGCTGTGTGGAGTTTGTTCAACTTTTAAAAGATGTTTGAATAGTGATATACACAATGATAGATGTTAAGGACTAACGTTTATAATAAATACATTTGTATTGATTTTAAGATCTTTTCATAGTTCATACAATCATACGTATTGGGATTGTTTGTATTAATGTGGACCGGAGGGAGAGGGTGACGAGTATAAGTTTCACTTTCCTTTTTTATTTCAATTCTAACTTTGGTCATGAACAATATTCTCTGTTGTCCACATTCATAAAGCATAAAACAACAGCATCAGAGCACGGTGCAGAGTCTCTAGATGAGTTTACAGTAGTCCCTCCTTCTTATTATACATCCATGTTGTAGTCCGCTATAGAAAACTGTAGTTTCCATAGTTTCCCCACAGCAGCAGACGCACATTCATGACGTCCGCTGGCGCATCATAAACATGTCAGATAGTGAAAGTGCATTCGGATTCTCTAAAGTACAGCGGTCTCTTCTCCTAAGTCCTTTTGAATTCTCCTATCCACTATCCCTTAACCCCGTGACGTTTCACTCA
>NW_011333040.1:22607022-22621441 GCF_000735185.1 Notothenia coriiceps
AGGGGTGCAAGGAATAGTCCAAGTAGTGGGGGAGTTTTATACAATATGTTTAAAACATAAAAATAAAAAGGTTTAAAAAAGTTATTGTTTAATGTTTTAAGGAGGTGACGCTACTCAGCCAATCAAATCGGTGCAGTCAGCACGATAGATTCAAACACACACACACAGAGACGAGACAAGAGGAGAGAAACAGTCGGAGTAATTTCAAATGGCGGAAGGTAGACAGCGAAAACAGAGCATTTCAATTACATTTTCTCTTACTGGACCTCTTTGAAATGCAATTGAATACCCCTGCATTATAGCAACAACAACAATAATAATAATAATAATAATAACAGCAATAATAATTGGGAGGGGGGGCGCGGCTGTTCTTATGTTCTCTGAGGGGAGGCTCACCTACCCACACTTTGAAAACCACTGGTCTAGAAGTCTTCTCATCAGGGCTCTATAAATAGAAAACTACGGCAGATATGTAATATTTAATGCAGCCGAACCGTGTATTACAATGCCGTTATGTGATGACTTTCAAAGAGAAAAGCAAGCACTTTCGGAATAAAGTATTATTTTATTTTTTTAAATTGTTTTCTAGTCTATTTGTTAATCACGATGTGATGTGAGATGTGAGACTGGAATTGCACAGGGGAACTGACCAATGTAACGTCCACCCGGACGTGTCGGAATGACGAGTGAAGCGTTCTCAAGTTAAACAGGTTTATTAACAACCAACGGCTCTCATCCGTCCTTTCTCACTCTCTCTCCTCTCGCGCCAACCTCTCACTCCCCTGCACGCGCCCACACACACACACACACACCAAACCCTCTGCTCCCCAACCCCGCCCCTACCTGCTCTCCTCACAGAAGCCTGACACAAACAGTTAACAGAACACTTGAACAATAAATGCAGATCGCTACATTATATATATATATATATACAGTCTATTGTCTAAACTAGTGAAGCCACATTTGAAGTGCGTTAAACCTGCATTCTTTCCAATGGCCAGCAGAGAGCAACTCAGATTGTTGTCAGATTGTATAAAAGTCTACGAGAAAATACCAAAATTACCCTAAAATGTTAACTGATTAAGATTACACTTCACGTTAGGGCTACCTTGGAAATACCAGGACGCTTCCACATTTTCCGGTTTAAGTTTTTTTCCGTGTTTTCGTCAGAGATCTTTCACCATTGAAAATGTATTACAGTACTTTGGTCGCCTAAAATGGTCTTGTTCATTCTTCGGTTATACTCAACTTCTTTTGGTCAGTCAATGGGTTGTGCTATGGGAAGTTTGAGCTTTTTTTAATGTTCAATTCATGCATCAACTCTAACACTGACAACCCCTATAGGCCAGATAACTAGACTACAAAAAAGAGCTAACATTTCGTGTGTAATAATGATGTCCTCCACCTAAAGGCAACAGAAGATGGAGATGTGTCGCCAACATGGAGTAACCTCATATCCTGCCTGACAAATGTCATGGGTAAGTGTTCTTCCATTTTGTTGTTATCGCAAGTGAGAATATTGTGGTTTCTCTACATCCCTGGCATGGTCTGAATGTATAAACCTTGGCATAGACAGGTGACATTTCAAGGTTTGTGCTTTTTTTAAACAACCATTCAAATAATTGTCAACCCTGCTTGAAATATTTTAAGGAACAAATCCTGCAAATGAAAGTTTCACAACTATCTTTAATGTCGTCTTTGGTATTGTATAGATACAAAAATAAATAATCATGCTTTAGTGTTGTACTTGAACTGGTTGTTGTTGTCCTTGAACTGTACTTTACAATTGTAAGGTCAAGTTAGAGTTGTTTTTAAAACCATTCATCTTTGTTGTTACATCGTCAGATAATGCCTTTTTTTTTTTATAAATATCATTTTATGGCACCACACCAAGGATGCTGTTGGAGCATTTCAATCCACATGACAGCTTTTTTTTTGTTTCTAACATCTTTCCCCAGACCCCAAGTGTGATAAGAAACCTAACATCTCTATCGATGACCTGATTAAAGATGTGGACCTCACAAAGTTCTACCGGTACATGGGCTCGCTGACCACCCCAAACTGCAACGAAGCGGTCGTGTGGACAGTCTTTCATGAGCCAATCATCATCCACAAAACTCTGGTGAGTTGGCCATGTTTAGTCAACACATGCCCCTGTCAGCAGAGAGAGGGACGTAAGGGCCTATTATGTACTTCCAGTGTTACAGAAGCCAAACAATGTTGTCATTGCCGCGTTCATAACTTGTTTATACTGCCACCAGTGGACGAAAATGGCTACTGTAGCTTTAGGCTCAAATACCCTTCTTGGTGCACCCGTAGTTAGAAAATAACGAAGCAAAGGGGTTATCTGGGATACCCCTATTGTAGATCAAACATGATAAAGTGCCTTCTAAGGTGCCCTTTAAAACAGCCTGTGTTTGATGATGCACTGAATGGACACTTTACAAAGATGGTGCTGTGTCAAATAGGTGAACCTGCAAATCAGTTGGAGAGAAAAAGCATGTAATCCTTTGTGGGTTTTCCTTGTGTCTCCATCTGACATTTAACTGATGTTTGTCAAAAAAGACCAACCGTGTATTTAATTTATATAGCACATTAAGTGTGGACAATATCTTGTAGGTAGCACAGTATAAATAAATAGTGTGGGGAGACATGAACTGTATCCTGGAAGAAAATTGTTGTACATGAATGTCTATTACAGCCTAAATCTGAAAGGCCCATTAAGAGTTAGCTCGAAAGTGCCAACTGAGGAGAGTGATAAACAGAAGTAATACAATGTCAAAAGTGGGTGTGGAAGATGTCAGCAGGTTCCTTGCTGCCTCACAGTTTCTACCCTAAAACGTCAGCTGTCTTCTGAGTAGTGTAAGAAATCCTGAATGGGAAGGGTTTCATTTCTGTGTTCTGGATACGAACAACCTTTAATTTAAAAAAAGTGACCTATTGCAAGTGGAGTCACATGCAACCTGTTACATCATTGACCACCCATATATGCGGGGAAATGTCACCAGACTGCATGGTGCCGGGACATACAGGTACACGTGAGATTCCTGTTTTGATAATCATGTGAGATAATCAGGTTTGTTTAATCAGTTTGGTCTAACTATGAGTAAATAGCTGTCAAGACTGCGTGACAGAAAAACAGATTGTTGAGTCACATTTTCAGAATGACACACAATCTTTCTTTTCATTAGATTTACCTGACAGGCCCTCTGCAGATAAACAGGTACACATGTCACATTGTCAGGTGGCACGGCAGGTGCGTGACTCTTTGACCCAAGTTTCACCCATACCAGTCTGTTTTGAGGACATGATGATCGGCAAAGATAATCTCAAAGATCGCGTGAAGTGCAACCATTCTTTTTAACAACAAATCAGATTTATATCCTTCATAAAAGTATTCATTTTAACACTGTTTACTGCCTTATAATTTAAAGGTGTAGTCTAAAATGTAACAACATGTATATTTATGAAGTGGAACTAAATAGCCATCAAGTGCAAAAAATGTCCATCCTTTTACGTACATTATAAATCAGGTTTTGAAACGCTCTATAGATATAACGTTGAATTACTTTAATCATCATTTATCTATGTTCTTTTGTGGATGCAGCATTATGTTTTAAGTATAATGTATAATCTTCTGTTTACAGGTGATAGGGAGAACTACCTAATAAATAGTTATGATAATATCTATTTTGGGGCCCATTTTATTCTCTTTATACCTTCTCCCCCGTGGACTAATTTTTAGAAAACATGGCGTTTCCTACCACCTTTATGCGGACGACTCCCAAATATACCTACCCCTAAAAAAACACCCCAGCTCTCTGATTTTGGATTTTTTGATATACTTTATTAATCCCCGTGGGGAAATTATTTCTCTGCATTCGACCCATCCTAGTGTTAGGAGCAGTGTGCTGCCATTTTGAACGGCGCCCGGGGAGCAGTGTAGGGAACGGTGCCTTGCTCAGGGACACCTCGGTAGCACTTGGTCTTGCAGGCACTTGAACTGGTGACCTTCCAGTTGCCAAGTCAAGTCCCTATCGACTTCGCAACCACCGCCCTGATGCCCCTGGTTGACTGTCTTAATGTCATAAAGGCCTGGATGGCGCTAAACTTTTTAAACATAAATGAGAGCAAAACGGAGGTCATTGTATTTGGACCAAATGGTGATGTCCCTTCCATTGACCTAGGTTCCCTGCAACCGTATGCAAAACCCATGGTCACAAATCTGGGCGTCAAAATCGACAGTGCTTTTACATTGGATAAACTCATAACTTATAATGTTATGTTTGCTGTGAAGCACTTTGCTAAACCCTCTGTGTTTAATATGTGCTATATAAATAAAGTGGATTGGATTGGAATGGATGAAACCGTTTGTGGCTCCAGGGCAGAGCACTTGCAACGCCTCGTAAATCACCTCAAGGGAAATGACTTGATGTGGCATCCTGGGTTGAACTCATGTTTAACAATGACACAATTTTGGGGTGTGGATTTAAAAGGATATGATCTTACATAATCTGCTCGTCATCTCTGCTTGAGGCGAGCGGCTTGGGCACTTTAGCCTCGAGTTTCTGACCAAAACTTTTGGTGGAGAAACTGAATTGGGTAATGAAGGCACCAGGTTTTGATAAGACAGAATATAACATACTTTACTCCATCACTGTTTTATGAGTATCAAATTAGTTTCATTTTAAACCATCTTATTTGAATAAGGAACAAACAAGTAAAATCACATGATTAGTGCAAGATGGCGTGAGAAGAAACAGCCAAATACCAGTGTCATCAAAGACAAGGCCTTCATGATAAGATCCGAGGGAGTGTTTAAACTTTGTTTACACCCTCTAGTTGTCTTTGCAATTACTTACGACGCCTTTTGAATTCGCTGGAAGGTAAAGAGAATGACATAATTGATGTTTCACCTAACCCTCATTGGTATGGGGCTGGTCTGCTGGCTCACCCTACATGCACTCTTTATTTATGTTTCTTTTGTGCTGTTGTTAGATTCAGAAGTTCCCGGAAAATGCAGGGTTCAGAAATGTTTATCGACCTACACAAGCTCTTAATGGACGACAGGTGTTGGCTTCCCCTGCAACTCCTTTACCCAGTGAGTGGTAAAATTAAACACATATAAGACCCATAATATCTAAGACTGACATATTCAACATGACTGTTCTTCTATTCTTCAGGTCATCCATGGTGCTATCATGATCACTGTGGTATGTAGGGGCAAATGTAAAGATGTGATGAGTGGACAGCTTTAAATTCATAATGATGTTACAGAACTTGTTCCCCTTGAATTCCAGAATACACGCAGTCTGAGTGGAGCCGCCTGCCCAACGCCTACTGCGCCGGGGAAAGCCAGTCACCCATCAACATTTCGAAAAGCAGCGCCGTGAAGGAGGAGAAACTCGGTGCATTCCACTTTGAAAAGTTTGACGACAAACATGTCATCGAGAAAATCATTAACACAGGCCACACAGGTTTGTTCATCCTTATTATTGGCTGTTTCTGTGGACATCTATGGAATCTAGACCCAAAAGAAGGACGTATCTAAAGCTTTAGTTACCTTTATCTCATGAGGGTTATAGCTGCAACCATTAATACAAGCATTTATCAAAAATACAACAATTTAGATTACTGGTTAATGGTTTTATAAATAAAGAGGATAATGGGACAACTTTAAGGTGCTATTTTTACCTTGTCACTACACCTAACAAATCAAGTCCCTTTGCCTGTCCTTGAAATAATTTAATTAGTTGACAAAATAGTGTCAAGAATACAAACAATTCCAAAAATGGTTAATTTAAATAGGAAAAACACATTTAAGTCTGTGAAAACATGTAACACTTTCTACCTGTGTTCTCATTTGACTCCCAGTGAAGTGCGTACTGAAGGAGGGTGTGGAGGTCTCAGGTGGAGGTTTGGGACACGTCTTCTCCACCCTTCAGTTGCACTTCCATTGGGGCGCGCATGACTCTGAAGGCTCTGAGCACACAGTGGATTCAAAGAGATACCCAATGGAGGTCAGGCTTTTAAAACGTTATTGCATTGAAGTGTGTTCTCATAGATTGAGCTTTTGCCTGTTTTCTATTGATGAATTGTGTCTTCATCCAGATGCACATAGTCAACAAGAGGAAGGATTTAACTCTCGAACAGGCACTACAAACTACTGATGGTCTGGCTGTGCTTGGGTTCTTTATTGAGGTAACTTAATTGCATTACACTTATGTCCAAATCCATACTTTACAAACTCTGTATCTGCTAGTATTTTCATAATGGAAAAGTAAAAAAACTATACCCAAGGTCATGCATACTATTCATACTAAAGAGAAACAGTTTTATGGTCTGACGCCATTTATAAACAGCCTCCAGCAATGTGATGCATTACGGAAATGTGGGTGAGAAATATTTGATCAGGATAAGAATCTTTTAGAAAAGAAAAGAGAGCCCAAGGACGCTGTGCTAAATGAGCTGTCAATCAAAAGTTATTTCACTAACTGAAACATATCCGCATCTCATACAAGAATGTCACCATCTCTACCTGCTCGCATTTAAAGCGTAACCTGCACAGATGTCATGATCCACACCCTATACAAATACAAAACAAACCCTTATTTCTGTCAATCTGAACTGCAAAATAAATCTACTTTGTGTTGTGGTTCCCAGTTCATGTTATCGTTGGGAGTAATGCTTTATTTTCTCTTTTGTCTACATTTGACATTGAGAAAAGCCAGTTACACAACATACTGACCTGCTTGTTTCCAGGCCACAGGCGCAAAGGAAAAAAGCCGCAGCAGTTCAGAACAAGGCGCGGTAAGAGATGGAAGCTTTCAGCAGATTGTGCTATTGTTGTCCAATTAGCTACTTCTGATGCCATTTTCCTTATTTATTCACCATGTTTTTCTCTGCACACACAGTCCTCATCTGATATGGACGCCTGGAAAAAACTCACCAGCTATCTTTCAGCTATTAAAAACATCAGTGAGTACACACCTGTTTTGTTGGCATACATTACGTAAAATACAAGTGGCACTACATCTTGGGCATTTTGGTTTTCAATGCAGGTTCAGAAGTTAACGTCACCGAAGAGATCTCCATTGACGACTTGCTTGGCAGCGTGAACAGAGAGTCATACTATCGCTACAACGGCTCCTTGACCACGCCTTCATGTAACCAAGCTGTGGTCTGGACCGTGTTTAAAGAGTCCATCAAGGTGGACGAAACCCTGGTACGTGCTACTCACCATCAGCTGAATATAAAGGGTATATGCAGTGGTGTAAAGTAACTAAGTACATTCACTCAAGTACTGTACTTAAGTACAATTTTGAGGTACTTTACTTGAGTGTTTCCATTTTATGCTACTTTGTACTTCTACCACACTACAATTCAGAGGTAAATCTTGTACTTTTACATTTATTTAGCACTCTTAGTTACTACATATTTGGAATAATGATGTGAAATATAACCAACACTTAAATCAGACTTTAGTTACACCTGGATTAAATTCACAAGCTAGGTTGCACAAAGTGATTAAAACTAGCTACATCTTTACTACACTGAACAAAAATATAAATACAACACTTTTGTTTTTGCTCCCATTTTTCATGAGATGAACTCAAAGATCTAAAACATTTTCTATTTACACAAAATAACCATTTCTCTCAAATATTGTTCACAAATCTGAAAATATCTGTGATAGTGAGCACTTCTCCTTTGCCGAGATAATCCATCGCACCTCACAGGTGTGGCATATGAAGATGCTGATTAGACAGCATGATTATTGCACAGGTGTGCCTTAGGCTGGCCACAATAAAAGGCCACTCTGAAACGTGCAGTTTTGCTTTATTGGGGGGGTCTGGGGGGGTCCGAAAACCCTAGGGTTAAACCCTAACCCTAACCCTAACATGTCACCCATTGAGCATGTTTGGGATGCTCTGGATCGGCGTATACGACAGCGTGTTTCAGTTCCTGCCAATATCCAGCAACTTCGCACAGCCATTGAAGAGGAGTGGACCAACATTCCACAGGCCACAATCAACAACCTGATCAACTCTATGCNCTCTGGAAGCCGTAGCGCTGTAAATAGCACGACCAATCATTTTAACCGGCCCGGCTAAAATAACTCATGCGCGTTCGTGTGTGTTGGAGGAGGGGCTCTGTAAGAAAGTCTGAAGGAAGAGGCATATTTTTTCCGGTTGTGTATTTTCAAATTCTAGCGCACTCGAGCTGGTTTCTCCATTCTTACCTACCCTACCTTTAACTCTTTTTAGGTTGCAGCTATATGTTTTATTTATTTCAAAGTGGGCCCATTTTAATTATATATATTTTTCCTTCAAATGTGCAGAGGACTCCCCAAGTGCTGTGTTTAATTTATTTTAAAGTAGGCCTGTGTATTATTTTGAATTCTCCTTATAGGAGTTCTTTGTTTCTTATTAGAGGTTAACAGTTTTATATAATGTAATAAATAGCCTAATAAATGCAAAAAAACCTGTAGTTTTTGTCTGATATAACAATAAATACAACTTTATAAGCTATCAAGCTATGAAATATGTTTTGCGGCTCCAGACAAAAACATTTTGGGGAAAAAGGAGCAAAATGGCTCTTTTGGTCAAAAAGGTTGCAGACCCGTAGTTTAACCAGTCAGGTTTAACCCTAACCCTAACCCTAACCCTAACACTAACATGTCACACTCTGACACATTACAATTTTTGTTATGGTTTAACCAGTCAGGTTTAACCCTAACCCTAACCCTAACACTAACATGTCACCCACTTACACATTAAAAAATGTTTTAGGTTTTAACCCTAACCCTAACATGTCAGTGGGTGACATGTTAGGGTTAGTGTTAGGGTTAAACCTGACTGGTTTTCGGACCCCCCCAGACTCCCCCAATAAAGCAAAACTGCACGTTTCAGAGTGGCCTTTTATTGTGGCCAGCCTAAGGCACACCTGTGAAGTGCTCACTATCACAGATTTTTTCCCTAATCAGCATCTCGATTAGTGCTTGCGTACCTGGATCTCCATTCGGGTTTCAGGTCGGACTCCAAGTCCAGAGGTTCAGGTTCCAGGTCGGACTATTCAGCTCGCCGGAACCTGAACCCATAGCCCATACTTGTCAACCCCCATCTCGATTTTCGCGGGAGCTTCCCGATTTAATTGCCCTCTCCGGGTTCAATATTTCTCTTCTCCCCCGCATTTTTCCCCTGATTTCTGCCAAAATCAAGATTTTACACACGACGTTTTCCACTCGGACTTATACAGCTAACATTGTTTGGTTTCCATGGTAACACGTCTCTTTAGTAGCCGCATGCAAACTCAAGTCCTGAGAGGCGTGAGGAGCAGATATTCCACAGAAACAGAACAAGGAATCGACAACTGCTCACCAGTCCTTTCCTGTAAAATACAGATCCGCCCACACATATGATCCATCAGGAACGAATGCTACAAGGCCCCGCAAGTCAGTGCCTTACAACTACAATAAGGCATGTTAATGTTAATCTAACAGCTTCAGCGATCCACCGTACGCAACCCCCCCAATTTGCATTTTGAAATGCTCCGATTTCCTGAGTCTAAAGGTTGGCAAGTATGCCATCGGCTTGTGTCCAAGTTGTGTGAGTAACTTAAGTGAACTTATTGTGAGCTAATATCAAATTGAAATAACTCATAATCACACTCAATTTCAAACTCCGTCAGGTTTAATTGTGCTCCTTCCAACTGTGTCTACATTTCCTTTCTACAAAGTACAAATGTAAAAAAAACTTTTTGCCAGTTTAGTCTACAAAATGAACCTTTATGCGCAACATACAAGTGACTACTACAAAGTTCAAAAATTTATTTCATTACCAACTAAAGTAACCAAACAGTCCCCTGAGGCTGACTGAGCCCTAAATCCCTAAAACTTTGCTGAAGGTAGAGTTGACTTTACGCATTACACTGTTACGCACACCTACTATACATTAATTAAACGGCAAGTCAAATCAAAGCATCCTGACAGGGGCACGCCGTCAATGCCACCGCTNTTAGGGTTAGGGTTAGGGTTAAACCTGACTGGTTTTCGGACGCCCCCAGACCCCCCCAATAAAGCAAAACTGCATGTTTCAGAGTGGCCTTTTATTGTGGCCAGCCTAAGGCACACCTGTGCAATAATCATGCTGTCTAATCAGCATCTTGATATGCCACACCTGTGAGGTGGGATGGATTATCTCGGCAAAGGAGAAGTGCTCACTATCACAGATTTGTTCAGATTTGTGAACAATATTTGAGAGATGGTTATTTTGTGTATATAGAAAATGTTTTAGATCTTTGAGTTCATCTCATGAAAAATGGGAGCAAAAACAAAAGTGTTGCATTTATATTTTTGCTCAGTGTAGCTTTGATAACACTTGCATCAATATCTATAATCAAAACATATCATATATAATATTCTAAAATGGACCAATCTGCATTATGACTACTTTTACTTTTGGTACATTAAGTATATTTTGATGCTGATACTTTTTCACTTTTAGTTGAGTAACCCTTTGAATGCTGGACTTTTACTTGTAACCGAGTATGCCTACACTCTTGTACTTCTACTTCTACTTAAGTACAAGTTCTGACTACTTCTCCCACCGCTGGGAATATGTGGTGGAATATAACTTTGCATAAAAACATAATAGCAATAATCCATGAAACAGTACTCAACCATAATTCTTATCCCCAAACCAAAAATGAATCATAAGATTTATATATGGACCGTTTTTATGTATCAACAGGGTTTTTAACACCATTAACATTTAGCAGAAGTATAAAATGAGATTCAAATAGTTTCTGTAATGGCAGTGGGGTTCCTCAACGTCACAAGAAAATAATGACTAATGTTCTTTCGGGATGTAGATAATAATGAAATGCATTCTTGTGAGGATTCTCTGATGTGACAAAAAACCTAATCAAATCGTCGCATCTGTTACGCACATTGTAACATGAATGGAAACTAAACAAACACTGATTAAATAGTTTAAAACTCAGATGTAGTTTAGGTTTAGTTGACTATTTGTTATTTATTTCTCACAAAAATAAGGCTTGAGGTGCTCTATGTTCTTATTGTCAACAAATCCCTTTTAAGATACTCAAAAAAACAATAACTGTAATATCAATTTATTGTTGGATTTGTTGACAATAAGAAATAGGACACACACTTATCGTTTGAAGTCATCACATTTGTTTATCCTTTGCAGTCGTTTGCTGCAGATGTCAATGAGTCACTTGGTATCTTCTTCATCTGTGCTATCTTCATTTCCTGTTTGTGTCGCAGACTTTTGGTGTTCAGTTTGTTGTTTAGATTTTGATTAAGGTCACATAAGAACATTCAATTCCGCTCCTGCAAAGACCTCGTGTTTTTATATTCAACATGTGAGGTTATGCATAACAGGGAGGGATTCTGACACTCTTTACCCAAACAGTTCTGAATGCCATCACTCAAAGGCCAGTCAGTGTTTGATTTGAAATCCAATGGTGTGAAATCAAAGCTACAACATTACAATATAACATATTAGTATTCTTTGTACAGTACCAGTCAAAAGTTTGGACACACCTTCTCATTCAATGGTTTTTGTTTATTTAAAGTTGTTTCTACTTTGTAGATTAATACTGAAGACATCACAACTATAAAATAACAGATGGAATCATCTAGTAAACAAAAAAAGTGTTAAACAATCCAGAATAGGATTTTTATTTTAGACTCTTCAAAGTAGCCCCCTTTTGCCTTGATGACAGCTTTGCACACTCTTGGCTTCTCTCAGTCAGCTTCATGAGGTCGACACCCGGAATGGTTTTCAATTAACACGTGTGCCTTGTCAAGAGTCCATTTGTGGAATTACTTGCCTTCTTTATGTGTCTCAGACCATCAGTTGTGTTGGGCAGAGGCAGAGGTTAGTGCACAGTGGATAGCCCTATTTGACTACTGTTATCCATATTATGGCAAGAACCACTCAACTCAGTAAAGAGAAACGACCGTCCATCATCACGTTAACAAATTGAGGTCAGTCGATCCGGATAATTTCAAGATATTTGAATGTATCCTCAAGTGCAGTCGCAAAAAACCATCAAACGCTATGATGAAACTGGCTCTCATGAGGACCGCCCCGGGAAAGGAAGACCAAGAAACATCTCTGCTGCAGAAGATAAAAGAGTTACCAGCCTCAGAAACCTCAAATTAAAGCACCTCAGATTAGAGCCCACATCAATTATCACAGATAGCAGACAATCTCAACATCCACTGTTCAGAGGAGACTGCGTGAATCAGGCCTTCATGGTCCAATTCCTGCAAAGAAGCCACTACTGAGGATGAACAACAAGAAGAAGAGAATTTTTTGATCCAAGAAACACAAGGATTGGACATTAGACAGTGGAAATCTGTACTTTGGTCTGATGAGTCCAAATGTATTTGTGAGACGCAGAGAGGGTAATCAATTTACTTACACTATTTGTTCTGTTTTATTGTGTTGCAATGTTTGAGGAGCCTGTGACCTAAGATTTTCATTGTCATAACTACACTGTAGCTATGTACGTATGACCAATAAAAGCCTTGAACCTTGAATGGTTTCTGCATGAGTGGTTCTCACCGTGAAGCCTGGAGGAGGAAGTGTGATGATGTGGGGGAGCTTTGCATGGCTACCACAGCATTCTACAGCAGCATGCCATCCCATCTAGTTTGCGACTACTGGGACAATCATTTGTTTTTCAACAAGACAATGACCTCAGACCTCCAGGCTATGTGAGGGCTATTTGACTAAGTGCTGCATCAGAGGACCTGGCATCCTCAATCACCCAACCTGAACCCAATTAAGATGGTTTGGGATCAGTTGGACCACAGAGTGAATGAAAAGCAGCCAACAAGTGCTATAACATTGCTATTGCTTTGTATGTCGGGGCGGGAGATTCATGTGATTGGTTGTTGTTCGCAAAAAATCCCCAAGCTTTCCGACACGCCCACCTCCAAGATTTTCAAGATTTTTTCAAAGCTGCTGTGTGGACGGGCCGTTACAGTAGCTAAACCAAAGCTAACACTTTCCTTTCCCTCACCAGATGATGATGTTTCCGACTGAGACAGGATATCACAACGTGTTTCGGAGTGCGCAATGTCTTCACGGCAGGACCGTTTACACCACGGCAGCCGTAGCCAGAGCCCCCGTCTCCATCTCACTGCTGCTCGCGTGTCTCTGCGCCTTTCACTTTAGATTACATTTCTGATAAGTTTTACTAATTGGAGCTTCTGTAGAGCCAAATATTGTAATGATTATCAGTCCCTTCAGATTGTCCTTTTAATCATTGTTAGCCAAACACCTAAAGTAGTGTTCAATCAGTGATTTGTATACAGTGCAATTATATCATCTTTTAATCAAGAATACAACAAAATAAGCCTCTCTAGATAAGTACATGACCTGGGTAACACTTGATTTAATAATCACCATATGTTTTGTCAAAACATGACATCATTTATTAAACGCAATAATAATTCAGCCTTGGGTAGTAATCGAATACTTTTCTTGATTATCCTAAACAACTTATATAACCTTACAGAATATTCATAAATATAAAAATCATTATTATTAATATTATATTATATTAGTGCGACTGTGTGCTTATATTTTCAGCAAAAGTTTACAAAATCGGAAGTGCATATCACACTTTCGACTAAGTCAAAACAAATTACAACCGATTGATACCGCAACAAAATGTTGTAGCTCGTTGAAATTTCGCTTGGTGTATAATGAAGTCGATTGTTGGACTACTCACACATTTCGTTTAAAGGATACAGAGGAATTGTATCTAAGGATCAATAAATGAACATGGTATATCGTCGAAATGTCTCGTTCAGTGAAACTAATGACATGAATTCATGTTAAGACTCTATTAACATAAAGATAAGTGTATAGGCAAGACGAAATATAAGATGTGGAATGTGATGTTTTCGTTTACAAAATAAAAATGAGTTATATCGGTCGATTATTGAAATTCAAGTTTCTTATTTACACTAGTCGTTTAGAAAAAACTAGGGAACTTTAGTTAAGTGTTCACGACACGAGAACTAGTCGAACGTAACTAATTTTCAGAATTGGAAACTTGTTTATATGACACATTTTAGAAGTGATAGTGGATTTTATTATATGTAAATGTCTTAGATAAACATAAAACGATTACGTGACGGAATTGTTGTCTGATAATACAACCCATCGAATTAAGTGTCTCCTATGACAGTAAATGAGAATAGGACGACACTGTATTTAGGCTATTGTCCATACACTTTGTCTAAGTCTTTCCTAAAGTGCGATTATCATCGTAACGATTAAGTAAGTGGAAAAAGTAACGAACTGTAATTAGATAAGAATTTTCAAATCTATTGATGTCGAAGAAGTATTGACTAGTTTCGTTGTTTTGTTTG
>NW_011333040.1:22621486-22632392 GCF_000735185.1 Notothenia coriiceps
ATGACTTGGACTCGAGTCACATGACGTGGACTCGAGTCACATGACTTGGACTCGAGTCACATGACGTGGACTCGAGTCACCAATTTGATGACTTTGGACTTGACTTGGACTTGAGCCTTCTGACTTGAGGTGACTTGACACCTTACTGATCCCTTTTAAAATAGGAAACCAATAGATTGTGACCAATAAAGAGCAGTTTGATTATTAACTATTATTATGTTGATCAATGTCATTACATTTGGTGAAAAGCACAAAATGACTTGTTTAAGACTCGGTTCTTCAAAGTTTAGGACTTGACTCGAACTTGAGCGCAAAGACTTCCGTCCTCTGTCCGTCCTCACTGCCTGTCTCACTGCCTGTCTCACTGTCTGTCTCACTTCCTGTCTCACTGCCTGTCTCACTGCCTGTCTCACTTCCTGTCTCACTGTCTGTCTCACTGCCTGTCTCACTGCCTGTCTCACTGCCTGTCTCACTTCCTGTCTCACTGTCTGTCTCACTGTCTGTCTCACTGTCTGTCTCACTGCCTGTTTCACTGCCTGTCTCACTTCCTGTCTCACTGCCTGTCTCACTGTCTGTCTCACTGTCTGTTTCACTGTCTGTCTCACTGCCTGTTTCACTGCCTGTCTCACTGTCTGTCTCACTGTCTGTCTCACTGCCTGTCTCACTGCCTGTCTCACTGCCTGTCTCACTGCCTGTCTCACTTCCTGTCTCACTGTCTGTCTCACTGCCTGTCTCACTGCCTGTCTCACTGTCTGTCTCACTGTCTGTTTCACTGCCTGTCTCACTGCCTGTCTCACTTCCTGTCTCACTGTCTGTCTCACTGTCTGTTTCACTGCCTGTCTCACTGCCTGTCTCACTGCCTGTCTCACTTCCTGTCTCACTTCCTGTCTCACTGTCTGTCTCACTGCCTGTCTCACTGTCTGTCTCACTTCCTGTCTCACTTCCTGTCTCACTGCCTGTCTCACTGCCTGTCTCACTGCCTGTCTCACTGTCTGTCTCACTGCCTGTCTCACTTCCTGTCTCACTGTCTGTCTCACTGCCTGTCTCACTGCCTCTCTCACTTCCTGTCTCACTGTCTGTCTCACTGCCTGTCTCACTTCCTGTCTCACTGCCTGTCTCACTGCCTGTCTCACTTCCTGTCTCACTGCCCGTCTCACTGTCTGTCTCACTGTCTGTCTCACTTCCTGTCTCACTGCCTGTCTCACTGTCTGTTTCACTTCCTGTCTCACTGCCTGTCTCACTGTCTGTTTCACTGCCTGTCTCACTGTCTGTCTCACTTCCTGTCTCACTGCCTGTCTCACTGCCTGTCTCACTGCCTGTCTCACTGTCTGTCTCACTGTCTGTCTCACTGCCTGTCTCACTGCCTGTCTCACTGTCTGTCTCACTGCCTGTCTCACTGTCTGTCTCACTGCCTGTCTCACTGCCTGTCTCACTGCCTGTCTCACTGCCTGTCTCACTGCCTGTCTCACTTCCTGTCTCACTGCCTGTCTCACTGCCTGTCTCACTGCCTAAAAGACTAGAAATAAGCAATCCAGCGCGCTGATTGGTGGGCACTCCATATATTGAGTATTCTAATAATTAAAATGTGTTGTCCTTGTTTCTGCAGCGCTGCCATTAACCTCTGCGCCTCCATCCCCGTCCCCAAAGGATCCGTGAGGTGAGAATTCAAATGACCCGACGTTTGTTTATGGAAATGATCCGTATGTAAAGACGAGCTGCAGCGACATCTCACTTTTTATATTTGAATGTGTTTTTGTTTCTGCTCTGTGATCACGAGTGTGTGTGGAAATCAGATTTGAGAGCCGCGTGTCTCTCGTTAGCGTGTTTTTAAATAGCACACGACATTGACAAAGCAGCCGCAGCGCAGGTGAGCGAATGGAGCGCTCCTCATTTGGTATTTAAAGTCACACAAAACTAAAGTTAATGATCGGTGCAGCCGGGCAGCTGCTGCGACTTCCACTGGGGCTTTTATTTAGGAGGAGGAGCTTCAGAAACATTGAAATAAGTTTTTGTTGATTTTAGGGTTTTGTGTGTGTGTGTGTGTGTGTGTGTGTGTGTGTGTGTGTGTGTGTGTGTGTGAGTAATACAGTAATGAAAGCGTGCTCTGGTTCGAGCCAAATTCAGCATTAATGATGGACTGAGATCAGCTCGTGCTGTGGGATCAAATACTCCGTCTGCTAAATAATGTAGCGTACAGAGCCAATGACAGTCCCATATGGACCACAGAGAGAAATGTTGGAAGCGTAACGTATAGCAGGTACTGGAAGTATGTCAGCAACCGCTGTTAAATACTCCGGGGCTGGAGGGAGGATCACTGCCAAATATATACACCGTTAATATGTGTGTGTGTAATGCGTGTGTGTGCACAATTCAGGTTGTGTGTGTGCCGTAGAGCATGCAGAGATGAATGCGCGGCAGTGTTTCTGTTTGTGACTCTGCCGGCAATGTGTGTCACTCATCAATAATGTACGGCTCTTGGTTCTCCCCTCTTCAAAGCAAGTGACGCTCCAGTGTTCCACATAATTAACACTCTCTAACACACACACAGACCCACACATACAAATATACACATGTAAATGAGCTCAAATTTTAAAACATCCACGGAAAATTCAAACTAAAAATCTGTTTTAACCTGTATGCAATTGTCTTAGAAAATGATTGAAAAGTATACAGAAAGTTGCTGAATCGCAGTTGAAATATCTGTTTTATAAAGTGGATTGCAACCTTTGACGTGAGAGAAGGTGTCAGACTTTTAATTCTCAAACATTTGAAGAACTTCTGGTGTCTTCATTTCTTCAGATTTGCCTGAAGAAATTTAGTTTCTTGTTTAAGATAGATATTATGGCTGACAAAGCCCTTTTTATGACTTTTTTCTGATTGTCGTTTTGCTTCAAGTAGGATGGAGGAAACATGAATTAGTAAAAAGATTGTATGCTGCCTGTGAACTTGAATAAAGAAATTCCTTTAGGATAACAGAAACTGAGGAGAGAGTGATTCTCTTATCGCTCCATCCCATTAATACAATCTATATTGTTGCCAAAGTCAAGTCTAGACATAAATAAAAGCGTTGCCATTTGCACAATTGTTTCCTGAACAATGAAATAATTTCTTTGCCTCACACTTTGAATGGCAATTACAAGGAAACACGAGGTTTGAAGTGGTACACATGATATTAATAAAGAACACCGTATAAAAACACTATGGAAAGTATGATTGTAAACGTCTATGCAGAAAGTGGTTATACTCTATGGTAAAAGGTCTAACACTGACCAGACAACATTATACACTCTGACCTCAAAGTCCACTTATGGGAAATAATCTTCCTGGAAACGGTGAAGAGTATTTCATATTATAATCCACGTCAACACAATTAGTAAAAAAAAAACGTGTCTTCAGTTGACTTGACAATAAATACAACCACTATCATTTAAAAAATATGGCCCAATTCCCAGCTTTTTACATATTTTTGGACATTTTATCTGAATGATTCAGATACAAAAGGTGATTCAGATAGAAAAGGTGTTTCAGATAGAAAATGTCATAGATCCCACTACATTCAGCTATCATTACTCAATCATTCACAACCAGGCTACAGTATGTGCCTCCTAGTAGCAACATAGAAGAAGGGAAATACATCCAGATGACACATGGAAGCAAATTGTCCATCAAAAGGAAAATCTGGTTAAATTCTACATATTTTTTGTATTGTCACCATTTAATTGATCCTACTAACTAAGTATTGGTTTTGTATCCAAAAGTGTTATTGCTCACTGTGTTAAAAATACAGAACACCACATGCATCCTTAAATTCTTCTGGTTAACAAAATAAAACAAATGCATATGACTTTATTCAAGGAGTTTGCATCCATGGGGATATACCCTACAGGTGTTATAGAGGGGGAGAAGTATGCCAAAATGCAGCACCAGACCAAATGAAATAATGCAGTTGGTGCAAGGTTCCGCTGAGTAGTTTTTTTTAACATGTTGTATTTCAGCTTATGAAGTCAAATCTACCGTGTGCGTTGCTAAAAGCTCAAATATTTGAAATTCTTGGGTATGTCATCAAACCAAGTGCTGTTCTGAGTCATTTACAGTTTACAATACACATTACACTGCAAGTGATACTACGAGTGATGACATCACTATGAATGCTCTGCCACTGCATTTAAAACCCATCTCTGTCCCTGTCTAACTGGGAAACCTAAATGAAGACACAGGCTGACAGATGATCATTATTCAGGGAAATAAATAAATGGCTATAAAGAAATAATCAGGGAAGAAAAGCAATGATGGCCAAATTACATTTCTTTGGTTGTCTCATCGGATTTTCCTCGTTTGAGCTTTTATTGAAATAGATTTAAATAGTCAGAACGGCGGGGTGGCGAGGATCTATTTTCTGACAATTGTGTGCTTTGAAATTGGGCTTCAGCGAAGAGATGTGTAAAATACACACAGACAGACATGCGGAAACACATGTGTGCGCACACACACACACACACACACACACACACACACACACACACACACACACACACACACACACACACACACACACACACACACACACACACACACACACACAGAAGAAGTGAGTGGTGTTGATGCCAGCTTGGAGTGATGGTAATATCAGAGACTGGAGGAGCTGCTAATGAACAGTGCGAATGGGAAGAAAGGCTCCAGCTCAATCCACTAATTGCCTTAAAAGCTTTTCATACAATTTACCCTGTCAACAGAGATGGTGGTGTGAGTTGGTGTGTGTGTGTGTGTGTATATGGGTGGGTGGTTGGGATAAGAAAAAGAGATAATTCTGAGCAAACATATTGTAAGAAAGCGAGAAAGAAGTGCACAATGGTTTTACACCTACGCAAGACCAATCAGACTCCGTCTCACACTTACACCGAGGCGTCTTATTTAGCTGAAGCCGGTAGCATTTAAAACCACACTTAGACTTCGACACTCCAAAAAGAGCTATAAACACTGAGCACACACACTCACCTGATTGCCAATTCTAACACACGTACATTCGCATATATGGCCATATCTTTTACACACAGAGAATCACTCAACGCTCACAGTGAGCTGCATTGCAGTGGGTGCTGTTGCACGCCTTGGCGCTCATTAAAGTAAAAAGCCTACTGAGTGTTAAGGCAACAGAAGAGTCAGCAACACAGGTAGCTCTTCTCTATGTTTTTCAGTACGGATCCCTAGTCTACTGTTCATAAAACACAGCTAGGATTGGGGTGACACACAACAGTTATTGTAAAGGCACACATAGCAAAGAATGAATAAAACAATTAACAAAAAAGTCATGAACAAAAAAGAACACAGACAGGTAAGCAGCATACTTACGCCAAGTGGAGGGATCTTGAATCACCCTGAACCTGTCTATTACGAGGCTACGAACTAAATAAACCAAATACTTGCAAAGAAAAAAGAGTCTGTTCCATTGCGTACCAGACGGCTGAAACTGCAGCGACAACAACTCGAAATGAAAGCAGCACTGTTCCATCTAATGTTTGTTTTGGCCACTGCTAACATTAAACTGAGCATAGAACCTTTAACAGTGCGTTCTCTTTAGCAATGGTCTGCTATCCTTCGAAGCAGTTTGCTAGCAAAAAAGAGACGGCAAAATGTTAAAATCGACTAAGCAGATATTATTAACCCTTAGATGCATAAGGTCGTTTTTGACCCGGTGAGGTGGTTTTCTTAGAGTATCTTTGTAATTAAAAATTGTTATCATTTCATATTCCAGCTATTACTCAAATAACATGTTTTGGATATCATGCCATTCAAATTTTAAATTTACATTTTAAGAAATGGTAGTTTTTGTATTACTACCCCAAACTTCCATAAGTGGGTCAAAAATGTGAAAACTTAAATATAAAATATTTCTAGTGTGAACCAAAATATAATACTAAATATTATACAAGTGATTTTTCTTAACCAAAATGACAAACATGGCATAAAAACACATCTTATTCTAATACGGGTCCTTTTTGACCCACTTATGGAAGAGTGTAGGGTCCAGTCACTCGTGCATCTAAGGGTTAATTAATATAATCAGACATAAAACTATAAATATACAGACATACTGTATAAATATATTCCTATTCACACTTTTTGCAGTATTATTAACCTTAATATTATTAGTATGTTTTTCACAAATGTTGACATTCAAGTGACTAATTAATTCACGACTGAGCTTGGATTTGGAGCATTCATGAAAAATAAGTAGGAACTTAAGTCTCAATTAAGTCTCAATACAAGTTAACCTACCTGGATGTGATAACGTTGGTACAGCAAATAATATGGACCTTTATTTGGTCAAGATGAGTAAAAGACATCTCTCGATGAATGACTAGTGAAACAAATCCTAAACTGCAGCACAAGCTGTGACAGTGCTTCTTTGTGAGGAAACAGAAAGAACTACAGACTCCAAACGAACCAAATCAGTATGTCACGAGGCAATAAGTACAGTATAAGTAGTATTTTACGACATTCTGGTGTGATCAGGAACCAGGAACTTCCTTCTATGCGTGTAAGCAATAACATAAATGAAAACCACCACTCAAATACATGTTCACAGACATACTACAGTATATACATATACAATTACAGTAAATCTCATGTGTGGTTCATAGCTACCACAAGTTTCTCCTGTATGCACTGTACAGTGTATAGTTTTTATCGGTGTGTGTGTGTGTGTGTGTGTGTGTGTGTGTGTGTGTGTGTGTGTGTGTGTGTGTGTGTGTGTGTGTGTGTGTGTGTGTGTGTGTGTGTGTGTGTGTGTGAATTTGGGGTGGTGGTGGTTAGGTGGGGTGGCGTTTAGATGCTGCAGTGCTGCATATTCTTCTCACCAGACTAACACATTCTCACTCTTTCAAATACAGACGCTTGGTCAGTGGCCCTCTGCTCCACATGATGACGCTCTAGGTACCCCTTTAGAGTCATTCAGATGGGAACAGTGTCTCAGTTTCTGCTCCTCAAATGCATCCTGTATTTGAAAAATAAACTTATTTGGAAATGTACAGTGTGCTTTCTACATAAACCTTTGATGAAGGCTTAGTTAGTAAGCAACCTTGTCAGGTTTAGGAACAGATCGTGGTTTGTGTTAAAGTGATATTGCCTTTTGGTTTTCCACTGGACACAAACAGTGGTCTTCTTTGTGAAATTCACCGATTCCGACCTCCTCCTTAAGTAGACTATTTCACTTTTTATACTACGTCAGTCGCTCAGCGCGTCTCATTATGACACGGATAGGATTATTTGAAATTGGAATTAGTTGAAAGGCCAATGCATCTCAAGAAGACGCCACTATTTGATACCAAAATACCTAAACATATTAAAAAATAAAAGCAACCAAATGAACTGTGGAAAAATAAACAATTACGCTGCACATATCTGACACACGGCCTGTATCAGCAGCATGCAAAATGTCAATGGATGGGTGGGGGTTGATGTGGATTGTATTGTCTTTTCTGGCAGCCAAGAGTGAGACAGTGGCAGGTCATGAGCAGTGAGGCGGGGGCATGGGGGTTTATCAGGGGGCAGGGATGTCATGGGGCATCTCCAGAGGTCGGAGGGGTCCTCGGTCAATTTACCAGTCGATGGATGGACAGACAGAAGGATGAATAGGTGGCTAGATAACCCCAAGGGGCGCATGATGAAGGGCTGATTGGGACGAATAGAGCTTGAGGGTATTTGAGTGGGGGTTCAAGAATGTTTTTATAGGGGGAGGGTTGCATATGTGAGTGAGTTCGCTCAGTTTTCCTATGTGGCTTTAAAAATGAGTTTGTGGATTTGTGAATGTGTTTGTGTCTCTGTAGATGTGTGTGTGGAGGTGAGGACATCCCTTCTGCTGAGGTGTGTGTCCCCGAGGCCTGGGGGCCTCCAGACCTCGGGACCCTCCCTTGAGTCTGATGTCTGTCAATACAGACAGCACAGAGACGCAGCACTGGCCCTGGGTCAACACCAAAGCCAATACCTGAAGACAGGCTGCACACACACGTGCATACACAAGCACCGGAATCACACACATACACACAGCCAGCAAGCCAATAACTGCAGCCATTAATTGAGCTGGCCAGGTCCAAGTTCTGACACGAGCCACAATTAACCCCTTGAATCCTCAGCGGGCTGCTCGATGTTCATTCGGAGCGGCTAACGAGGCTAAATGTAAGAGCAGCGACTTCGGTAATGAGACGGGATAACTGTGCTTTGTTCCTGCCTGCGGGTCAGCTCTCACTGGGCCTGAGGATTGTATCCTCCATCCATACTTAGGTAAGACCTGCTCTGCCTTGGATTACCTCGTTTTTTTCCTGGAACAAGTACATGTGACCATCATTAGACCAACAAACCTATGTAAGATGCATATGCTTTATGCTTTAAAGGGGCCCTATTATGCTTTTTGGGGTTTTCCTTTTTCATGTAGTGTGTTCTATAGGTTTGTGTGCATGTAAGTGGTCTGCAAAGGCTACAATCAGGATATTGTCATGAAAATCGTAGAAAAGCACTTACTCAGTTTTTTAATGGGCTTCATTAAAGTTATCATTTAAATTGCCACATTGGTCAGGAATGAGCTGCTAACATATATTGCTTGTACACCACACAAATGCCAGAAAAACAATATTTAAAACAGCTTTTAAATGCTCCAAAGAGAGTTGATCAGACTGCTTGAACAACAAAAACTTCTTAAATATTTCAGTGGACATTTGAACCGAGATTGAGCCTCGTCGTCGCCAGAACAAACACCAGCTGCGTCCAGTGAACATCTGAGGTTCTTAATGTTCTTGTCCTTGTCATCGAACACTTCCTAAGCACTTCCAGCACCTGCCCTATACACATGGCTCGCATTAGTATGGACAGTAGGTTCCTTAAGAGGGCTTTTACATCCAAACAGCTGTGGCAAGTCATGAGTCAGCCACCCAGAGCTTCTAGTGCTCCATATAAGTTCCAAAACTTTCATTTTTACTTTATAACAGTTTGAATTATTGTGAGGAAAAGTGGAAAATTAGGCTGTTCTGTCTTAATATCACAAGCTCAGTTTTAGTCTGTCCAATGAGGAAGATTTAAGCACAGCAAAAAAAAGCTGGTCTAATCCGCACGCTGAGCAAAGAGGATGTGACTGGCCATGAGTATGCTAACCAACCATCAACTGAAACGTCAAATAAAGACAGAACGTCATAACAATGCACTATGCAAATTCACGTTTTTATCTAAAAAAAGGTCATGGGGTGGCTTAAAAAATGATCCCAGAGAGTAAGTCGTACTCATTTGTAACTACTAAAAACGACTCAAATCAAAGTGTTGTATTCCTGATGGCAGAACTGAACACTATGGAAGGCAAAAGGAGGAGGGGCAGTGGGAAAAGTGCTTGGTAAGAGCAACAACGACGCACTACATTCCCCGTCCTCTCAGTTCCATTCCCCTTCTTGTTCCAACTGTTTATTTTCAACCGGGGCCGTTATCAGACGCAAATGTGCGATGAGCGGAAAGGAGAACGCAGAGAAAATAATCACCCTCTGCCTCAACCAGCTGGTTTGTTCGTAAACACGCAATTATGATTTCATGGCAGTCCATTATATACAAGCCACTCCAGGGCAGGAAGCTCTGCCAAGGCGCGATCACTGAAAACATCTTAAACACTCTGAAACAGCTACCTCGGCTACTACATGCACTTTTGGGATTTTCTTGGCAGTTCCTCAAAAAGGAATCAATGATGCTTTGTGAACTATGAGCAATAGACCGGTATGGGTAATGTGCAATGTGTCTACACGGTGACTACATATTCAGGGCATGCAAGTGTGTGAGGGGATCAATCGCATTCTGTCAATTTAGTTGATCTGTTGTCATATATCATATTTCAGCAGTGATGATTGGATCTTGATTGAAAGTGGAGGAACCTTTGCCTTAAAATCTAGCAATTTAGAAAATGACAGAGGTTGATTGCAGAATGTTGATACAATTACTAGACATATGGAAGAGATAGGATAAAAGCAATACTAAATACTACTTGTGTACTTGTTCATGCCATCAGCTGTTAAATCAAATGCAGTAACCCTAAACTGTGGGTTCAAGAATGAAACCACTGTGTTATAATATCAGAGATAATAAAATGGAGTGACTCGGGTAGGAGTCAGCAGATGAATATTGTTAGCAGCAGGCTGACAGATGAATGGCAGCAGCCTCCAACAGGAGCAACACATTGTGCACATCTCTATGGGAGCCACCTCGGTGCATTGTGGGAGTTGTATCTCAGCAGGGGGGGTGTCACTTCCTGGTAGGAGAGACCTCACTGTTAGAGCAAAGTCTCCTAGGATGTTTAGCTTTGAAATACTGATGCATTGTGGAAGCTGGGGTGTATTGTGGGGAATAGTCGCCCCAGCGGGTGTTATGCCTGTGTGTCGTCCCGACGATTGTGCGGTGAGAGGCGATTATACACACACACACATATATACGCAAATACACACACACACCTCTGGTCTACGGATACACAGCAGCACAGCGGGATACTGTCTTTGTTGGATCTGGATACACACAGAGAGTTCACCCTGCATGCATTTATGCTCACACACAACACACACACTCACTCTCACAGAGGGACTAAAACTCCCCGATGCTCCCGCTGCAAACACATGGGAGAGAGATGAAAGACTTTCAGCAAGCCGCAAAAGATGGATCTCTCAAACTTCATCCACCGACTTTCAGCTCCACCATGGATACGTGCGCGGTTACCACGTTTCCCCGAGCTTATCCACAACAACATCCTAGACCAGGGCTATTCAACTACACATTCAATTGGGCCAGATTTTATAACTACAAAATTCAGCTGGGCCAGACATTCAGCGGCCTGTAAAAAGAGGGTAGTGACACATTTTAAACCAACACATATTACTGCGATGAAAAA
>NW_011333040.1:22632434-22632922 GCF_000735185.1 Notothenia coriiceps
TATTACTGCGATGAAAAACATGCAATTTTTATTCATTGTTCATCTAACAAAGGTAGGTCAAAAAGTGCATAAAAACACAACAAATTAGCATTAATTTAACAGAATCTGAAAAAAAAGTGCACAGTTGTAGCATTACATTTGTTTGCTTTAGAAGTCAAATATTCAGGTTATTTGTTTTGAACCAGGCACATGACAAAGTGCATTTAATGAATACAATAATAGCAGTCTTAATACATTTCCTCACATATAAAAAAAACAGCTAAAGAGCTCCAATGCAACACAAAGAGGTAGTACTGTAGCAATACTATTTTTTCACTTTTCAAGTAATAACAAAAAAATCATACGTTTTGGTCACATTTGACCCAGACACATTACAAAGTGCATTTAAATGAATACAGAAAGAACTGTCAAACCCTTCAGTGCACAAACCCATAACAAGGGATACGGGTAACTATATGAATGAATACTACACTACACGTCTACTATAG
>NW_011333040.1:22632967-22645431 GCF_000735185.1 Notothenia coriiceps
TATATACACACACACACATATTAGCGGAGAGTGGCGTGTTAGCAGCCGAACTTGACTCCAATGCGGTAAATATTGTCTCTAACTATAAACCCTACACATTGTATTAAGTATTGATTTGATCTTGGATTACAACTCCAAGCTCTCCCTGGGTTGTCAAGGAAAGGTTTTTCGTGACCATCACATTCCCTGTAGAATTTCCCAAGTCATTATTTCTGTCTGTAACCGTCACATTTGCAACCAACATTACACATTTCGTGGATTGTGCTCATGTGTAGTTTCATTGTTAAGTTTGTTATAATTGCTGTATCAGTGGTGAACAGTATCGATGATAGCCGATATTTCAAATTATGTTTATATGGTGGTTTTTAATGGTATGGGTAATTTTGTAGGTTCAACCTAGTAATAAATTTTTTCGAATGGTTAGGACTCCGGTACGTATCCTTTATAGAGGGTGATCATTTTTGAGTAGGTGGTCACCATTGTTTAATTTACATAAAGTTTAGCTAGTCCACACACCAACACCTTTATGACCTGCACTGCACACGCTACGCAACGGACGTTGTCGAAACCAAGTACCAATTACATGTTTGAGAAGTTGACGTTGGATCCGACAATTATAAATTTTGTTTTACAGACATCAGTTATGTACAAAATCAAGTTTATTACTATTTTGGTAAGATAAAAGAGCATATGTAGCAAAACACAGGTTACAATATATGATAATGCACATGACAAAGTAAAGAAAAGAGGTGCTGCAGCACAGGTAATATGAGAAAAAAAGTAATTTTTCAACATTAAAGCATGGAAACGTCTCAGTAGAAGCACTCATTTCAAACTCAAATAAGCTTAATATGTCCACTTTAATGTAAAAACTGCACACTCAATCAAATCCAGACGGAAACATCTACATCAGGGCTATTCAACTACACATTCAGTTGGGCCAGATTTTATAACTACAAAATTCAGCTGGGCCAGACATTCAGCGGCCTGTAAAAAGAGGGTAGTGACACATTTTAAACCAACACATATTACTGCGATGAAAAACATGCAATTTTTATTCATTGTTCATCTAACAAAGGTAGGTCAAAAAGTGCATAAAAACATAACAGATTAGCATTAATTTAACAGAATCTGAAAAAAAAGTGCACAGTTGTAGCATTACATTACATTTGTTTGCTTTAGAAGTCAAATATTCAGGTTATTTTTTTTGAACCAGGCACATCACAAAGTGCATTTAGTGAATACAATAATAGCAGTCTTAATAAATGTCCTCACATACAAAAAAAACAGCAAAAGAGCTCCAATGCAACACAAAGAGGTACTGTAGCAATACTATTTTTTCACTTTTCAAGTAATAACAAAAAAATCATACGTTTGGGTCACATTTGACCCAGACACATTACAAAGTGCATTTAAATGAATACAGAAAGAACTGTCAAGTTACCCTTCAGTGCACAAACCCATAACAAGGGATACGGGTAACCAGTGCTTGAATTGGGCCGATACTCACCGGTACACAGTACCGGCACTTCTGATTTTTACCCATGTGGTACCGGCACTTCTTACTGAGTACCGGCAAGGTGCCAGTGCTCAGTAAAAAGGCCGGCAAATATGCCCGGCCGGCGGCATTTCATGATGCATCTATGACGCACCGCAGCGATAGACTAGAGCAGAAAAGACATCACATAACGATAGCATTTCGAAAATGTTAGCGTGGCTTAATAATAGTGCGAAAAGACAGCGGTTGTCGCCGGACAAGGATTCCCTCTCTCCTTTCCTGCTGAAAGATGGTGAGTGTACTCAGGGACGAGGAGTCATTTAACCAGCCGCCAGTAGGAGTCAGGCTTTACTTTCTTTTATATCCATAAAGAAAAAGTAAATCTGTTTACAGTTGTTTCATATGGATGTTGAGAGGTATCCATATATATCTTCCTTTTGCTCCCAAAGTGCAACAGATTGATGCATCTAACTTCAATATTTTTAAAAAATCTTCCCGGGGGAGCATGCCCCCGGACCCCCCTAGGGTGTCAGGTCCACTCCCCATTTATAAAAATAGCACTTTACCACCGCGCCCCCTCTAATCTCAGATGCACCCTGAGTCATTTTGTTTACGTCCAGTGAGCTTTTCTAAAATATACAGTAAAGAGACAAACCCACCAGCATTATAGAATATACTATATGACTTTGAGCCAAATACTTGTTTTTGGGCTGTATAAATTAATTGACTTGAAACAGATGCCGATTTAGAGTACTGGCACCTTTTTTATTCCAATTCAAGCACTACGGGTAACTATATGAATGAATACTACACTACACGTCTACTATAGTAAACTAGGTGCTTACTATCACCTCATTTGTGATTTGTCATCGCTGACTTTCTCAATGGGAGAAGGGACATTTTTTGTTTTGAACAAGAGCAGTGATTTTTGGCTCATAGGATGTCAATGCAATCCTAAGACATTGGTGAAGAGTGCTGTCACTCAGGGAGCAGCGAGTGCTACTTTTGATTGAGTTCATGTGTGAAAGCTTGATTCACATGTGTATGTTGATACAAACATACTGAGCACACAGATCGCTACTTTCTGAACGTTAGGGAACTGCTGTTTTTTGACATCACTCCAAAACTTTGCTGGCCCATTAGTGCGCTGCATGTCAATAAGTTCCAGTGTATATTTCCCCTTGTCGATGCAGGGGACCGCTTTCTTTGCTCTGGTTGATACGTCCCCCTCTATTGCAACAGTGAAGGAGTCTCTGGCCCACCATCACCTCTGTGGGCAGAGCAAGTCCATCCAATCGACCGGCAAAGTTCTCTTTCAACCTCGCAATGAAATCTGTCATCACATCCGTGATTTGTGCTGGAGATGTGATGTGTTTGGGGAGCGTCGGAAAAGGCAGCATCCGACCCGTGCTCAAGTCGGTCGCGAAAAGGTCCAGCTTGACTTGGATCTTCTCCACAAGATCAATGACCGTTTTGTCTCTGTTTACGCTTCAGAGTTGAGAGAGACATGTTTTAAAGTTGCTATCATAGGACCACCGTTACTAGCACCACTAGATGCACTTTCAAAAAACGTGCTGCGTTGTGGTTTGGTGGTTTCTATGCAACGCGGAGTGTTGCGTTCATGGTCTGTACTAGTGTAGGAATTTGGCTACGGGAGGCTGGGCCACTCGGGAGTTGGTTCTGGGCCGCATCTGGCCCGCGGGCCGCCAGTTGACTAGGCCTGTCCTAGACCTTCTTGTCAGAAAAGGTGGAAGTGTTGCCCATCCTCGGCTCTTCCAAACTCCTCTGCATCCCTCTCCCTCTCGCCTCCCTCTGCGATCAATGCTCTCCTCTAACCTGGACTCACATCAAAGTCTCCCACTCCCCCCCCCTCCTCCCTCCTTCTGGCTGATCCACAGGTAACCTTTTTCTCTTTCATTCCTCATCTCCGTCTTCCTTTCCCCCCCTCTCAGAACCGGAGAGCTTCAAAGACTGCTGGGCCTCGCACCAGGGGCTCCCTGCTTGGCAAACCTACCCCCCGGACCCCCTGCCGACATCAAACCCCCTAACGCCACTACACCTTCGCCGCCCCCCCCTGAAAACCTGCATGTAACACACACACATTGGCATATCCGCCACCCGTCGGGCCCCAGATCAGCGGTTGCTGCCCCACGCTGGCTGCACATACTGTAAACAACAAGCTGTCAACAGGGCTCAAGTGTGCCAGCCATCTGATGTGACCTATGGAACAGAGATCTGGCTGTGCTGTGGGGCGCAGGGCTCAGCAGGGGGTGGGTCAGGGGGTACTGTGTGTGAGTGTGTTTGAGTATGAGTGTATGAGAGAAGCTTTGACTCTGCAGGTGTAGCAGATGTGGACTAATAAAATATCAAACCAGGTTTTAACATGTCTGTGACCTCAGTTAAGGAAACGTTTGAACCCCGGATTTCAGAAGAGGCTACGCTGAAAGCTCAACTGTAATTGACATGTTGCATCTTAAAGAGAGCAACTATATTTCAGGGTTATGGGGAGATATGGGGCTATTACTGTAGAAGGAAAAAGTCCACCCACTATTTAACTTTTTAAAATACATTTATCTGCAATATTTTTATGCTAGACTATTGTTACTATGAGAAGCGAAGCTTAAAGAAAAGGTGATTGCAAATCTGCATCCAAACACACATTTCCCCGTACAGGAAAGACATACATTACAAAATCAGTTTACTCAATGGACCAGAAACATCAAATGCTGTATAACAACAATCATATATGAATACATTAATTGGCTAGATTATAATAAAATGACTGTAGCCCGGAAGGCTAACCTGCATTCTTAAGAATATTGCAGGTTAAATGTTAAATAAAAAGTCAGCATTATTAAATTGCTGGAAACAAGAAATCACTATTATAGGCGCGTTCACACCGCAGTACTTTTCCCCCTTTAGTTCCGATATAGTTCCGAAATGTTGCGTTCACACCAAAAAGAGCCGGAACTAAAATTAGTTAATCAGAACCTTTTTTACTCCCTTTTCCATCCCTGCTAGAGAGCAGGGACTGTAGTGGGAGAAAAAGGTTCCTATTTCTGATTGACTGGGCGGATTGCAAACCACGCCCCGTAAAACTCCCACAAAGTTTTGTGAAGCCTTCATTTTATTATCCTTGCATTAGCATTATTAGCATTAGCATTAGCCCAGCGCAGAAACGCAGAGAGACTAACTTATGGCAACAAAAAAAAAACATGGGAGCGGTGGAGATGAGGAGATGAGGAGGAGTCGGCGTTCTGGCGATTTACTCTGGCGAGTCCCAGCAGCTTCTACTGAAGCCAGTCCCCAGCTCCGGGGACTTCCGGCCGGGGTCTCTGGGTGGCAGTATACGCCGTGAAGTTGTTTGCGGCCTGCCAGTAAACCCAAAGCAGAAGAAGAAGAAGTGACAGCGGCTTCATTTGCCGAATCCTTCCCCAGGAACTTATTCCAGTGTGAACGCGATCTGTACTTAGTTCATGAGGACTAAAGAGTTCTCATGAACTAAGTTCTCATGAACCTTTGTGGGAAAAGTACTCCGGTGTGAAAGCGCCTAATGAACACAAGGCTTCAAAGAATGCCATTGAAAACAATCACAAATAATTTGCCAGGTTGAAAGTTGCAAATAAATGTTTGTGAGAGTTTGCTCTTTGGATCTACTCTCGTGCCTGACCTATGCACCTGTCCAGGCAACATGGGGTTTCCATGTTCACTTTGATACAGCAATAGCAGGTAAGATTGTTGAGTATAAAGGTTTGTGGTTTTAACAACTTTCTGATGGCACAGAGAAGTTAGTTGTTGAATATCCCCAAAAACACCTGTATTTCCTTTTGTGGCTTAACAGATGTCACTTAAGTCTCTGTCGTGGGGTTTGAGGTATACAAGTTTGAAATATAAAATGAAGGATGTGGTACTGGCTATCAGATCAATGCTACGTTAACCCCTACCAGCACAAAGCAACAAAAAACCTATGCAGGGATGTTGCAATATAGGTAATGTAGGAGCCAGGTCCGAGAATGTGTTGCTTAAAATGTTCTCTAATTGTGCTGCATTGATGTAAATGTTGGTTTCTTTCGTCCATTGTGAGTCTGACAATGGCATACAGTAGGTGTACAGTGGTAAATCGCTGGGGAACTCTTTGAAAGAGAGCCTTAGTAATCATCTGTATCTAGCAAAACCATCTCAACTGCAAACCCTCTGCTCAGCATGATCCCCAGTCTCCCTCACAGTGGTTGAAAGCATATAAACACCACAAATGCAAGGCAGTATTTTTCTATTCAGTTAGAGTAAAGGCAAAAAGTTGCAAGAGAACACACAGAGCTCTTCATCGTTACCCAGTATACAGCAAAATACACCTTTAAAAGAATGTATTCAGGACCTGTGGGGTGGTATATCCTGAGGGTTTGTTACCTCACCTGTATACCAATTATAAATCTGTTAACTTTCCATATTTGCAAGGTAGCAGTGCTAAAAACCAAGCATTGCATGGACACTACGCACAATATGTGTGCTTCGAGAATCAAACAGACACTATTATGCTTTTTGGATTTCCTTCTCCCCTAGTGTGTTATATAGGTTGTTGTGCATCTACATGGTCTGCAAAGGCTAAAATCCCATAGTTCTCTCCAGAGGGAGTTAGCAATAAAGTTCCAAAGCTATACATACAGACCCCTAATCTTGTCTGTGAAGCTCATTCCCTCCTCCTACCAGCTTCATTAGGCTGCTGCTGTCCATGGTGCTGAAAGTGTTGGATATACATTTTGCATTGAGTATTTTGCAAAAGTTTTGGTGGGTTGCAGGTCAAAAAGATATGGCTGTCCATCAAAACATACTACATGTAATTGAAACTTATTTGTTAGGCTATGCCCTTAGTTTGAAGGGCATTGTAATGTCTGTGTTGTGACAAGGTGTGATGGTTCTACGGATATACTTCTAAGAAATAGCGCTACAATTAAATCCTTACATTAAAATCTATTAGAAGTGGGTTTGCTAATGCCAAGGCAGGAATAGTGGCTCGTATACTGTAAGTTCCCCACACAGGTTGTAAGGATGTATTCAGGGTGGATGGTGTGTGCCCAAATTGCTGAAAGATTGTTTGTGTTCTTTTTTCCTCATGCTATGAGCTGGCCTAGAATAAAAATAGAATATAAAATCATGCTCAAGTTGCCACATGCAAAGAAAAACACATGGAAAATGAATATAATCTGGGCAGTATAATGTTTATTGCAAAGCATATTTGTTATTGAAAAGTTGTCACATTTTAAACAAGTTTCATAATTACTACAGGTGAACACATGCACAATGTTAAAAACTCATAAAACACAAGTTCTGCACCTATTTATTAACCCTCCTGTTGTCTTCGGGTCAAATCTGACCGATTTACTACTTTCATCAATCATAACTTTCTTGTTTTAAATTCGATTGCATTAAGGCTTTATGATATCCTTCACAGACATTTGAACACAATTGCTGATCACCACTTTCATTGAATTTTGGATGATTTAGTCAACTTTGTAACACCCATGGTGTTCCCGGTCAAAAATGACCGCCATAAAGAAAAGGAATTAGTAACCATCCGGATCAGATACAACACACACACAAACACCCACACACCCACCCCAACAATTTGACAAATGTTCCCGCTCTTATGTGCCCATCCCCCCACATGGATCAGACCTGGCACACGCAATACATGTTCAGTGTCTATTCTTTGTATATTTACTGCAGTTGTTCATGTATACCAGTAGTCTGATACAATATGTACAGTTTTAAAGGGTGTTAAATTAAATTTGGTGATGATTAATGGTTTTTGTGTTAATGTAATAGCAGTTAAAACAGGACCGGTCGAATTTGACCGCGAATGCCAAGGTAAGGGGGGGGGGAACAAAGACAATAGGAGGGTTAAAAGATGTACAAAAGGTCTAGTATAATAATAAGCCCTGAGTCACAAATCTCCATTAGCTTTAGTCACTCACAACGTCCCTTATCCTATAGCACATTACCGGATTTATTCTAAACTCACCATTAAAATCCAGAGAATAATAACTAAGGGAAGGCTACTCCTGCTGACTTGATAATGACATAATAGACCATTGAGGTTTAGGAAATAATATAACCGCATACAGATTTGTAATATCCCCAGCAAACACTAAACATTAAACAGTGAGAAGAGAAATAATGGGGAAATCCATGGGAATCATTAAGGGATACACATACAGTAAGAGGCTGTGTGAAAGATAATTGAGCATGCAGTAAAATCCACAGATAGGAGAATTCACGCTGTGCCGGAGATAAGACGTTGTGACAATGCCGCATTCAACTCGTCTCTCTTCAAACCTAGATTTACGTCTGATATCCTCATCGTCTGCACATCCTGTCTTTTGACACGACTTGTACGACTGCACTCAATCGCTGTCTCCCTCCCTGACTATTGTCTATATGCTATTATTAGTGTCAACCCCCCCCACTCCCACCTCCCAGCCATCGTCTCCTCTCGACTCGCACTCCTCAGATTTGTGGCTCTTAATATTGTATCTGTCTCGCAGAAGGACAGGAGCACGGGAAATGACATGTTTCCGCCTGGGGTGAGAAGACACACACTCAGGCATTGGAGACTGCGTGGATCTCACAATGTAATTATGGGGAAACAGAGCAGTCAGTTACACACCTGAGTGCGGCTGGGATCAGAGCTGGGGTGTTACTCTGACGGGGAAAGCCAGGAGTTAGTCTGTTAAAACACAATGACGGACAGATACACTGACACGGCCCCGCTGACAGACCAAATATTTGGACGGATGGGAAATAGGAAAGGAGTAGATCCAATGTAGAACATGAAGATACACTGCCTTGACATTCATGGACAAATATGTACAGATGTGGTCTAACAGAGGAGATTACACAAGCTTATAACAAGTCGTGTGGCTATTTCCATGTTCATGAACTGACAGTGTGAGCCAGGGAAAGGCTGGTACTGACACTGTAATGCAGATTTTTTTTTCACAATGATATTTGATTGAAGTGTTTTACACCCCAATGACTCGTAAAGAAAAGTGAGTGTTCTCTTTCAAGATGCTTTTACCAAGAATCAAACCTACATGTTCCCCATCTTTTGGGATTTAAACTGCCAACAATGATGGGTTAGAGACATTTTGCAAGAGGTTTGTTAATGCACATTTTTGATATCTCAGACTCAGAGAAGCACTAGGATGCTGGGCTGAGTTTACTGGGGTACTTGGTACCCGCTGCAGAGGACCAGTGTTCAAATCTAGCTCGGAGACCATATGCAGATGCTTCTCCTAAGACTGTGTGCAGTATACTAGATAATAGACTGTCTCCCCCCCCTCCCCTTTAACTCTGTTTCTCCAATACAGGCACTGTTGGACCTAGAGTAAATCTTAAAGAAAATATTAGGATGTTGACATTAGGTTTTTTGATAAACATGGATCGTAGTTAACGTCCAGACTAAATGTGACCGAGGTGTCAATATTATCTTCTAACTCTGAGAAATATAAAAAAATCAGCATATCTTCCAAATGTCTACCTATTTCATTTTGCAAGGTGATGGCAGGTAGTATACTTTAATCAGTAAGGCCTTAACAGCTTGGATACATTTGATTACAACCTTTATGAACACAAAAACACACAATATGCTGTTACCTCATTTCTTATGTTTCTTTAATATTTGTATTGTATTGTACCTATATTGGACAGTTTTACTTTAAATTCCTATGTTTATATGATATCTTGTTTTATCTTTTGCACAATCTTACTTCTCATGTCTATTTAAATGATATACATTATAAAATTGAACAACTATCACATTCCCTATATCCCTCAGGATAAATAAACTATTAAAAAATAAAATATTATTTTTTATTTAGAGTTTAATGTTAGAATACATTTTTAAATAATTAACTAAATTATGAAAAATAAGAGCACGTCAAGTATGATGCTCAGTCCTGGTACTAAAGCAATCATGTGAGATAAAAGTTCAATGCTAATGATGAAGCAGATTTCCAATTGTTTGGACTCTAACTGATGTCTTTTCACTTCCTGACAGCACCGCTCACTGTTCTCTGCAGCTGCTTTACAAGATGAACTTGTGACCTGACAAAACCCCGAACAGAGAATCCCTCCGCAGAGCTGCTAGTTCAGTGTTTCAAAGCTTCATCCTTTAACACCACCACAAAATGTTGTGCTGTCAGGTGTTATAGTGTGCCGGTCAATATCTATGATAACATTTGTAATTAATGTGTTTTTTCCCATATTCCCTAACCTGCATTTATGTATCCCTTCTATTAAGCATTTCCAATCATCTATTATTTTATCTACAAAGCTAGTTTACTAAGTTTTTTTGTGATTTCAGTGGTTTATCATTGGATTTGGATTTGATAGCACCTTCTACCCTCTAACCATGTTTCCATGCATTAAGCATCGTACGGCTTGAGGAGATGTTCTGCATGTGTCAGCACTTTCTCTCTGGAAGAAATGGGCGTGTAGCTCATTAAGGCCACTGTGAGCCATGTTCACACTGAACCTTATCAACCTGTACACGACTCAACATGCCTATACAGCAGCTCCACGCTGAAGGAGTGAAGAGTCGCTGCAGTACAGAGTTCTCATTCATTTCTTCTGTCATGCACACTGGTCACTTGTGTAGCTTTAATATACACACCTGACCAATGGAAGAAATTATTGGGAATTATCTGTTTCTTTGTCCAACATCCTTCCCTGATTGAGTATGCGAATGTGTGTGAGTTATTGTGTGTGTGTGTGTATTTGTGGCCTAGCATTACTTAGGTTTAGGGTTAGGGTAAGGGTTAGGCTTGTGTTGGTTATGGTTAAGGTTAGGATAAGTCTCCAGGAAATGCATGTAAGTCAATGTAATGTCCCCTGAAGTGATGTATACATGGTATGTGTGCGTGCGTGCGTGCATGTGTGTGTGTGTGTTTTCTACCACATGGGACGAGGGGGCCAGTTTGATAAATGGCTTAAATAATGAGCAGTCCCCGGAGCTCTCAACTTAACTACAGTGTAGGACTGCAGTTATGGGATGCTGAAGACACACGCACGCACGCGCGCGCGCGCACGCACACACACACACACACACACACACACACACACACACACACACACACACACACACACACACACACACACACACACACACACACACACACACACTCTGCATAGCATAACCTCACAATCTAATCTTAATATCATACAATTGTTGAGCTCTATGTACACAAAGGAAAAGCACAACTTTCAAAATGGAGATGCATAAAACAGTGCTGTTAGATGTCTTATTTACTCAACAGCAGAAAGCAGAATGCAGTATGACGGCATATTAGGGCCATTGTAGTCAAACATGACATAGGTGGAAAAACGTTTAATTATCAGAGATTTGAAATTATATTTCCTGGCTGTGTGCTTTTTGGAATTATTTTTGCAACTCTCATACAGTGATGGAAGACATACTTAGACTGTATACGTAAGGAGAAATACTAAACTGTAAAAATACTCTGTTACAAGTAAAAGTCACGAATCAGCATCTTAAGTAAAAGTACAAACGTATTGGCATTGGAGTAGTGATTAGATTTCAGAATCATATCTATTCAACGGCTGGATTAAGATAATTGATGCATTCATGTGTTCATTACAGCTGGAAAGGTGGAGCTATTTTTCATTCTTAAGTATGCTGTTGCTGGATATTTTTGACCTATAATTATACGTCAATGTTTTTTATTAGTCGATTTATATTTTTTATTGTCTAATAATCTAAATCTGTAATTAACAAATAACTAAAGCTGTTAGATCATTTGAATGAAGTAAAAAATACAATATAGGCTTCCAAAATGTATTGGAGTAGAAGTATTTAGTAGCATAAAAAGAAAATACTTAGGTCACTTACAAGTACCTCACAATTATTAAGTACAGTACCGTTAATATATCATTAACTGTATGTTTTTGTATGTAAACAATTATGAATAGTATTAGTATTATTGCCTGTAGTAATGCAACCAGTGTTTCCCCTATATACAAATAGTGGCGGTGCAGCGCCGCTGCTGAAATATGCGCGCCGCTGCTAGGGGGCGCCAGCCGGGTACCCAAAAAAAAAAGAAAAAAAAGATTTTTTTTTTACTTTTGATTTTTTTATTAAAATAATAAGTGGCGACCCTTTTTCATTTTTGATTGTTTGTTATGTGGATTTGTAGTATTTGTGTTACTGTATGTTCAATAAATGTGTATTTTTGCTAAATGTTGAGACATTGCCACTGTATGTACTAGGCAGAGCCGTGTTTTGGCCAGATCTGGGGGGGCTGCGCTGGTAGCTCTGGGAGGGAATTTTTTTTTTTTACCGTTGGCGCTCAGCCAAATTTTCGGCCTTGATGTAACAACATTCATAATTAAGTAAAGGTAACACCCTTTTCACCCCGGTTACACTTTTCATTTGCCCTTTACGATGGGCGCTGTAAGTGATGAAAGTGGGGGATGTTGGCTTATCAGGCGCCCGCAGCTCACAGCCAAAGTGGGAGCGAGAGAGCGAGCGAGGGAGAGAGAGAGAGGGCGCAAAGGTACCGGCGCTGTTGTTATTAGAATCTGGTGCTAGCTGCGCTAACGGATATAAGAAGTAGATGTTTCTACAACCAGGGTGGAGGAGAGCTCTCCTGTCAGACTGAGAGGCTCAGTGAGGTTAAGGACTCTGAGTGTTTAGATAGTTAACTTTAGTCTAAGTTATCTCAGTGGGTCTCAAACGTTTTGACCACAATTATGTAAACACTTATTTCCAAGGCACTCCTTTATAATTATTAGGATAAATAAAAACAGGTTTGAAATCATTCCAATGTATACTAGGACAGTAAACCAAACATATCGTTTAAAGTTGGAGGGATACAAAAATATGCATGAATAAATAAATGTTAACTAGGTAAAATAAGATATGAATGAACAACAAAAATAAAATAAGTTA